>NC_139351.1:101336299-101648799 GCF_055883805.1 Amblyomma maculatum | reverse complement strand
ATGATAAAGAAATCTTCAGCCTTCGAAATTCCTTGCCAGAACATGACAGCGACCAAGCGCAGTTTTTACGATGTCTTCGCGGCTACTGATCCGTAACTTGGATTTTAACGTTATTGAAAATTAATCACTGATAGTCCTAAATTTTGTCAAGTGTGTAAATGTTCTGTCACATGGTGAAATTCATTGGCATCGAACAAAAAAAATACACTACTAATTTACCGTTTGTAAACATCACAGACATCACAAATTCCTTATACTTTCCTCGGTTTCAGGAAATCATTTAGAGTCATTTCACAGCGCAACGCCAGATTATCTGCCGCAAAAAGCTTCCGCATTGTTGTGAGCTCGGCAAACTCAATCCATTCACCGCTCTACACGTGAGCAGTCAGCTTTCCACTGCATAGTGTCGGCGTAATCTAATTTTGGGGGGAATACTTGGGCCTGGTTGTCCAGCCAGAGCTGATGTCTACTCAGTGTAAGGTAACCTGCCCTGCAATACGCTGTTAGTGCTACATTTAACCTGCTTAATCCTCGAGTCAAGAATAGATATAATGAACCAGGCTGCATCGATTCATTCTAAAGTACTGCAGGTCAGAGCATGAACCTTGTAGGCTTGACATTAAATTTGCCTTTCTCACTCGTATAAGACACGCGCACGCTGTTGAAAAGGCGATATGCCATGTTCAGGCACAAGTATCAGGCCTGCGAGCGCCGTACAACGCAAAAAACGTACAAAGCAATGCCAGTAAATCTAAAAGAGGGGTGGTTGCGTGCCTTGTTTCCTGAAATCCACGCTTTTTTTTTCTTTTTTTGCGTTGGCGAAATCCATATTTTTTTCTGCAGTATATTGGAACACTCTAAACAGTAAATCGCTAATTCACTGCATAAGGCACGTTTTTATCGCCAACAAACCCGCCGTAATTTCTGCGAGCGCCGCCGGCTGCCGATCCCCACTGTCGGAGCGACGGTGGCGCCACCTCTAGGTGGATCTCGCGGCGAATTCATAAATGAAGGCATATTCTTAATAGGTGGCCTAGTGGTTTCCCTGTCTACCGCGATATTACTTCTCCAGGTCCTGAAGAACATGCGGCCTGCGGAAGCAACGGTCGCGCGTTGGCAACGCTGTCATATGCGCTTCGTGTATTCGGACTTGTGGTATCGCTTGATGTGCGTATTGAAGACTTCCAATAAGCGCATCGTCAGCTTTTTAAACACCGGCTATGTTCTCTGTAGGACGAGGAGGGGCGACGTATGTGCCAGGATATTTAGAGCAGGAGCTGTACTCCTCCCGTACCGAACCTGAAAGTCATGTCGTTCCGAGAAATGACCTTCAATCGCAAGAGCAGAGGTGTGGCTGTGATGTCATGCCACGTGACTCGCCGTGCCCCTTTGCCGCAGCTGCGGCGCGCGGAGCGACGTCGAACAATCGCGTTGAATCACGTCACTCGCCATTAGTCTGACAAAGCATCGAAGGGTTTCAGGGTTTCCTCGATGTTAGCACAGAGCCACGGAAGAGTCGCGCGCTGAAGCCGGTGTTTCGGCTGTGCATCGCAGACGCCTGACTGAACCTGATTCGTATGTTGAACAACGTCGACAGGCCGAGTTGGCGAAGGATAGAGCAAGAAAACGAGCTTGGGTTGCAATTGAAACGGAGGTCGATCAAAGGCCACAAAACAGTCTTCTCTTAAACAAGACAATTCGTTGATATGCAACGAAGTTAAACTACAACAAACCATGTCTAACCATCCTTAATCGAGCTTCTGCTCTGTAAACTGGGTCTAGCCGGGTTGAATGTAATCTGCGGGCACGAGAATGTAATCTGTATTTATGAATGGTAATAAAATTTATGTATGTATGTATGTATGTATGTATGTATGTATGTATGTATGTATGTATGTATGTATGTATGTATGTATGTATGTATGTATGTATGTATGTATGTATGTATGTATGTATGTATGTATGTATGTATGTATGTATGTATGTATGTATGTATGTATGTATGTATGTATGTATGTATGTATGTGTGTATGTATGTATGTATGTATGTATGTATGTATGTATGTATGTATGTATGTATGTATGTATGTATGTATGTATGTATGTATGTATGTATGTATGTATGTATGTATGTATGTATGTATGTATGAAGCTGTCTTTTTTTCGTGAGGGAATGGTGGCAAATTCGTGGATCTGGGGAGAGGGTCGACACTGATATGATATATTGCGAGAAGGGGGATCACTGTGGATCATGCGTATACCTGAGGGTGGAGGTGCATCCTCTAACATCACAGCGACGCCGCGATTTCGGAAGATGTCCCTGCTACTACTATCGCAGTAAAGGGAACGAAACGAATGAAAAAGATCCCCATAGACCGCCTCACTTATTCATTCAAAATGGTAAAATTATGTGAGAACCTTGACAACACTGAAGAAATCTGGATCGGAGAAATGTCGAAGCATGTGCGTTGGCTACCCTTCAGTAGCTCCTAGAGTGTAATGACTCAACACTTTTGAGTGTCATGACTAAACACTATCAGTCTTGACTTTCACTTTTACAACTCGTGGATTCCATAGTCATGCGAGTCATGCACATTGGACCTCCTCTCTAACTCATGACAAGTGACTATGACTCATGACTAAACTCTAATGACTCGCGCAACATGACTAGGCAAGACATGACATTTGTATACACTTGTACTTACAATACATTTATGACTACCAGTCTCATCTTAATGCGACGTCATGTCCCACCGTATACATCATGCTTCCATATTTTGCTTCCAAGTTTTGCTTTCACTTTTTGCTTCCTCATTCTGCAGACACGTTTTCGCGAACATAGTCAAGTAAGGCTTTAGCCTTCTCCGGGTGCACCTTCAGGTTCCCACCCGCAAAAATTTACCCCGCAGCAAGTTGACTTTTCGACAGCACTCGGAGAATGCGAGAACAAAGAAAAAGAAGTAGCGACACCTTTGTGGCCCCTTTCACGCTTTTGAGAACGTGTACCCAACGCAACTGGTGTACGTCATAGTAGTGGCACACGTCACAGCAGCCGGCACGGTACAATTATATCGTTTCGAAGAGCCATCCTGCTCAATATCATTTCGTACGGTAGAGTGTTCCCAATCGCACTAGCGTCGTCGTCTTCGGTATTCGCCACGGGGTAGGGCGGCCATCAGTGCAACCGCCTGGGGGGCAAGTAGGCTGAGCCATCCGGAGGGACCTCCGCGAGGTCCGCCCACCGCCACGAGCACGGCCAGCCCCGAGAAGCGACGCCATGGCCGAGGAACAACAGCCACCTCAGCGGAAGGACGCCCATAAGGAGGACGAGGAGCGGCCTATGATCACTTACGAACCGCAACAATCGAATGCCACGAAAGCCTTGCCGCAGGTGAACGCCATGTCCCTTCGTAGATATCTCCCCATCCGCGTTTAAGCACTCTGTGCACGTACAGGGGGGGGGGGGGGGGGGGGGTCAAAAATTTTCAGGCCGCAGGTTTTGCTTCTGGTCAGCATATTCTGACACGTGAGATCCCATTAAAGCTATAAATGATCTCAGAGGTTAGAATAATGCTTCTTCTACCCTCCACAAGTATTTTGAAATTGGGGGCCGTCGTAGCTGCCTCACTATACTGCTCAGAAGCAGACCCTGTGGCCTGGAAACTTTTGACCCCCCCTGTACATATGTTCGGCCACGTCAGTACTGCGAACAGTTCAGTACCTTTTAACAATCGCGAATTTTTAGTTCTGCCTGTGAATAGTTTCGTTCGTTCACTGAAGTGCCGGTTGATTGGTTCTCTGTGATCGTATAATGCCTTGCGAAGCGGGAACAAGACGGTAACAACGCGAGGCGTCGACTTCCAACTACTGACATTTTCAAGCGCCCATTGTGCACCTCGGGAAGGAATGGACAGCGCAGAGGGCGCTTGAATGTGGCATTTTCTGCGTGCGAGTATGTGGTCAGCGCGTGCGTTGCTGCCTATCTTGTCTCTATTCCTGCTTCAGGCACGTTGTTCGACGTACCAATTCTCGACTCTCTCTCTCTCTCTCTATATATATATATATATATATATATATATATATATATATATATAGAGAGAGAGAGAGAGTGGTACCACAGACGCGACTGTTCGTTTTCACATCACAACAGTCGTGGACAACAGTAATGGACCTGAATGCCCTTTTTTCTAAAGACGTCAGATCCCAGTCTCTTTCCTTGCAATTTTCAATTCGTGGTAAAAGGAAAAAAAAAGGAATACCAGATGCGGAAAATTTATCCAGATTGCTCCTTCACAGCGCATCTTCATTGCATTGGTGCCGCTCCGTACTCGGTGCGTGATTAAATGTCGAAGCAAAAACGATTTGTCTTTTTCACTGAGGCTTGCACTGTCAAAGCTGCAACATATTTTGAGACGGAGATGCAATGAAAGCAGAGGTTACTCTTAAACAAAAAGGGCAGAATCAAATAAAGCGCCGGTACTATTGGTACCGACCATCGCGTTGTGAACATGTCGTGATGTATCTCAACTACGAGGCAAAAAGTTTATTGATTGCCTTTGCTCTGAATAATTGACCACTCCGTCGAAACATCCAGCGTGTTGTTACACACTCGGCTCAGTGCATGTCAGTGCACTTTATTCACACGCTACAGAACGCTCCACGTGAGTCAGTCCAGTAAATTTCGGCTCCGTTCTTCAGCGTTGCACTGGTTCCACGTGACTCACCGAAAACTCATACAAACCAGTCCGAGACGACCGTGCGTTTTCAGCGGTTCTATTTAATGATGAAGCAACGTTGAATTGAGAACAAATGTATTTTCATTTTTCTCCAGGCGAACCGTACCCGCACATTGACAGACAGAGTCATTACACGTGAAATAATCGAGCTCGTGCCGAAACCTATGCAGTTCAGTTCAGTTCAGTCGTTCAGTCGTGTCCGACTCTTCGTGACCCTATGGACGATATCACGCCACGCTTTCCGGTCTCTCACTATCTTCCTAACATCACATAATTTCATCTGCAGTGCCTCGAGGATGCCATCTAACCATCGCGTTCGCTGCCTATCCCTTCTCCGGCGACCCTCAACATTTCCCAACATCAAATCTTTCTCCAGCGACTCCTCTCTTCTCATCAGATGACCAAAGCAGCTGAGCTTCAACTTTAGAATTTGACCCTCCAATGAGCAGTCAGGGTTTATGGTCGACAATATCGACTGATTTGATCTTCTGGCCGTCCAAGGAACTCTCAAGAGTCTCTGCCAGCACCACAATTCAAACGCGTCAATTCTTCGGCGGTCAGCCTTCTTCACAGTCTAACTCTCGCATCCGTACCTATGCAGTCGCACGGACTCCTACAAACCTATGCAGCCGCGTACAAATTTAGGGCGGTCGATTGGATTATAATGCGGAGAAAACACCATAACACTCTCCTTTTCTTTTATATAGTTCCTCAGTTTCTGTGGGTGATGGCGTTGTGGGGTACAAGAGCAAGACAGAGAACTGTGTCTGGTATCCAGAAAATACACTGACTCGTCCCGCTCTATCAAGCGAGAGCGGGGCAGTGCACTGCTGGCGTTCGAACATGCAGCCACAGTATCCTCTGTATCGCGCTCGAATGTCGAATGGAGAAGAGCGGATGGTGCATTCGGAAGTGGACGCGACAGTGTCAGAGTCTAAGTAGGCAGTTTTGAGGGCCGCATCTCCTCGGCCGTTGACGAACAGCACAAAGCATTTGGGGTAACGCTGGAGCGCCTTGTACGGGCCATCAAACGGAGGCTGTAAGAGAGGGCCGCACAGCGCCTCGGTTCACAAAAACGTGCGTATATACAACACTGAAGATCAGAGCTAAAGTAAACCGGACGAGAAGACTGTCTACGCCGTGGAGGCGCAACAGTAAGCATATTACTGTATAGACAGCAGAACAGTCTGAGACATCCGCTGGTACGGCAGGGGGCGGGGCGAGGAATTCGCCAGGCAAGTTTTGCTCCAAATGTAAGTGTAGATCCACTGCGAAGTACGGTGCAGATCCAAGCATAACAAAAGGAAGGCACTCGATCCATGTTGAAGAGTAAGTCGAAGCCATTAGAGAAGCCTTCAGTTGCCGGTGGAAACGTTCGATACGACCACTGGATATCGGATTTAAGATATGGTTTTGATGTGATTGACACCGAGGAGACGACATAGGTTGGCGAATAATGCGGAATCGAATTGACGAACACAGTCTGTCCTACTACGGCGTCTCTCATAGCCTGAGTCGCTTTGGGACGTTAAACTCCACAAACCAAACCAAACAATTTGATGGCGTCGGCTCTCAGGCTGTTCGCGATAGGGTCTCTACCGAAAAGTATACAGCGTCTTGTCCTTCCTGGAACAACCACGCACCCGCCCTCCATACCGCGGCAAGAGGCACCATATTTGGGAACACAGCGCGGAACAGGACGCAACACAAGAGAACAAAAGTAGACAGGATTGGCCAAAGGTGTTGTCTTTGGCCAATTCTTTCTTCAAGAAAGGTTTTTTTTTTTTTTTTTCAGCAGTAGTTTGCTTCCTGCCTTGATCACGTGTCCTGATAGGCACCGCTTAAATACGGGTCACCTTCTATCGAAGATAAAAGTTGTCAGTTCAGCGCTCCGTCCTGTCTACCTTCGTTCTCTTGTGTTGCGTCCAGTTCCGCGCTGTGTTCCCAAATGTGGATTTGAACCAGCTAGCCCAACATCAAGTGTTGCTTAAAAGGCACCATACGCTGTTTTATAGTATAGGGTTATAAGTTTACCAAAAATGCAATTAAGAGCCGCCTCTAACTACAGACTAAGATAAACAGAGACCCCGTTCAGTCAGTTGCGTTGCTCTGTTCGACCTCCTTCACTTTCTTATTGCCTCACTGGCTGACGTTCACAGGTGGAGCGCGCATCGGAACCGGCGCCGGTGGTGAACGACTCCCCACTGTATCTAGGAGGGCCGCCAAAGCTCAAGCCGCTCGTTCGGCCGCCGCACGAACAGATAAAAGGGCCGGGCACTCCGCCGCACACCGGTTTGCCCCCTGTCACGGTATCCGAGATGGGTTCTCCCGGGTCGGCCAAGACCCACTCCCAGCCGCCGCCGGTCGCCGCAGCGCGGAGTTTGCAGTCACAGTTGTCGTCGCCATACATCGCGTCGCCTCCAACGGCCATCACGACACCGCCCCGTCATGTGACGCAGGGTACGGTTCGTCTTTTCCGAATAACGCATTGCCTCGGTGCACGGGGCTACAGCAAAAGAACACGAGTTCCGAAAGAATAAGAATACGTCCGAAAGAATATATATAAACGGAAGACGCTCTTTCGTCTCTTCCTTCAGTAATATCAGATATAGTTAAGGAATTCAACTTCAAGTGGCTGGCATTGAGAACGATGAGCTGGTAGCGCCAAACAGTAGCTGACGTTTTTTTTTTTTTTATTTATTTACTGACATCTTCGTAGTAGACTTTTCTGCTTTGGATAAAATCGCACCCCAGTGGCCGCAAATGCCAGAAAAGGAAATTCCTGGGTTGATGTGTCAGCCGATGTAGATGCCGTCTAGCTCGTATACCCTCCCCCCCCCCCCTCCCTCCCCCACCATCTCCCCATGAAGTCTGGGTCCGGGCGTGCCCTTGAGACTCTCGCCTTAGACGATCTGTAATTACAAAGAGGCTGTCAGCCGTCCCGAAATCTTCGCAAGGGCGGTAGGCACTCCGCATAAAGTGCCGCCTATGGTTACATTTCGAAGTGGCCTGTCTGGTGCTTGGAGCTATGCAGCAGTTGTTGTTGCGGCCCGCAGGACGGCAGTGACAAGTGTGAGAGTTTTTATTACGACTACAAGCGGCGACACTCTGCCGTGCTCTCTCGAATAAGACACGTAAGGAGGGTGATGTTCAACGCAGCGCAACGTATTTTCCCTTTGGACTGTCCTCGTGACTCCAAGATCTACTATTACAGCGCCTTATGTCCGCCTTTTTTTTTTTTTTTCAATTTTTATGTCATTGTACCACAAAACCTGGTTTTCCTTTTCGTTTTTAGTCGGTCCCGAACGTGTGAGTGGCGGTCCACCGAAATCGGAATCAGAGCCCGTCACGATGCCATCCAGTGCTCCTGCGTTGGCGGAGCAGACTGTCCGGAAGTCTGCGACAGTGGGCGACGTGAGCAATGTGGCAGGAAAGCCGATACCGGAACCGGATTGGAAGCGCAGTACATTTCTCGAGCCCGAACCAGCCACGGAGCCCGAACTGGAGGCCAGCCGCCGGGAGAGACTTGTCAAGTCCGCCCAGACGTTTAGCGTCCACCTCAGCTTCTTCGGAATGGTGAGCTATCCGTGACACGTTCGCTTCAGACGGCCGGCCATTTTAACGCCAATGGACACTTACTTGCATATCACAACCAAAGCTAGCATTACCCGCAGTAATGCGACATATTTTAACGCGATAACCTTGAGAACTCTATGCGCATGGCTAAAAAAATCTAGAGGGCACTTTGGACCATTAAAGTGCAATGAGACGAAAGCCAATATAGCGCGGTGGATCGTAGCCCACCGATACGGCGCCTCTATCTCGCTCTTCTTTCACTCCCACCTTCCTCCCTTGCCAAATGAAATGCCAAATGAATGGCGCCGCAAGGACACCTGGATCGGACGCCCGGCGGGGTCAGCCTCGTTTATGCATGTGTGTGTGTGTGTGTGTGTGTGTGTGTGTGTGTGTGTGTGTGTGTGTGTGTGTGTGTGTGTGTGTGTGTGTGTGTGTGTGTGTGTGTGTGTGTGTGTGTGTGTGTGTGTGTGTGTGTGTGTGTGTGTGTGTGTGTGTGTGTGTGTGTGTGTGTGTGTGTGTGTGTGTGTGTGTGTGTGTGTGTGTGTGTGTGTGTGTGTGTGTGTGTGTGTGTGTGTGTGTGTGTGTGTGTGTGTGTGTGTGTGTGTGTGTGTGTGTGTGTGGATTAATGTTCTTTATGTGTCAAATCTGATAATAAATTAGGTAATAAAGGAAAAAAAGTGGCTCAGTTGGTAAAGCGCTGGGCTGTGGATCCAATGGATGGTGGTTCGATTCCTGGTGGCGACAAGGTTTATTAGTTTATTTTTAACTCTCGCTCTCGAAAGCGTGACACCTCTGCTGACAACCTTCTGTCTACAACGATGAGTCATTAAAGGTTTTCTCCTTAAAACTGCGTTGGGCGTTGCAACAGGATAATCCTGATTGATCTATAGGGGTTCGTGACCCAGCTATGGCGTTACACGTAGTGACGTTGCCTACAGAAAATTTGGGTGTTAATTAGTGTAACAGGACATCTGATCAACCGGAACTGGCAAGAGAAAAGTTCGATTATGAATTATTTATCGGTCGTAGGCGAATACAACGTATACTGCTCTCCATTCACTAATGTATTATGCATCATTACAAAGAAAAGCATGCAGCCAAAAATTATGTGCCTACATACTCACTCAATAGAGAATAACGTTTACTAACTAGCACTGAAAACCTTTCATCTATCGTCATACAGTAAACACAAATGATTGAGTTACATAAGTGCTGAGTTCAGGAAATCGGCTTAAATACATAACGTAGCTATACGGCTAGGGCCAGAAAGGAACATTTAAATGAATTGGCACTCAAATCAGCCGATCCGATAACCACATTAGCAGTATAACTTTAATCACAGAAATTTTCAGTGGATTCTCTCATCGATGAAGGCCGTGTTGTGTATCGGCTCCTCCACTCATTCAAGTTTCCACGTAACCTGTTTCCACAGCCAAAGAAGTTTCGAGCCTATCTCATCTAATAGCTTCAGCCAGTTTCTTGCAACCCCAGCTCAAATTATATTGTAAGTGATCGATCTCACAAAACGCAACCTTTGACATGTTCTAGAATAATAAACAAAACAGTCCACTTGTGCGCTAGCCTGCATATCTTTCCACTAACCTTTCAACGAACAGGGCATGTACTACGCGATGTTCGGCCCAACCCTGCAAGACCTGGCGGTGACACTAGACGTCAACCTGTACCATGCGCTCTTTCTACTAGCCGCCAGGGGTATCGGCTACTTTCTGGGAGCCGTGGCCGGTGAGGACTTTATTTTTATTATTTTTTTTTTGTCCAGGTGAAGTGTTAGCAACTCATGAGCGTCGTTGGCACGCCCGTATGGACGATGTGGTGTCACGCAAGCCAACAACAGCTGGTGCTCTTGCTATTACAGAACCACTTCGCGCTGCTTTGTGGTCTGTACCCACAATACGAGCTGTCACTGCAGTGCTCCAGGACTGGTTGGTGCCGGCAGACACCGCGTCAAGCCATGCAGATTCTGCACTGCCAAGCAGGCCGACGTTTGGATACTCTATACTCTACAGTTAATAGAAATTTCCCTTGGATAAATAAACAATATATAATGAGACGAACTTGTCATAGATACCCGAAGTGATTTTGAACGAGCACACAAAGACAGCATAATCAGCTGCTGCTGCAATGTCGACAGACGCGATGACGCTCAAGTGAGACCCGTAACGTCACTTGAATACACCGAATATACGCATATATAGGAGCCTTACAGAGCGTTAGATGTCTTCAAAATATAGGCGAAAGTCGAGAGTCAGGTGGGCAGTTTAGACAAGAAAAACTGCACGAATAAGGGGCGACGTGGGGCAGGATTTTAATCGGAAAGATACACCTGTCTTTATCTTGTAGTAGCCGTAGTTCGGCTAACGACAAACAGCACGGTTCGTGATGTTGTGTGTCCAGGTGGCGTTCTCCTGAGGCCCGTAAACGCTCAGGTATTACTCATTGTGCTCGACTTCTTCCTGGCCATGGCTTGTCTCGGTGTGTCCTACTTCGACACACTCTTTCACAGCGAGCTGGTCTTCGGGCTCGGAGGCTTCGCTCTGGGAGCCATCAACATCGGTTAGTGCACACACGTGAACAAGAAGGCACCTATATTAACGGTGGCAATAACGTCCATTACGGCAATGATGTTATGTGCCGATATCGTCGATATGGACCACGTGAATAGAAACGTATCGTCTCCGCCTACACAATAGGCCTTCAATCATCACGACGTTTTGGTGACTCATGTCAATCCGCTCGATGCTATGTCAAACTAACGTGTCGTTGACCATAAGCAAAGGTGCACGGAACATGCCTGAATTCATTTCAAACGTGAATTTGGAGCGCACACGTTTGATACTACGTCGGTTGCATGGCATGGTATTGAGAGACTGAGCTGTGCTCATGTTTTTAAAGTCGAGTTAGGTTAATGCTACGACGAGAAATTTGGAAAACGAAGCGCGAACGACACCGACAACACAATATACAAACTAATCATGGAAAAGCACGTTTTACGACCATAAGTTGTCTATGAAAGCAATTCTTCCGGATATCATAACATACCAGCATAACAATCAGTATATCCGTGATATTCACTTGAGAGACTCGTGGTTTTTTGCTATTAATTTATTTGCTGTCGTCAAAAGCTTTGCCGAGTAGTTTTCTGTGGCAGCCGTAAATCCATGCGTTTGAGGGACGAATGTCTAAGGAAAGATTTTATTGTACATCTGAAGACTGGGCCAAATTCCCATCAGTGTTACCATAATAGTATCTTACAATGTTTCAAAAAAGAATTAAAATTGATGTCCACGATATTTGAATTTACGAGGTGTTCTTATTGGCAGTTTTTTACTGCACACGAGTTTATGGTTTGGTTTGCTTTTCAGCGTTTAACATCCCAAAGCGACTCAGGCTATGAGAGTCGCCGTTGTGGAGGGCTCCGGAAAATCAGCTGGGGTTCTTTAACGTGCAACTGGCATCGCACAGCACATGGGCGCCTTGCGTTTCGCCTCCATCGAAACGCAGCCGACGCGACCGGGATTCGATCCCGAGTTGATAAGCAGCCATCTATCTATACACTGATAACCTAGTGATGAGTACTGCGCTCAGCAAATTAAAATGACTCATGCTAGGGCTGAAAATATCACGTGCCATAGCCTCACATCAAAGTGCTCACACACTTCTTTTTCCTATTTCAAAACTCCAATATTCTCTTTGTTCTGCTGGTCCTAGTGCGGATTACACATGCACGAGTCTCTCCAGGATTTTTTTGTTTCTATACAGCCGTTTGCGACTGTAGATAGCTGATTTGATGTACACCTAGAATCAATACGAAAGGGAACACGGGAGTCTATACTCTGAAAAATTATCGAGGGACTCTAATCGACATTGCGCTCCTCGCACGTAGCGGAGCCGGTGATTCGCGAAAGCCTCAGGTATGAGTGCCTCAAATCACTAAACGAGCGCACAAAGACAGCATAATCAGCTGCTGCTGCAATATCGTATCTCGTATCTCGTATTTCATGGAGGCGCATGCTCTGAGTCGTCGGTTACATCTTGAAAATCAAATTGAAGTCGAAAAATCGAAGGTGGCGCATGCTACTTAGCCTTGATTAATAATATATTTTGCGGATATTCCTGATTTTTGAAACCAAAAACCTTTTTTTCTCAAAATGTAGAAGAACGAGTGGAAGATATGCGATGCGATAGCTTCTATAAATATACCGTCATCACAGTGCCCTGCCGGGGTGGTGCAGTGGTAAGACGCCCGACTTCTGTGCCGGAGTACCCGGGTTCGAACCCGAACTCGGCGGCTGCGTTTTGATGGAGGCGAAACGAAGAGGCGTCCGTGTGCTGTGCGATGTCAGCGCACGTTAAAGATCCTCAGGTGGTCGAAATTACTCCGTAGCCCTCCACTACTGCTCCTCTTTCCACTTTCACTCCCACCTTCATCTCTTCCCTGACGGCGCGGTTGAGGTGTCCACAGAAACAAGTGAGACAGTTACCGCGCCTTCCCTTCCTATAAATAAATCAGCCCGTCATTACAGCCGAACCCGACATCTAGTACTATCGGAAGGTACCGTCTCGAGCTTAGAGCTTCTTCACTGTATGTGCAATGTGACAATCGGCTTCATAATAGAACGGCTTCGGAGTTCTTGTTTTTCTGACAGTGATAGCCCATCTCTCGATGTACACACGCAGTTGGTGTGTTATGGATATCGTCGCTGCATGGGGACTCGAGCGGATTCCTGCTGCAGACAATCAGCTTCATGCACTGCATCGGCTGCACCCTGGCACCCATCCTGGGTGAACCATTCATGACACGCAGGAGCCTCCTGCAGCCGCCATCCGACCTGCCACCAGCCGTCGAGCGGGAGTTAGCCTATCTGACGAGTATCGAAGACAAAGACTTCATTTACGTCGCCTACGCCTACTGGGCCGTGGGAATCTACGTCTTCGTCGTCGTGTTCCTGGCTCTGATTACCTTCTTCGTCGATCCTCGCCACCAGGACCTTGGGCCTATGGAGACACAGTGCCCCGCCGTACCCTGCAGCGGACTTGTGGCTGTGCTGTTCCTCTACCTGTTCGCTTCGGTCTCCATCGAGATCATATACAGCCAACTCATTGCTGCATTTGCACTGCTGCTGGGACACAACAAGACCGTGGCAGCCTACGTGACGTCGCTCTTCTGGGCCGCTTTCAGCGCCGTTCGAGGCGTTTCCATCCTGTGGCTCAAGCAGCACGGCTCCTTCAACGTCCTTTTGTGCTGCAACGTCTTCCTGGTGGCCGTGACCGTCTTCGGCTCCGTCTCCGGCTACCAGACGAGGGTCATGTGGATCGGCACGGCTCTAGCCGGCGCTTGCATGGCCCCCGTGATGCCGTCCACGTTACTGCTCCTGCACGACTATTCGGGCGTCTCCGTGAGCAGGTTCGCCCTCGGCGTGTTCACCGTCGGAGTCAGTTCGGCGTTCGCGCCTCTCTGCCTCGGAGCGGAGCTGGAAAGCGATCCCATGGCCTTCCACTACACCCTGGCCGCATTGGCCGTCCTCTGCCTCCTACTTGTACTCGCGGGAAGGACGCTGGAGCGACGCACGGCCATCGTATATACGGGAAAGACGCTGGTGAGGCGCACGAACGTCGATGGTGGCTACACCCTGCTGCCCGCCGAGCGGCGGCCTTCGCACAAATCATCGAAGTGACTCCGCATCACAGTCCCTCGATGCGCAGTACAGAGGCTGGACCTTTGAAGGTCCGAGTGCAGGATCACATGCTAGATCCATGACAGTTTAAATGCCGGATAGTTCATGTTTTGCCGGGATCCTCATTTAAAGCAGCGCAGATAGTGTGCCAGATTCATCTTCAGAAATTTAAGCTTACCCGAGAGACAGGCTATTGCATATTATTAGTACCTTTAAAAGGAGAAATGTCTCTAGTCAACACCTCAGCAGTGCCAAAACATTGAAATTGCATGTACCACCCACATGTGTCATTATACAGAGATGCGCGTATTGGCTCTTAGAGTTCTGTTTACCGCAACACAACATCCCTGAAAGGCACGAGCGACATCAATAATTTGCCTCTCCATTTTTGCCTTTAATGGCCCTGCGCGCTTCCCTGGATACACCACGTATTCAGGTGTGCCCCAGCCAGGAAACGAACCTAGTCTGAAATTGGTTTGATTTGGACCTGGAGTTGAATCCAGGTGAGCCTGCCGCGGTGGCTCAGTTCTTAGGGCACTCGACTGCTGAAATCAAGGACACGGTATCAAATCCCTGCGGCGGCAGCCGCTTTTCGTCGGAGGTGAAAAGACGTCCGTGTACTGCGTGATGTCAGTACATGATTCCCAGGTGGTCGAAATTTTCGGCGCCCTTCACTATGGCGTCCCTCACATCCAGAGTCGCTTTGGGGTTGTGAACCCTATAAACAAAACCAGACCAAACCGAATCCAAGTGAGCTTCACCCAGTCTGGGTAATGTCCTAATGGAGGGCTCCAAACATTTCGACCACATATACTTCAACTCCCCTTGACAGTACGCGGGCGCCTTGCCCTTCGCCGGCATGGAAAGCGGGCGCTGCAGCCGGCATCAAACGTGCGTCCTTCGTATCGGCAGTCGAGCGCGCTAACGAGAGTCATCCAGGCGGGCTCGCTAGGATCACTTCCAGTCCCAAACACACGTGTACAACAAGAAGCATCGTGGATTTAATATACACACTGTACTTCGTACCTACGAGCGGTATTCGAGCATGCGCCGGCACGAGGAGTTGAGGTACTCCCCTGATGGGGCTGGGACAGGTAGGTCACCGCCGCTTGCGGCGCGGGCCAGCCTGCCACGGAATGTTTATCTGTGGTAGGCCGTCATTGCACCCGCCACCGCTTCGGTGGTGGACGACGGCTGTTGCTGTGGCGCGCGTCTTTCTCTCCCTCTTCCTTTCTTTCTTCTCTATTTTCTCTTCTGGCCCCGCCGGGGTGGCGCAGTGGTACTGTGCCGGAGTTCCCGGGTTCGAACCCGACCTTGGTGGTGGTAAGAACATTTATTTACACAAGGATGTTTGGATCGGCCCGTAAGGGGCCGGTCCTTACAAACACTAGGTGGAGGTCCCTAGTTGGGGACCCCAGTGGCGGTTGCCGCCGCTCGGGCGCGTCCGACTAAGGCTTGTTGGGCCTGTAAGTCGTGGCAGCCGAGCAGGACCGCCTCCCAGTTTTCCCGGGTTGGGTTGGGGATGGGGGGAATAGACGGGTTGGAGGGGCAGGCCCACACCATGTGATAGATGTCAGAAGACACCGCTCCACAGTGTGGGCAGCTGCCACTAAAGGAGGGGTCAAAATGTTTTAGGGCTGCCGGGCACAGCAATGTATTGGTGAAAAGGCGGAGAAGGAGCCGCTCATCCGCCTTTTTGAGTCCTTTACATGGGCTGGGGTAAAGGCGATGACAATTTTGATAGTACGTCGTGATATCTTTGAAGGTGTAGGCCGGATTAAAATCGGGTTCCTGATCGGGTAGGGAGGAGAAAACAGCCCGGTGAGAGAGCGCGCGGGCGGCTGCGTCTGCTGCCTCGTTTCCTGCCAAACCCTGATGAGCAGGGGCCCATATAAGGTAGCGGTGTGCGGGGTCCGTATCCCGTATGCAATTTAAGTAAATTTTATAGGCTAGTAAGGGAGTCCAGCCTTGTCTGACGTTCCGACAGGCTCCTCGCGAGTCGGTAATTATGTATTTTGAGTCGGAATGAGAGGCCGCGAGAGCAATCGCCACCTCTTCTGCGTGTGTTGTACTGTGGGCTCTGAAGGTGAGACCGTTAACCGTTTTGCTGTTGTGAACTACAGCGGCCGTGTACCATCCCCCGTGGTGAGGGCCGGAGGCGTCCACGTAGTATACTCCTGTTTTGTTGCCATAATGTCGGGCTAAGGCTTCCGCTCGTGCCAGGCGCCGACCATTATGATCTTCGCGTGACATATTCGCTGGCAGAGGTCGCACGCAGAGGGCGCGTCTCCACAATTCTGGGATGCGAAACCTGTCTTCCATGAGTGTGGTGTGTTGGATACGGAGTCGAGCAAGAAGGCGGCGACCCGAC
This sequence comes from Amblyomma maculatum, assembly GCF_055883805.1. Classification (NCBI taxonomy): domain Eukaryota; kingdom Metazoa; phylum Arthropoda; class Arachnida; order Ixodida; family Ixodidae; genus Amblyomma; species Amblyomma maculatum. The sequence goes on along the minus strand of NC_139351.1, from coordinate 101,632,420 downwards.
TCCGTTTGCGACAAACGCGTGTACTGATTTGTAAGGTGGGCCTCCCGGAGCTCCCGGAAAGTATTCACCACCCCAAGGGCCATAAGACGCCTGTTTGAAGTAGTGATGGGGAGGTCCAGGGCACGCTTGACAATTTTACGAAGGATAACCTCAAGGGCATCCTCCTCTTGTTTCCGTAGGTGGAGATACGGTGTCGAATATAAAATCCGACTGGTCACGAAGGCGTTTGCCAGCCGCAAGGCATCCTTACTTCGCAACCCCCCGCGTTTGTTTGAAACCCGGCGGACCATGCGGCCCACCTGATCCCCCACCTTACGGAGTTTGGCCAATGTAGTGTCTGATCGTCTGTGTTTGTGTATGTAGAGTCCGAGTACCCGTATCTCGTCAGCTTCTTGTATGGGACCACTGTCTAAAGATAGAGTGATTTGAGTTGTGCACTTTCGCGAGTGGCGGAGGTGCACAAATTCTGATTTTTGTGGGGAACACTGAAGACCACAGCGGCGGGCGTAGCGGTCTACTATCGTCGCAGCTGTTTGCAGGCTGGTTTCAATGTCCCCGATACTGCCATGCGTGGCCCACAGGGTGATGTCATCGGCATACAGGGCGTGCTGCACACCAGCGACACCATCGAGCTGGGCAGGCAGGTGCATCATAGCCAAATTGAAGAGCAGCGGGGAAAGTACTGCGCCTTGGGGGGTTCCCCGCGTGCCGAGTAGGTAAGGACCATGCTCATTATCTTGGATGCGAATGTAGGATTGACGATCTGTGAGAAATTGCTTGATGTATTGGAATGTGTTGAGACCACAGTCGGTCTGGCTTAGGTGGGTGAGTATAATCTCGTGTGTTACATTATCAAATGCCCCTTTGAGATCTAAGGCGAGTACAACCCGGTCATTATGGGGGCATTCGAGTGGGTCAAGGACTTCCCGATTGAGTTGCAGGAGGACATCTTGAGCGGATCTGTGTGGGCGGAATCCGAACATGGTGCCTGCGAATACATGTTTTTGTTCAAGATATTCAGATAGCCGGTCCCGCACCATCGTCTCCATTAGTTTGCCCACACAGGAGGTGAGAGAGATGGGACGGAGGTTATCTGTGTCAATTGGTTTCCCTGATTTAGGAATAAAGGTTACCAGAGCCGTTTTCCAGTCGCTTGGCAGGGGGGTGTCCCCGCGCCAAATCGCATTGATGTAGTCGAGGAGGGACTGGTATGCCGAGTCGGGCAGGTTCGTCAAAAGCTTGACGGTGACCTTATCCCTTCCCGGGGCAGTGCCTCGTTTCATTTTGGCAAGAGCCGCCCGCAGATCATGGAGCTGGAAAATTTGATCCAGCTCTGTGTTCTCTCTTCCTGCATAAGAGTATGATGATCCACGGGGGTCTTGGGCTGTACACAGATACTGGTCCCGGAGTTTCTGTGCCAGTTGTGTCGTGTTGCCAGAGAAAGCATGCATGGCTCTCTGCAAATGTTTCTGTGTTTCAGTTCGTGTTTGGGTTGGGTCGATGAGGGCTCGAAAGAGGCGCCATGTGTTGCGGCTAGACATTTGTCGCGCGGCCGTGTTGCATCTATCCACCCAGTTGGAGTCGGCGAGATGGGCCGCGTACTCAGCCGCTTTCTGGGTGAGCTCGGCAATTCGAGCTTTAAGCTTTCTGTTGTGTTTCTGGCGTCGCCAACGGCGGACGAGGCTGCGACGGGCTTCCCAGAGGTGTAGGAGGTGGTTATCCACGTCCGTAACCGCCTCTGAGAGCTGGATCTGTGTTTCATGCGAGCGAAGGTGTGTCAGCAGCTGTTGAGACCATGCTGAGTAGCCTTGCTCGGAAATGGGTGTGTTATCAAGTGAGTCAAAATTTTGCCTGAATTTCGTCCAATCTGGGATACGGGCTTGTGTTGTGGGACGTTTGAGCGGGCGTGTGTGTATTGTAATGTTAAGGATGCAGTGGTCACTACCGAGGGTTTCCTTGGTGTTGAGCCAGTCTGCGTGTCTTATGTTGCGAGTGAAGGTTAAGTCCGGACACGTATCCCGTGTCACGGAGTTTCCTAACCGTGTTGGGCAGACCGGGTCAGTGTGGAGGGTGAGGCCCAACGTGGACGCAAGTTCCGCCAACTTACGTCCGCGCGACTCCTCCTTGCGATACCCCCACAGCTGACTGGGAGCGTTAAAGTCGCCCACGATCAGGAGGGGATCGCGACCCGCTACTCTTAGCGCGCGGCTGAAGAGGTCCGCGAATGTCACTCGCTTCAGTTTGGGAGGGCAGTACACGTTGAGTACATGCAATGGCGGGTCCCTGCGGCGGAGTGGTAGGATTGTCACCATTACATAGGAATAATCTAGTTGGAGATCGAGATCCACTAAGTTGGCTGTGCATGCTTTGTGTACGAGAAGACAAGACGCGGGATCCTGTTGGAACGTCGTGTAATTTGAAAGTGTGGCGCCCAGGCCTGGCTCCTGGAGGGCAACCACGGCTGGTACAGACTCGAATGTTTCAAGGTAGAGGCGGAAATTGGCCCGCTTAGTGCGGTCCTTAAAACCTCTACAGTTCCATTGTGTTATTAATGTTGAGATGGCCGAATTGGAGGTAGAAGAGCGTCTTTGACTAAGGTGTCTCGCCATGATTGAACATTTTTGGAGGGGAGGAGGAGGGAGTGGCTGCCCCAGAGCCAGCTACCTGCGGCACCAAGGGGGTTGCGGCAGGAGCGGGGCAGCTTTCCTCATTGTCCGAATCAGTGATCCGACGGTTGAATTTTGCAGGACGGGATACGTCCCTAATGGGCCCCGATCGACGGAGGAGGCGGGGGTTGTCCGAGATGTGTTTTGAGACGACCGCGGGTATGGCAGTTATGACCTTGGTGAAGATCTGGTCCATAGCGGCCTCGATCATAGATTGCATTTTTGAGGATAAGCGTTCCTCCATCGCGGAGATCGCTGTCACGAGGGCTGGCGACAGCTCCGCATCGCTCTCCATCGCGTCCGAGTTCTGTGGGCTCGGAGCGGCGGACGCCAATTTTGATTCTAAATTTTGAATTTTGTTCAGTAAAATTTCATTCTGTGCCCGGAGCACGTCAATCTGCTTTTTGTATTCCGCATCGAGCGCGGAGACGGTGAGTGGGGAAGAGGGGGGCCGGGGAGAAGAGGAGGCGATTCCCGCCCAGTTGCTCACCTGTTTGCATTGTTGGGGCGCGGATGCCCGGGCGCCGGCAGCGCCACCCGTCTTGAGAGCCGGGAAGTGGTGGTTGTCCGTGCCACTGGGCGGTGGCGGTGGAGGCGCCTTCTTCTTCCCAGGCGGCGTTTTGATGTCGGTAGCAGTAGGAGCAGGCGGCGTTCCGCCATTGCCACCTGAAGCGTGCTGCCTTGGCTGCCGCCGTTTTGCTGGGGGCTCACGGCGTTTGGCCTTGGGGCCTGGTACCTTCAGCTGGCGGAATTTTCCTGTGCAGTCACGTGAGTTGGTAGGGTGGGCTTGCCCGCACACTGCACAGGATGGAGTACATTCATGAGGTGCCCTGACCCCGTCGACGGTCGGCACCGTTTGGCCACACAGGCCGCACTTTTCGTTGTCCGGGCAGGGGCATGTGTCCGCCCGGTGGCCCAAGGTACCGCATCGCACGCAGGCCGGGACAGTTCGCTTGTACGCACGTACAAGGGTCACCTCTGAATTATAGTGAATGAATCGCGGCACCACTTTGCCCACAAAAGTGAGCGCCGCGACGTTTGATTTTCCAAGCTTGCGGATATCGGCAAGCTCTCCAGCACGCCACTGGATCTTGTTTTGGAGTGACTCACTGGTCTCGTAGTTGGCAACGGTGATGACGCCGCGACACACATCACCAGTCAGTTTCAATTGGCCGTACATGGGGAGGTGACCTTTGGGTGACTCAATTTCAAATTCACGCAGAAGCTTGTCAGCGACGTGCGGTTGTCGGGTGCCTGCGACGATAAGATTTTGCTCCCACGTGGGGAGGAGGCTGAGCGATGCTGCGGCCTGGGTGCCCAGGTAGGCCGCGAACGCTGCTCCCAGCTCGCCATGTTGGAAGACATCCTTGAGAGCGACGGTCACCCGGGGCTTCAGGATGATGACAATGTCTTCGGGGTGAAGCCGCGGAAACGGCTTTGGTTTCCAAACGGGTCCAGAGTTACGTGGGGGCCCGCCAAGTGCTGCAGCGCGCGCAGCAGCGTTTTGCTGTGTTGAGGGGTCATTGAACTTGGTGTCCGCCTTCTTGGCGTTCCGCTTGCGGGAGCGGCGTTCAACCAATTTGAATAGCCTCGGGTTCTCGATGGGCGCAGAATCCGGGCTATCAGGCGCAGAAGTTGCCGAAATCTCGGACCAGGTCATGGTGGCCGGGTCGTAGCCACGTTGTAGCTGTTGAGCCATCTTGCCGCTGTTGGGCGACTCACCCACGGCCGGGCTGCGGCGCAGCCGTTAGGCCTAGCGTCGCCGCCACGACACGCAAGTGATGATCGGCCCTAAAAATGCCTTAATAGTCCCACCTGTGTGCGGGTGGTGTCCACAGGTAGCTGCCAATTTCACACAGACAGTCGCAGCTGGCTTGATGGGGTTGAGGTCGAAATTTCGTTGCTCCAGCCAAAACTTTGGTGGAGCCGATACGCTGCACGTCCTCTCGCTTCGCGCGCTCACAGCGCCCCCCCGACCTTGGCGGCTGCGCTTCGATGGAGGCGAAACGAAGTGGCGTCCGTGTGGATGTCAGCGCACGTTAAAGATCCCCAGGTGGTCGAAATTACTCCGTAGCCCTCCACTACGGCTCCCCTTTCTCTCTATCCACTTTCACTCCCACCTTCCTCCCTTCCCTTACGGTGCGGTTCAGGTGTCCACAGAGCAAGTGTGACAGATACTGCGCCTTTCCCTTCCTGTGAACCAACCAATCTTCTGTCCGCACGAGGCAGCGGAGGTGGCTCAGCTACAGAGCCAGTAGCAGGCCCGTGCATTTTCTTTTCCTTCTTCCTACAGCCACAACAACAACGAGGAGGTCAGCTTCGCTGGCCGTTCTATCAGCTACTACGCTATATCAGCACCTTTTATTATTATTGCTTCTTACAGTAAGTACAGAAACACCGTAATCGAATAGGATAGGGTGACGTCAAAACTCACTTTTACATAAACGTCCGGTAATTTAATGAGCTCAACAGAACGACCTCCGTTCTTGAATACGCCGTGCAGCTTGATAGGTCGACTCCCTATAGAAGTGGCTGGCGCAGATTGCAACCAGCAATTCTATGCTTTAGACCTCACGAACATTACGCGATTAGTCCCGCGTAGTGCACGAATTGGGGGCCCATAATCGTCGCCAGGCGCCCATACGTATGACGTCAAAACTCACTTTTACATTAACGTCCGGTAATTTAATGAGCTCAACAGAACGATCTCGATTCTTGAATACGCCGTGCAGCTTGATAGGTCGACTCCCTATAAAAGTGGCTGGCGCAGATTGCAACCAGCAATTCTATGCTTTAGACCTCACGAACATTACATGATTAGTCCCGCGTGGTGCACGAATTGGGGGCCCATAATCGTCGACAGGCGCCCATACGTATGACTTCAAAATTCACTTTTACATAACGTCCGGTAACTTAATGAGCTCAACAGAACGATCTCGGTTCTTGAATACGCCGTGCAGCTTGATAGGTCGACTCCCTATAAAAGTGGCTGGCGCAGATTGCAACCAGCAATTCTATGCTTTAGACCTCACGAACATTACATGATTAGTCCCGCGTGGTGCACGAATTGGGGGCCCATAATCGTCGACAGGCGCCCATACGTATGACTTCAAAATTCACTTTTACATAACGTCCGGTAACTTAATGAGCTCAACAGAACGATCTCGGTTCTTGAATACGCCGTGCAGCTTGATAGGTCGACTCCCTATAAAAGTGGCTGGCGCAGATTGCAACCAGCAATTCTATGCTTTAGACCTCACGAACATTACATGATTAGTCCCGCGTGGTGCACGAATTGGGGGCCCATAATCGTCGACAGGCGCCCATACGTATGACTTCAAAATTCACTTTTACATAACGTCCGGTAACTTAATGAGCTCAACAGAACGATCTCGGTTCTTGAATACGCCGTGCAGCTTGATAGGTCGACTCCCTATAAAAGTGGCTGGCGCAGATTGCAACCAGCAATTCTATGCTTTAGACCTCACGAACATTACATGATTAGTCCCGCGTGGTGCACGAATTGGGGGCCCATAATCGTCGACAGGCGCCCATACGTATGACTTCAAAATTCACTTTTACATAACGTCCGGTAACTTAATGAGCTCAACAGAACGATCTCGGTTCTTGAATACGCCGTGCAGCTTGATAGGTCGACTCCCTATAAAAGTGGCTGGCGCAGATTGCAACCAGCAATTCTATGCTTTAGACCTCACGAACATTACATGATTAGTCCCGCGTGGTGCACGAATTGGGGGCCCATAATCGTCGCCAGGCGCCCATACGTATGACTTCAAAATTCACTTTTACATAACGTCCGGTAACTTAATGAGCTCAACAGAACGATCTCGGTTCTTGAATACGCCGTGCAGCTTGATAGGTCGACTCCCTATAAAAGTGGCTGGCGCAGATTGCAACCAGCAATTCTATGCTTTAGACCTCACGAACATTACATGATTAGTCCCGCGTGGTGCACGAATTGGGGGCCCATAATCGTCGCCAGGCGCCCATACGTATGACTTCAAAATTCACTTTTACATAACGTCCGGTAACTTAATGAGCTCAACAGAACGATCTCGGTTCTTGAATACGCCGTGCAGCTTGATAGGTCGACTCCCTATAAAAGTGGCTGGCGCAGATTGCAACCAGCAATTCTATGCTTTAGATCTCACAAACATAACGCGATTAGTCCCGCGTGGTGCACGATTTGGGGGCCCATAATCATCGCCAGGCGCCCATACGTGCGTTGGTTTACGGTTCGACTCTCGACCGATGGCTGGGGCAAGCTGAAACAATCGAATATTTTCTAGACTGCAGAGAAATTCAAACTCTATCAGTTACGCATGTTGGACGGGGCCCAAAGTCTCTATTCCAAAAATTCGCCGCCACATCGAATATGACAGCGACCCATCGACGCCCTGCAAAAGCACGAATAAGCGCTTTCCCATTGAGGCGTTTAATAAGGGCACACAAAGCAGGCGCCAAGTTCACAATAACTGACCCCCTTTTGACTCAGCCGTTCAGTAAGCAAGCCAAAATAATCAAAACTGAAAGCATACGACCAGTTTTAACACCTAGAAATCGAATGCCCATGGGAGTAATAAGCGGGAGATCTTTTGTAAAGGTATATACGTTGTAGGAAGTCCCAGAAAGCACAGCTTCCCAGCAATTCATGAAGTAATATTGGGCGCGATTTTTCGAATACCGTGTAATTTGTAGCCCACGGCAGAAAAGCGCATCTTGACGCCATGTTTCGTCTGGAAAGCCATTGGTAGTATGCAGTTCGAAGGACGCTTCAATTCCTACTGGGACAATACTTTTGTTAACCTTGAGCTTCCCTCTGCAGGGACCTGTACATTGTTTCCGGAAACATTGCTTACTATGTCCGCATTTTTTCGTTTGAAATGTTTGGGGTTCGTTCACAGCCTATTATATTCAGCGTGTTAAATAGCCGGCCTCTCGGTCTGTGCTTTGAATGCCTCCGTCAACTCCGTCCGTGCGGAGGGGGGGAGTCCAAGCCAACAGCCGGCAGGCATTTGCACGTGCACGCTTGTAGGTGCAGCGGTGGCGTAGCGGTAGAACATCCGCCTCGCGGGTTCAAATCCCGGTGCCGTGCAATTCTCCACCGGATGAAAAAAAAAAAAAGTCCGCGTGTCGATGGAATTGCATATACAGGTTTGGGGTGCGACCTGATGCCGGTGAACACCTCCGGCAACGCACTCCCTCATCAGAACAGGAGTTGGCCACCCTGGTGCAGTACATGGCCACAACCTCCTATGATAAGCTCCATAAAACCCCGGCCCTCAGTCACCGGCGGCTTCGGAACAACTGACCACGGCGGCGGTCAGACCTGTGACGCAGCAGGGGGTGCTAAGAAAGCCTGGCTCCGCTGGACAGGCCGCCATTGGAAACTGACCCTGGCAACGTTTAATGCTAGAACCCTAGCTAGTGAAGTTAGTTTAGCAGTGCTGTTAGAGGAACTAGAGGGCATGAAATGGGATGTCATAGGGCTTAGTGAGGCTAGGAGGCCGAATGAGGCATATACTGTACTGAAGGATGGGCATGTACTGTGTTATCGAGGTTTACCAGAGAGGCGACAACTAGGTGTAGGTTTCCTTGTCAATAAGTATATAGCGGGTAATATAGATGAATTCTATAGTATTAATGAGAGGGTTGCAGGCATCGTAATTAGGCCTAATAAGCGGTATAAACTGAAGGTTGTACAGGCCTATGCACCTACATGTAGTTATGATGACCAGGCAGTTGAAAGCTTCTATGAAGATGTAGAATCGGCAATGCGAAAAGTAAAGACGCTGTATACTGTACTAACGGGCGACTTCAATGCCAAGGTAGAGAAAAAACAGGCAGGGGACAAGGCAGTAGGTGACTATGGCATTGGTTCTAGGAATAGCAGGGGGGAGTTACTAGTTGAGCTTGCAGAGCGCAATAACTTACGAATCATGAATACCTTCTTCAGCAAACGGAAGAACCGGAAATGGACATGGAAAAGTCCTAACGGAGAGACTAAAAATGAAATCGACTTCATAATGTGTTCAACCCCCGCCATTTTGCAGGATGTAGAGGTAATCGGGAAAGTGCAATGTAGTGACCACAGGATGGTGAGGTCCCGAATTAGCCTAAGTCTGAAGAAGGAACGCAATAGATTAGTAAGAAAGAAACCCATCAACGAATTAGCGGTGAGGGGGAGGGCAGAAGAGTTCAGGATCTCGCTACAGAATAGGTATTCAGCTCTAACTGAGGATGGTGACATTACCCTAGAGGCAAGGAACAATAACTTCAGAGATATCATTACTGAGTGCGCGGTAGAAGTAGGCGGCAGGATAGTTAGAGAGGATACCGGTAAGCTGTCTAAGGAGACGAAAGATTTGATTAAGAAACGCCAGAGTATGTAAGCTTCCAATCCAACAGACCAGATCGAATTGGCCGAGATATCAAAGCTAATCAATAAGCGCAAGGTGGCCGATATAAGGAAGTATAACATGGAGAAAATTGAGCATGCTTTAAAGAACGGGGGAAGCCTTAAAGCGGTAAAGAAGAAATTGGGCATAGGCAAAAACCAGATGTATGCGATAAGGGACAAGGCGGGCAACGTCATCACTAATATGGACAAGATAGTCAAAGTAGCCGAGGAGTTCTATACAGATCTCTACAGTAGCCAAAGTAGTCAGGACCGTAATGAGATTGGCGGTAGGGAAAAACAGTCGGACGTTCCACCAGTGACGAAGGACGACGCCAAGAAAGCACTAGAAACTATGAAAATGGGGAAATCAGCTGGAGAGGATCAGATAACTACAGATTTGCTGAAGGACGGGGGGGGGGGGGGGGGATATCGTGCTAGAAAAACTGGCCACCCTGTATACGCAGTGCCTGGTGTCATCGACGGTACCGGAACCGTGGAAGAATGCAAACATTATCCTCATTCACAAGAAAGGGGACTCTAAGGACCTTAAAACTTACAGACCAATCAGCTTACTGTCTGTTACGTATAAGGTATTTACTAAGGTAATCGCTAATAGAATCAGGACAACCTTAGACTGCAATCAAGCAAAGGATCAAGCAGGGTTTCGGAAACGGTACTCTACTATCGATCATATCTATACCATTAATCAGGTGATAGAAAAATGCTCGCAATATAACCAGCCCCTATACATAGCATTCATTGATTACGAAAAAGCATTTGACTCAGTTGAAGCCTCGACGGTGATGCAGGCATTGCGAAATCAGGGGGTAGACGAGACGTACGTGAAAGTGCTCGAAGATATATATAGTGGCTGCACAGCAACCATAGTTTTGCATAAAGAAAGCAACAAAATTCCCATAAAGAAAGGTGTTAGGCAAGGAGACACAATCTCCCCAGTACTATTCACAGCTTGTTTAGAGGAAGTATTCAGAGACTGGGAATGGGAGCAGTTAGGGATAAGGGTAGATGGAGAATACCTCAGTAATCTGCGATTTGCTGATGACATTGCCTTGCTAAGCAACTCGGGGGATGAACTGCAAATAATGATTGATGATCTAGACAGAAAAAGTAGAAAGGTAGGCTTGAAAATCAATATGCAGAAGACTAAGGTAATGTTCAACAGCCTCGGGAAGGAACAGCAGTTTACATTAGGTAGCGAATTACTGGAAGTAGTAGGCGAATATGTCTACTTAGGGCAGGTAGTAACCGCAGATCCGGACCATGAAAAGGAAATAACAAGAAGAATAAGATTGGGATGGAGCGCAGTTGGCAAGCACTCGCAGATTATGACTAGCAGCTTACCGGTGTCGCTCAAGAGGAAAGTATACAACAGTTGCATCTTGCCTGTACTCACCTATGGGGCTGAAACGTGGAGGCTAACCAAGAGAGTTCTACTTAAGTTGAGGACAACCCAGAGGGCTATGGAACGAAAAATGGTAGGGGTAACATTAAAAGATAGAAAGCGTGCAGAGTGGGTCAGAGAAATAACTCAAGTTACCGACATTCTAGTGGCAATTAAGAAGAAGAAATGGACATGGGCAGGACATGTAGTGCGAAGAGAGGATAACTGATGGTCGCTGAGGGTAACAAACTGGATTCCAAGGGAAGGAAAGCGTAGCAGGGGGCGGCAGAAAGTTAGGTGGGCGGATGAGATTAAGACGTTCGCAGGGGTCAAGTGGATGCAGCTAGCACAGAACCGGGTTAAGTGGAGAAATATGGGAGAGGCCTTCGCCCTGCAGTGGGTGTAATCAGGCTGATGATGATGATGATGCTTAAGTTGATCGCGTTGGCAGTTTAAGAACAACAAAACGCGCATGTAAGGATCATCTGTCGTAATTGCGGGAGATCTCAACCAATAACTTCAATTTATTTACTTATTTAATTTATCAGCACTGCAATCCGCGTAGGTGATTTTAGCAGGGTATTATACCAGCTAGGGCGGTATCGGTGGTGTTGAATTGCTGGTATAAGTACCAATGGCGTTAATGAATATAGTTAAAAGATATGCTATAGCTTTATATGGAAAGAGAGCCGTGGCTAGCCTTGACCGCCTAGTAAAGAGCAGAGACATTAGACTGCCAACCAAGATCCGTATAACTAGTGCTATGGTCTTTCCAATTGTGATGTATGGATGCGAGAGTTGGACTGTGAAGAAGGCTGGCCGCCGAGGAATTGACGCGTTTGAATTGTGGTGCTGGCGGAGACTCTTGAGAGTTCCTTGGACTGCCAGAAGATCTAATCAGTCGATATTGTCGACCATAAACCCTGACTGCTCATTGGAGGGTCAAATTCTAAAGTTAAAGCTCAGCTACTTTGGTCATCTGATGAGAAGAGAGGAGTCGCTGGAGAAAGATTTGATGTTAGGAAAGGTTGAGGGTAACCGGAGAAGGGGTAGGCAGCGAACGCGATGGTTAGATGGCATCCTCGAGGCGCTGCAGATGAAGTTGTGTGAATATTAGAAAGATAGTGAGAGAACGGAAAGCGTGGCGTGATATGGTTCATAGGGTCACGAAGAGTCGGACACGACTGAACTGAACTGATAGCTCTGCCAAAGGGCAGTGTCAACTGATCAGTGAACTTCAGTTTTTTCTCACCATGCAGGCCTCCAGTGGGCACATATATAAACACAAGGTGCAGCAGTCGGGCATTGCTCCAGCAGTCTGCTGTACGGCGCTTGCACAGGCTTCAATATGCCACAGTTTCATCCCGACATAAAGGGGTGTATGTGCAAAAGTGGTAAACGGAAATCTTCATTCCTACAACAAGGACGTGGATAAGCAGCGCATTTTGTTTCTTCGATCAGTGCTTTTTCATTATTGCGCAAAGAATTGCACTCTCCTTCGACCGTTTCCTACATCACCGAGACGGAACTGCTGATCCCCGGAGCGAACTAACAAGTAAGGTCATACAAAATCCACTTCGATTTTCATCGCGATGTTATTTTGTATTCAGATACTTAGAAATGCGATCACGGATCGCATCTAAGTCGTTACATATTCCAAAAGTTGCGCTGAAATGTATGTCAGCTGTATCTGTAGACCTTGCCCTCTTAGAGCCATCGCTCTTCAATACTACCAGCTACGAAACTTCTCATAGGGCCAGTAATGTTCTCTTCTACGTTTGGGTGTCCGCTCGTGGGTGGGAGTGGCTTCCAGGGAGGCACTCAGCAGACGGTGTGTATTAACGTAGCACAACCGGCGTTTATGCCTTCGACACAATACAACACACACACAAAACACTATCTGTTACGCAGTTCGCCGCAACTTACCAGTAGTACCGAGCACGGTACACTCACGGCTCGCAAGCCGTTAAAAATCGGGCCAGGCGCGCACGACTGCCCGTAAATACGCGGAGCCCTCGGGCGACCGCGGGAGCTTCAAACCACGCGACTGCTCACAGTCGCGGCTCCGTTCGAACTGGAGTTCCCTCCCCGCCAGAGCATAGCCCCGCGACGCGCAGCGCGCCCTCTCTCTGTTTTACGAGCCGTGTCACTCGTGTACGTTTTACTTTCACGCGGAAGATAGCCGAGATCGCCGCCTCTCCCCGCGGGGGCATTGCTCGCCGTTAGCAATGTTTAGTCTGGCGGTTTCTTCCGAGCAGTTCCGGTCTTTGCAGACACATGCGAAACCGGAGAGCGATGCATTCCTGCCGTCCCGGTGCTCTGTCTCCGGAGAAACACGGCTGTTATATATGGGCTTGGAGTGCGCACATCGAGGCCCGCCCGGCGGGGAGAATCTCCCATTGCCGAGGCGCCGACATCACTACAGGGCCCATGTATCAAAAAACTGCGGTTTAGATTGGTCAAAATTCAGATGTAAACGAATAGTGGCGGCGCCCACGGCCATTAAAGGAAACTGCGTCTAAATTTCAAACTTCCAGGTTATTGATAAACGCACAACCACTATGGAAAATAAACTAAGTCGATGACTTGCAATGGCAAAAATTCTTAAATGTAACAGCCATATAGTTAATGAAGATTGAAAATTAGACAAAAACGTTATTTCCAAACGGCAATGACGGCAGTATCAACTTCTTCTATTGATCACTTCCAGATAGTGACAATTCATAGGCACCAGAAAAATGCGTACAAAAACTACGAGGCTGGGACTGGTAGGTCACCGAGCCTGCCATTGGATTCGTATCTTTTGTAGGCCGTCATTGCACCCGCCACCGCTTCGGTAGTGTACGACGGCTATTGCAACGCGCATCTCTCTCTCCCTCTTCTGTTTTTTTTTTCTTCTCTATTTTCCTTTCTGTCCTCACAAAACAGCGGAGGTGGGTGTCACTTTTTGAAGCGGGGTTTCTCAACTGGTATGACCCAAAAGCTCTGCTTAGAACCAGCACGGATAGACGCTATGCGGTTTTTAAATAACCCGACACTGTGAATGACTCCGTATAGCAAAAAGCGTCAAGGTGCGATTTTAACCTCCCGCGGTTCTTGAACGTGCACCAACGTTGTACAGCGCAGGCACCTGTTTGAGTTAAGCGATTCGCTGCTCATGAGCTGATCATTTTAAGTCATGCAATAAGTAATTTTGCACGTGCTGTATCCGGTGCGTGTGCATTAGAGCCTAGCTTAAAGAAATAAACAATGGTGTCGCCGTAGTCGTCTGATTATTTTTTGCGTGCCATCTTCAAAGTGCCGTTCCCAGCATTTTTTTTAAATCACGAAAACGAAGTAACCAGTTAGGCTTAGTCATATTCGTATCATTGATCACGTAAGAACGAGCGTATTAGGTGATGCCCTACGGAAGCTTGAGCATTGTTTTTGCGACTGTATACGGAAAGAAAACGAAAATACTACACAGGCCTGTACGGGTGGCTCTGTTAGCTGAGCCACCATCGGCTGAGGAAGTATTCACGCGCGCTTTGTGGGCCCCTCCTGCACGTGCCTCTCGATCAAGCCTGAATTCAGTGGTCATTTTGGCGCGTGTTTTGAAATGGTTTACCCGACTCGCCTCGACGCCTCCGTTTCCATAACAGAGGGACTCCAAAGAGAACTTGGCGTCCTCTTAGGACAAGAAATATTACACTAAATGCTCTATCACATCCAGCCGCACGCACCATGAAAAGACCGTTTACCCTCCACCTGCCCGGACATCTGCGCATCTGTCATCTTTTTTTGTTCGCACCCCATGGGACTGGAATGACTTGCCAAACACCGTCATACTTCATTCCGACCCATCTACCTTCAGATCATCCATCGAATGATTCATGTACTCGTCATCCACTCCCTCATGTAATAATGGGGCCTTTGAGGTATCAATAAATAAATAAAATAAAAATAAAATAAATGTGCGTACAGAAGGGCACAGCCAGACGACAAAGGCGGCGCAAATCAGACAGTCGTATCGCATTTCAGCCAGCCTTGCGCCTGCAGTAAGGTTCTTGGAAATTACCAACTGCGTCCCGTATGCGGTAGGAACAAAGCGGTCGTTTATTTCCGCGCATGCCACTAAAGGAAGCTGAAGCAATAGAGTTTATCAGTGTGCATAGTTTTGTTTGCTGCTAGCTTATTCAGGCCGTAACAAATGAGTACTGCCTGACGGCATCCATTCAGCGAGTAGATTCGATTCGGTTTACGGTGTTTTAACGTCCCAAAGCGACTCAGGCTATGAAATACGCTGAGGACTCCAAAAATTTCGACCACCTGGGGTTCTTTAACGTGCACTGACATCGCACAGCACACGGTCGCCTATAGCTTTTCGCCGCTATCGAAGGGCGACAGCCGCAGTCAGGATTCGATCGCGCATCATTGGACGCAGTAGTCGGGCGCCCTAACCACTGCACCACCACGGCTCGTATAGAGCAAATAAAGAGGAGCAAAAGCGCGCAAAAACGACCTGTCTTAGGTTACGGAAGAAACATAGACCGCAAATTAACGTACACAAGAGAGAAAGTGTTTTCAATATACACAGTGTAGCATCATAAGAAACCCCGCATTCTAGAGATACCGTCTTTTGTTTATTGCGATAAGATTTAAGGAGATGCTGGAGCCAACTTCACCTTCCATCCTAACCTAATGAATGCCTAGTAAAAATGAATGTAGAAAAAAATAAGTAACGTAAATGAATAAACAGAGCACGCTTATGAGATTCGGAAGCCCATTGGTTAATTGAAGCGCTATGGGGAGTGTTGTTTGCCTTGCAATGGACATAGTCAGGCTGATAATGATGCCGAGAGTTGTTGTGGCTGTAGGAAGAAGGAAAAAAAAATGCACGGGCCTGCTACTGGCTCTGTAGCTGAGCCACCTCCACTGCCTCGTGCGGACAGAAGAGAAAATAGAGAAGAAAAAGAGGGAGAGAAAGACGCGCGCCGCAACAGCCGTCGTCCACCACCGAAGCGGTGGCGGGTGTAATGACGGCCTACAACAGATACAAATTCGTGCCAGGCTAGCCCCCGCCGCAAGCGGCGGTGACTTACTTCACTGATATCAGAAAAGTGTCAAGGGTTGGTCTCTCTAACGCCTCACGTTCAGGTAAAAGCAAAAGTGGCTTGTTGGGCAAGTTGGTTGGACATTGTTAAAACAGCGCTAAAAACACGGACAGATCGAAAGACAATGTTCGTTTGTCTTTCTATTTGTCCGTGTTTCTAGCGCTGTTTTAAGATATAAGCAGGCGCTCGCAGGAGGCGTTTGGAAATGGAGTCTGCATTTATGGGTAGATCACGGCATGCTGACGACAAAGACACTACTTTGATGGAAAATCGTGCGTTTATATACTCAAGAAAACACCGAGAATTTACACCGCTGTAAACGCCTGCGGCGCATTTTGAATGTATACGTGATTTCCGACGCAGTTTTCAGGCGTGGGTCAGAGCTGGGCCAAGCTACACCTCTATTCGGTTCATAACTCTAATCATGGAGGCTGTTTTGGCGCAACTTCACATGTTTGATTCTAGTGGCAGGAAAATTTTTGAATGAAAGAGAAGAACCTAGTTAATAGTTCAAGACTTGCATTTATTGCTCGCTGCTGAGAGGGTTGGTCTGCCGTAGAAGGTAATTCTAAGCTCGGCATAAACTAGACGCCGCCAGCAATAACATCGAGGACGTGATGGATCTCTGTCGTCTGTCGTGGTGGAGCTGTTAATGGGCTGAGAGAGGGTTGGATGAGTGAGTGAGCTGAATTGCCGCGGCGGGGAAACAGGCCCACGTACTGAATAGTAAAGATGAGTGGAGTTAGCTTTAAAGAGGATGACAATGATGATAATAATAATAATAATAATAATAATAATAATAATAATAATAATAATAATAATAATAATAATAATAATAATAATAATAATAATGAAGAGGCGCTGCCGAGGGGGCCCAAACGAAACGAAAGGTAAGAACTTTTACGCTTAACAGAAAATATACCAGTAATCCGGGTTGCCGTAAAAGCCAAATGATTGTGCAACTGTGCTAATGGACGTTGATTGCTTCTACACATTTCACATTGGCACAATAATTCTCAGTCAGGCGATAATTACCTCGCCTTTTAAAATTATTGTTGCTGTTATATTCTGTTGCTGTGCCTTCTTTTTGGGTACTAATGTAGTGGTTTATTGAGCCTCAGTCAAGCTTCTTGAGGAGTTTTTAATCCAGGGGAGCATCCAGCTAGCTGTCTAAAAAAAAGTAAAATCGATCGATTGATTGATTGATTGATTGATTGATTGATTGATTGATTGGTTGATTGATTGATTGATTGATTGATTGATTGATTTAAAGCGCCTTGACAGCATCTTCATGTTAGACTAATATTCAAACTTAGAAAGCCATGAAATCGAGGTGAAAGTTTCGTGGACCCGGACTCTTATTAGCCACGATTCATGCGGCGTCTAGAGCCATTTCAGGGGCTACGGCCGAGGTCACAGGCACAAGCAGATTACCGCGTAGCGATCAGAACCGACTTCACAGATGCTCCGCTCCTCACTCGCGACTCCCTGTGGTGAAAGACAAAGGACAATACGAAATCCATTACAATACGCTTGCGCGCATTCATCCACAGAGAAGGTCTGCCTTCGGGGGCGGTTCTCTCTTGCCCGATGGCTCTTCGGAAGCTCAAGTACCTGCACGTATGAGCGCCCTGACGTAACCATATACTAACAAAAATTGACTGCTTCAGAAAATGTTTAACTGCTAACAGCCCGTACGGGCGTCTTCCGCATCCTGTGTGACCTTGAGCGTGCCTCAGTGAACGGTTTATAAAGACCCTTGCGTTACAGATGTTCTCAATATTCTAAAGTGTTCACCTGCCCGCTGACGACTGCGTTATCCTCGACAGTCACTGGCTGGGCAATCCACTCCATGGAGAATCTCTAGCATCTTCAGCGCGTTTCGGGTCATGTCAAAGAATGGTATGCTTCCAATATCTTTGAATACAACAAGACGACGCGTATAGTTTCATTTGTTAATCGGTAGTCATATATATATCCGACACCAAACTACTACTTATGCGCCTCTCATCAATATTACCCATGTCTTCACATGAGCACCTAGATATCTTGTTGACCTAATATCCATAATAATTATTATTCTCATAACATCCGGTTTTAATTTTCACATGCTGAATGCTCGCGTGCGCTTAACTGGGTATGCAAAAACGTGTCTGGATATTTAAGACATAACGTGTGACTTACTCTGTCTTGAGAGGCTGGGTTTCCCACCCAGCACCTCCACCAAACTGTTACGGGGGGGTTCCCAAACGAAGAGCCTCACTTAAAAGTCAGGAGCACCTCGGAGACACCAGTGCACCACACAGCTTCAGCTTTAGCGTCGACGTTCTTCCGCCCAGCATCCAAAACACCTTCCGTCGTCTTGCGACACCTTCGGCTACATTCGTAACAGTATATAACTGGCTATTTAAATCTATATTTCGACCAAAGCTCGAATATACCGAGTATGCATGCGAACTGTGGCCTCCACTATACTAACTTTTCTATGGTCATTTTACTCATGCATAGGCCTGATCATGCTGTCACGTACACATGACAGTACTCACATAAACATTGATGCTGACGCACTGAAAAACTATATTTTTCTTTGAGCGAACCTGGCCTTGGCTCAGACGGAACTATAATGACCGTCGGAAAAGGTCTCGTTCTATTTAAAAGAGGCAGGGAACCTTAAAAATAGTGTGCATGGGATAGCGACATCTCGTGAACAACGGTAAAGAACAACGAAAATATGAAATAAACATAACTAAAAATGACTCGCACAACATTCAAAAATTATACTGTTAGTATATATATATATATATATATATATATATATATATATATATATATATATATATATATATATATATATATATATATATATACAGATTTGAAATTGCTTTCTTACGTGTAGCGCTTTATATATATATATATATATATATATATATATATATATATATATATATATATAGACAATATATTTCAAATCCTCCCTGTCCCAAATCTGGATCCCGCCAGAAGATTTTGCATTTTTATTATGTATCGCCTATTCCATGTCGTTATAGCATGTACGCACGTCTGTCACTTCATGCGTCAGCAATAAAACCACGCATAATCGGCTGAATAAGCAACCCTTCTGAGCACATTAGGAATTCCTCTACTGGACTGATTAATATAGGAGCAACTTGCCAACCAAAGCCGAAATGTTTTCTGCCAGTCACATTCCTTAGTGAACACGCATACGCTACCTAGTTCTCCAATCCACCCGCTCAATGTAATCCCCCCGCATTTTGGAGTAACAATGAAGCGAGACAAAAAAATGCCTCATAAACGCGGACAGTAACTTGTGATATAGCAGAAAAAAAAAACGGTGTAAATTGATAACAGAATGCCGGAACGGAATATTCATACCTTGTTTATCGTGAGATACGAGGCGAATCTCAGTAGCAGACTATGACCCATCAGTAAATGTTGCGCGAATTGTTTTTTGTCGGCAAGGTCACTATGCAACGCCTTCCAAAAACAACGCAAGTCATACGCCCGTCCATGTAACTTTCGTTACCGCTTTGCATTTTCTATCCCTCGAGTAACCTACGTCTATAGATGCGTAGCGCAAACGCTGGAGGCCCATTGACAAAGCAACGCTGATTGTGTTCTCCCTTAGCTGCAGCCTTTCAAACGCCTCTGCATCACTCCACGTCCGAACACCGTGCTAAGTGGCGCCTGATAACCGTGGCCACCAGGCATTGCAAACAGAAGCTACACAACTGTACATCGACGGAAGATAATGTTGCAGCACGCGGCTGCAATGGGCTGGTGGAGCGATCGATCGTTCGATTAGCCGAGTGGCGTGGTCGTTGAATATCCGAAGAATCTGATCATCAAGCACAAGTCGCCGGAATGCAAAACGAAAGCAGCCACACAAAAAAAAAAAAAAAGGTTAATATAAGTGTGCATATTTACGCTCTTTCATTCTTCTCGCCAATGAAATGATTATGTTGGACCATGGGAACCAAATTGAAACCGCGAAGGCTTTTGCGATACAATCTAAAACGTCTTGTGCGAGTTTGTGCATAATGATCCGTGAGAACATTGGGCTAGGTAGTTTATGTTTGGGAGAAGAAATCATGGCGAGCTTATACAGACATACACGAAAAGAATCGACTCAGGACAGGTGTTGCATAACGGTTTGTAAAATGTTATTGCGCAAGCACATATACACACTTGATTAGGGTAGCTAATGAGCATCATAATGCACACACATAAGGAAGCGCGCGTGTGCATGTAGGTACAGGCTTTGTCAAAAGTGCAGAGCCCAGTGGATCGTAGCCGTCTAGCGGAGCTCATTAGGATTAGTGGAGGTTCTTCCCATAGGTAAGGGTAGGACGAAAAATCTTCTTACTCTAAAGAGATTTGGAACATTGTAAATAAATTACAAGCCGCACGAAGTGGCTCAGAAGCAGACCCCTTGGAATCTACACTTTTGACAAAGACTGTACTTCCTGTGGCTGTCTCCGTTTCCTATTTACGTCGTAGTACAAACCCAGTGTCATTGTGGCTAAAGTGCGGTTTCTAGCCCCTCGCGTCGTTGACCCCTACGGAAACACTACGTGCGACGAAGATCTCGGCCCGGCTGGAAACGACAAACTGGGGCCCCGGGCACCGATTACAGCGGGGGCGTGTTTACAGCATCCGCCCTCTCCCTATCTCCCCACGCGTCGCCACAACTCAGAGGTGTGAATTTACGCACCTCACCTGACAGCACGGTGACGCTGTCTAGTGTGCTGCAAGACGAATCCATAATCGGTCCCGCGGCCGGCGAAACGCACACACAACACGCGCAAGCGCTCGCTTTCCGTCGAGGAGGGAAGTCGCCGCCGTCGATTCCGTCACCACACCTGCTGCTGATCCGGCTCGGCTTCGCTGCGCGGCGCTCACCGCTCGCCGCTAGTTGAAGACGAAACACAGCCTCTTGTCACCGCCCCATTGTCGGACCGGCAGCCGCAATCGCGATGGGGGAAAGGAGGACTAGGGAGGGAGCTGCAGCTGTTGCACACCTGATAAGACGCCTTGCTATGCCCGGCCTGACGGAGAGCGGGCACGGTAGGGAATCTTGCCGTTTTTTAGGGTGTGCGGCCGAAGCTGCCAGGAGAGCGGACGTGATCAATGTGCACTGCCGGGTTAGATTAAAACGCCAACAATGTTCCCGGCGTGTGTATGTGGGACGAAATCGATTTGTAATCGGTCGGTAAATGTAGTACACTGCTCAGTATCCGTTGCGTAGAACAATGGCTCGCACCAACCGATTACTGCAGCCGACTGAAGGTTGTGCTTTCTCCGGGTACGTGTTTGCGATTGATTTCAGTCAGGCCGCATGTACAGTTACCCTAAGCAGCCAGTGTGATTTTTTTCTTCTTTCCTTTACAAATTAAACATAGCAACCAACGTCATAATAATGCTACATTAGTTGAGTAAGTTCCAGTGACGTCACATATTTTACTGGAACGTTACGTTAGCGTTAAAAATGGACAATAACCTTACGTGTTCCATGGCAGCCATTAGCTAAGCCGTAAAACTGATTATACCCTGACCAGTTCGAAATGTCGTTTTTATGATAGGGTCCCAATTAAGGAAGATCACAAATTACGATGTTATTATGACGGTCAGATTATGACCATAAACATAGCAAATGTTTTCAAGCATTGTGTCTTGGAACTTCTCCCACAGAGCAGTACGCGATAATGTTTTCCAGCTCGCGGAACTTTGTATTTAAACATCTGGCGTTACTGCATACGCAGCCTGAAAAGTTAGTTGCAGAGCTTCGCATGTTACCCATGCGCCACTGCTTCACGGCTGGTCATAAAATCTCGACACCATGCGACGTCAGGGAGCGAGTGCACGAATTGCGTCTATACTGACTGAGGCGCATTGCAGCGCACGTTGCCCTCGCTGCCCCTTGTCCGATCCTTGAAAATTGCCCAAGTTCTGAGCGGACCTCAACTGGCGACTCAGGTCTCGAAGGGCTGCTTTACTAAAGTTCAGCGAAGGTTGCATATTTCTCGTTTAAATATCGAATTAAAATCTGGGGAAATACCCACTCTAATATCCATTCGCAACGCTTCACGGGCGCTGAAGAGATTGCATTAACATCAATATATCAACGCTGGACAAAACTAAACGCAACATTGTTGTAACGGTCTGGTGCCACCCCATAAATGTAAGGTGGATGGGTCAAAGGACAAAGTCGCGGCGCAATAGTGGCCGCAGGTGGCCCAGGGCCGGTTTAATCGGAGGGGCATGGAGAAGGCCGTGGTCATGCAGTGGGTGTAAGTAGTCTCATCAATATTATGATAACTCATAACTATCAGGTATATAAGACGCAGAATATTTTAAGAACAAAGGTATAACCACGTATAATGCTCGGTGTCGCCCGGAAACCTTTCATCCTTTGCTCGTTTTCGCGCCAAATTAATGCATATTACTTTCACATCTGCGACGGAAAGCACTGGAAGCGAGCGCTCTAGTATGTGAGGAAACCTGCTTATGAGAAGTGCTGTCTTCGAACGTCGCGAACACGTGTATTTTTCCCCTCATTAATTAATTGCCTGTAACTGCTGTTTATTTTTATTTTTTCTGTCACTGCGCTGAGCAAATACTCAATTCATGCCAACAACACCAAGAGGTCGAGGTTACTGTACGGCTGGCGATTGCGTTTCGATGGAGGCAAAACGAAGTGGCGTCCGTGTGCTGCGCGATGTCAGCGCACGTTAAAGATCCCCAGGTGGTCGAAATTACTCCGTAGCCCTCCACTACGGCTCCCCTTTCTTTCTTTCCACTTTCACTCCCACCTTTTACCCTTCCCTTACGGTGCGGTTCAGGTGTCCGTAGAGCAAGTGTGACATACTGCGCCTTTTTCCCTTCCTGTGAACCAATTATCAATTATCGTTATCTGTACGGCTGCTTGCGCTACGCACAATGCAGTGGACCTGTCACTTTCCCCATGGCAATTGACTAACGGATGAGGCAAATCAGTCGATATACATACCAGCCAAGCCGAACACAGGAAGTTCATCGGTGCGGCATCGGCGTCCTCGCAGTTACACGACAGCGGCCGACATGTCCTCAGGGATAATTCGCACTGGCATCTGCATAGAACCAGACGCTCATGAGAAAACACGGAGTTCGCCCTGCTAATGATTCTATCTCTCGCCAGTTCGCTAAATGGGTGACGCCACCAACTGTGACATGAAGGCGAATGTGGAAGGAGCACTGGCTTTAGCGCTGCAGTGCATGTAACTTTGGCTCATGGAAACCGACTGATCAATCAATCAGTCAATCAACCGATTGATCTATAAATACTGTATAGAGTATACAGGAAGGCGGTTGCTCTCGGTGCTCGTGACCACACTGATAAATCTCTGCTCGGGCTACTCCAACTTTGCGATACTGCCGTTTCGAAGCTTTGCCGCTTTTAAAAACCTCGCCCTTACTTACACGGACGCTAAATTACTATATTTGCGAAAAAGTAACCGAGCAGCCGCGCAGACTGCTGGGGTAAGCTCCAAGCAAGGCGACGACGCAGCGCTCGCTGCCCCGCCTCCAGGCAGTAAATTTGCTGACGTAAGACTCCGCTCTCCTTTCTTGAATGAGGAGTGTGAGCATAGTATGCATGATAGTATGGGTGTCGTGTGATTTCGCGCCTGCAGCCAGATTATACACCCGTAGCAGGGAAACAATGGCCACCGCCGGAGAGCGCAACGTTGCTTTTTGGCCTCGAGTTTGCTCCCACAGCCGACGTGGCATTTCGGTCACTTTTGGTACAGTGGCTAGTATACTCATAGCATCGAACGTGAACACGAAATGAGGGTAGCTATAGAATTTCATTTAAGCACAGCCTGCAAGCATCTCAGTTCCCCGAGGTTTTCCTTATTAATTAAGTAATGCCGCTGAAGAACTCAAACAAAATAAAAAAATGGCGGCAATTTGGAAATTAGTTCAATGCTGAAGTGTATGCTAATCAATTATGTAATGAAATTGTCTTCAGCAGCAGGTGTTCTTTTCTTGGCTCACGGAAGAAAAACAGACAAATTAAACAGCCCAGGCAAAATCAGCAGCAAAGCAAGACGATGATTCCGAAAATAAAATTACATCTAACCCAATGCTGTAATTCTTAAGCTGCTCACCTAGCTATTCGGAAAATAAAATTCACGGTGAAAAAACAAAAATAAATAAACAGCGGCGGTTTACCTTGGCAAAGCAAGGATATAAATGCGATGTTTACAGCCCATGTTTAGAAAAGTATTGCTTTCTAGAATTTCGTTCTTGCCACGTTTAGCTAAATACTGAAATACTTCTTGCACAGCAGACTATTGGATGTGTGTCGGGCGATCTGCAAAATGAATGCCTTATTCAGTTGTTGAACACCGGAGAAGAGCTGGAGCATCTGTCATTCAAATGGATGTTTCGATGTGTTAGTTACGTTGTTACGAGAGCGAACAGGCACCTGACGGTGCCTTGCCACGGGTTAACTCTGCTGCAACCTGTTTGCTTTCTGTTTTCAGTAGCGCCGTGAAACTTGCTCGCGCTCTCACCACTTTAAGTGCCCTTCGATAACAAGACACGATGCGATTTCGACTACACTTGCTGTATATAGATAACAGAATAGGTTCTAAACATAGCTGATAGATAGCATTATACGGATCCAAACCTATGGCTAGCGCACCTGCTGATTTCGTTCTCCAGCATATAATGAAGGAATTGTCGAAAAAAAAATACATTTCTCAGGACGATAATCAGTACAAGATAGAGGGGAGTAACATTGAACTTTGGAAAAGAGACTTTGCCAGAAAGACTTGAATTTCTTTTTGTATTTCGATATCAACAAGCCAATTTATGGTAGCAGATATATATATTTTTTTCTAAGTGCATTAACGATGTCTGGCTTGTAGGGTAGGTCTAAGAGGGGAGGCGATGCGCCGGGCAGTATGACCGACCATCGGACCAAAACTCGGAATTACGTACTTTTTTTTTTTTTTTTTTTTTTTGTGACGGATGGGGAAGCGGGGAGAGAGGATCGAAGACTCGTTATAATTTGGCAAGTGTGGTGAAGTGTTTTGATGAGCCGCTCGTTCGGCCAGGTAATTAAGCATGTCGTTCCTAATTTTCCCTCTTTATCGCATTTGTTTCGTTTTAATGAACCGCGCAGCATGCAGGTGGCGGACCATTTCGATCTTTTTGATTTTAAATTGACTTCACAATCGCTATTCGGGTGAATTTTCTGCTTCAAACGGCGGTCAGGAAACATGAACACAATTATTATAATTAAATGAAACAGAAAAAATAGCTTAACCGTTCTGAAACACCTTTATTACACATACCCAGAAAGTTTGGACGAATTCTGGTAAATACTTTCGGAACGCATTTTTTTTTCTACATATTGTACAACTGCCATATAACAGTCAGGACATCTGCAGATCCACCCTTGGCAAGGTGGAAGTTTTTTGCTGTTTATTTTCAACAAAGCACTGCTTTACTATGGCAGTTTTAATTGCTCGTGAGCGGACGTCAAACTTCAGAAGCAAAATTTTTCTATACGCTTTCACTTTCTTTTTTTTTCTTTTTTTTTTGTAGCTCAAGAATATATTTAGAACACGCAAAGTTTCGAGGCAGCTATAGTATTAAATCCGCTCTACATTTGAAAGTTTCAGACATTAGCAAGAGGCATCACGACAAGCGAATACTGGCGACGCTGATTCGACCTGATTTTTGCATGATGAACCCCCCCCCCCCCAAACCGTTTCTCAGTGTGATCACAAAGGATCCGCCAGGCTGGAGTGCTATATAGAGACGATTCTTAAGTTATGAAATCAACCCCTGCATACCATTCTGTCCACGAGCAACGGCTTGGCCCTATATAGTCCGGTGCGAACGAGCGTGGCGTAATAAGTAATCACGCCGACTAAGAATATGTCTGGGTGCGACGGCAGCGGGCCCATGCATATTTCATCTGTTGATCCTGTTTAAAAATCCCGGCAAACCTGTACAACATATCTGCACCATTTGGTATCGCCAAACAAAGGTAACATTCGCGTAACAAAGGGAACCAGCGACAGAGGCTGCACAAGATATGCATTTGCCTCCAACAACAATCAAAACGAAAACTATATGCAGAGAGGCAATGCTGCTCTAATGGCGTCGTTTCGCTGTGGGCGGCTATCTGGGAGCCGCCGACCGGCGGCCGGCAACCTGGCGTCCCCATCTTGCACGCATATCAAAGAGGTTGGCCCCATCATCCTCTAGTCCACTTTCCCGGCATAAAATATGGTTCCCCCCTCTCCCCGCTCACCCCCACCACACGTCCTCCGCCGTTTTACCGTTGTCCGCCGCCCCGTCCTCCTCCGAGCCCGCCGTGGACGCTCCATTCACGGGACGCGCCAAGCGTAGCGTGACGCCTGTACGCCGCGAGGCGCGCTACAAGCGCGTTTATAAACGAATACGTGAGAGAAGAAGGCGGTTAATGGAAGCAGGGGGAAGGGGAAAGGGTCGCTACAGAGGGGGCCACAAAGATCCACACAAAGATGCAGACCGAGGGGACTCCAAAAATGAAACCATCCGTCACGTGGCTCGCAGTTGCAGGGCCACGAGAGTGCCGTGCGAACTGGAGACTGCGCTGACGCTCAAGGCGATCACCGTGGCTAAGGGTGAGGACGACAGCGACAGTGGAGGTTAAGCGTGTGTGTGCCTGTGATGGGTCGAGAGACCCAGATGACGGGGTGCAATATTGACGGACCACCTCTTCCAAGGCTGGATTGACGTCAACGTGGTAAGCCGCACCCAGGTGCGTGTTGCACTCACGTTATCTGCCGATAAGCGTATCGGTGGGATCGCCAAGAGAAGTGTTTCTTTGCGATCCCCAGAAGACCAGTGGCAATGGTACAGCGCCTGCAGATTTCTTAATATCATCACTGCGCCTCATTATCACGGTTGCTCTCTCTCTCCGTCTATCAACCTCTCCGTTCGATAGTATAAGCCGTCGGTTACCTCTTCGACGCATCATATGCCTTCAAAGGTCAATGACCTGATGGAGTATGGAGTGAAATGCCAGAGCACATTGAAGAAATCCCCTGGGCGAAAGAGGGGGAGGGGGGGGGGGAGGGCTCTACTAAAGTGTTGCTTTCTCTTAACGCCCTTTCACCACCTTACTTTACTGCTGGGCGGGCTATGTACAGATGTTCACCGTGGGTGAAACAGTCGCTGTGCCTTTCTTAATGATCACCCCACACATCCTACGACGAAGTCCAACTCTTTCCAACGGTTTCCACAGGAGCATCTCACAATAGTTTATTTGCCTCCTCGGGGGCGCCGAAGTGTTATTTTGCATGACGTGCAGGGCTTGCAGGCAAATCGATAACAAAGGACGAACTCAAGTAGGGCAGCATGTAAAATGTGACCGCGTGTCTAGAAAAGAACCAGAATGCGAAAGCATAAGTAACCCATCGGATTGGCGACAATGTCAAAGGTGCGAGTGAACAAGCAAACGAAGTCCTATTCACTTTGAAGTTAGGACCAATCGTCGCCGCGTGTGCCTGCTAAGAGCACAAGCAACGGAACCAATCACGTTGATAATCTTCCTGATTACGTTTCACCGTTCGATCAGATACCAGGTTATCCGCTTTGTTAATACGCTGGCAGATACCGGATGAATTGTTAGCTTTAATCATTCCACTATCTCTGCCCATGCAGATGTCTATAATCGATATTGCCGTCGGTTTCATGGTACAAATTCGACACAGAAATGACGTGCCACCCTTCACAACGACCTGTCACTCGCTTTGCATGGTATAGTACATATAAGTCTCCGATACATTCCTTCCAGGTAGCATCTCTTTCGAGTACATATGTTCATTGTCACAGCATTGCTGTAATGAGGAAGTCATTGCTCTAAGTCATAAGAGGTGATATAAAAACGTCATGTTCGACTTGATACAACCCTCTATTGCAACTTTCATTCTAAGGTGCCGTAGTACGTAGTGTGTGAATAGTTCCAAATTTTGACTCTTCGAGGTCCTTAAAATTTACATCTACACCCGCCGCCAGAATGCGTTTACACTTTTTTTTTCTCCGATCGCGAACGCTTCTCCGCAGTTGGGTTCCCTATCAGAAAACAAGGCGACGGTATTTAGAGTTGGGAGTGCGCGGACACGAATAGCGGCAAACGTTATTCAAAGAAAGCATTGAAAAAAAAAAAAAAAAAGCGAACGCTGCAGGTTCGTACAGTGAAGGTCATAAACCCCACCTTCGTCCGCACGCGACGGCGCTCCAAACAAATCGAAAAGAGTGCTCTCAAAACAGGAGCGGCCGAGTGGAAGGGGGTGGCGAATTAACTACAGACACGCTTGTTAGATCGTGAAGCATGGAAAAGGCACAAACGTCGAACAAAAGGGACAACATTAACAAAGAAACGAGCGAGAACTGCAAAAAAAGAACTCGAGCGCTGCCCGAACGGAGCAAGCGATGCGTGTCTGCTGCAGAGAGATGTTTGTTCTACGCACTACAAGGGCCATCCGCAGGACATCCTCTGGCCCAGTTTGAGCGCTGTGAAAATTTAAGACAGTCGAGAGGTGGACGCGCCAAGCTCACACTCGGGGGTTCCAGCACGTCTTCTTCGGCGTAGGCAGTAAAGACAACACGCAAAGTTGCTTACGAGACTAGGACGATGTATCATCATCATCATCATAGTGGTCAGTTCTTGTTACGTTCCCACCAATTCAATGGGCTCGGTTTTCAGCCCATCTATAGACTATCCCTGTCCCGCGGCGGGCATATGAGCAAGCTATCCAATTAAATTTCCTAATCTCGTCCACTTATCTAGCTCTCTGCCGACCCGGCCTATAAGGTATCCCGCTTGAGATATCTGCACCTGAAACAAAGCGTCGGGCAGCTGCTCCATGTAGCAAACCCTCGCAGAAAGCGCACAGAACGTGACGCTTTTCAGTCTGATCACGTAGAAGACGCGTCACGAAAGAAGACACGCACGCGCGCATAGAATTCGTAAACAAGAGTTTGTTTCCGTTTAATGAGTGCAAACAGCGGATACTGCATTTCTGCTCGAAGAGATTTAATAAGGGGTGTGCGAATGCTTTTGGTTTGGTTTTGGTTTTGGAGTTTAACGTTTTAACGTCCCAAAGCGACTCAGGCTATGAGAGACGCCGTAATGGAGGACTCCGGAAATTTCGACCACCTGGGATTCCTTAACGTGCACTGACATCGTACAGCACACGGACGCCTTGCTTTTCGCCTCCATCGAAAAGCGGCCACCGAGGCCGGGATTCGATCCCGCGTCCTTGGGAACACTAGTCGAGCGCCCTAACCACTGCGCCACCCCGGCGGGGTGGGCATGCTTTTGCCGCACCGAATCAAATACGAGCAGATTATTCGTGCTAATCTTCGCTCAACCACTTTAACAAATATTCGTGCAAAACGAGCAATCGTGCGAAACAATAAAGCACCAGAGACAGAGCTGCTGCACGGTGCTGTTGAGACGTATGGAGTTCTGAACCATTTAAACGACGGAATTCTTGCCTCCACTTTAAGAGGTCATAAATCGAAGTCAGTATATCACCTCGATTACTATAACGCTCTACGCATACAAAATTAACAATTCGCAATGGAGGACGAAAGATATGAAATTAGAGCCTTTATACTTAACCAGCCAAAGGACGAGACGCTGGGAAGAAGAGGACAGGACAAGGCTGGTTCCCTCATCCCTTCCCTGTGTCTCGTCCTTTGGCTGGTTAAATATGAACCCTTACCAACTTGCCCAGTCGTCAACCTTGTTGAAGCCTGTATACCTCAGAACATGAGTCGAGTGACAGCTACTTATATCAAATAAAATAAAAATTTATGAGCCATGGCATCCAGAACCGGCCATCTAAGTTCGCTAAACTTGTCTACGACCTAACGCTTCATCCAGTTCATGTACAGCGCGAACATTACGGATGCCGCCACATGAATGGACTGCATCAGGGTGCTGAGACAGTGCATATACTGATCGCGAGAGGATGGGGCATGGTGTCTGCGTTCTATCTTTGGAAAAGCCGGCGAAGAAAAGTTCTGCTGACCTTCTTCACACAGAGCTAATCGGAAACGTATTCGGAATGCACAGGATATATTCCATTTGTTTTTAATAATTTTGAGCACGCACTATTTTATTAATGCGAAAGCAACAGCACTGGCGCCGGAAGTGTCCGTAAAATGTGTCGCCGGAGGTTGGTCCCCTCGTGGCATCATCACCAAGTGACGTCATCAGTCAATGTCAGGATGACAGTTGTAATTCATGAGTTGCTCCACTGATTTTAGTGACTGGAATGATAACCCGATTTTCGCAGACCCTTCTGTCCCGAGCCAGACAAGCAACGCAACCATATTCGTTCGACTTGGAAAGTGGGGCTCTACACACCTGTGTCCCGACGTCTTTCACATAGCGTGGGATATTCCACGACCGTATGTACCAGCAGTATGTTTAAAGTAGCAATGCCACAATATGAGGGATTAATAGTTAAGCGAGTGACAAGGTGGATGTATGCGAACGAGTGTGAGCAAGGGGAGCCTCGGGCGGAGGCACTAGCACTGCCCCGCCTTAAAAGCCAAATATTTTGAACATGTAATCTTACTGCTTTTAATGTTACGACTGCCTAGTTAATTCTGTACTTCTTAGACAAATTATCCTCATATATGTGACAATGAAAATTCCTTTATGAAGGGCGAGCCTAAGCTCTATAATGGATATCAATGTTTGAAACTGATTACTTAAGTGAATGGTATTAAAGAAAAATATCTCTGCGCTCGCTTCAAAATATGCGCAGATTATGGCATATGTTTATTAGAAGAGGATAAACTCTAAATGTATGCTGGTAATTTTTTTAATTGGCCACAGGCTTTAAAAAGCTGCTAACGGCTAGAGCCCAGCTGTCCTGCACCATGAAAGGGTTGCATGATTCGAGACGAAAAACAGCATGTTAGTGGACCAGGACGGACTTAAAGCAAATAATAAGGCAAGATAAGGCGTTAATTCGCTTCTTGTCCGTTGAGCAGGTGTTTCGTTTGCACATAATTTTTTTTATTATTTTTGGGCAGCCCCACCATAATATACGTCCTTCCCTTCAAGTCCATACTCTACACCTCCCTGTTGTCTATCATAAATATATGTCAATCTGCCCAGTTTCCTTCACTCATCATCATCATCAGCCTGACTATACCCACTGCAGGGCGAAGGCCTCTCCCATATTTCTCCACTTAACCCGGTTCTGTGCTAGCTGCATCCACTTGACCCCTGCGAACTTCTTAATCTCATCCGCCCACCTAACTTTCTGCCGCCCCCTGCTACGCTTTCCTTCCCTTGGAATCAAGTTTGTTACCCTCAGCGACCAACGGTTATCCTCTCTTCGCACTACATGTCCTGCCCATGTCCATTTCTTCTTCTTAATTTCAACTAGAATGTCGGTAACTTGAGTTATTTCTCTGGCCCACTCTGCACGCTTTCTATCTCTTAATGTTACCCCTACCATTTTTCGTTCCATAGCCCTCTGGGTTGTCCTCAACTTATATAGAACTCTCTTGGTTAGCCTCCACGTTTCAGCCCCATAGGTGAGTACAGGCAAGATGCAACTGTTGTATACTTTCCTCTTGAGCGATACCGATAAGCTGCTAGTCATAATCTGCGAGTGCTTGCCAAATGCGCTCCATCCGAATCTTATTCTTCTTGTGAATTCCTTTTCATGGTCCGGATCTGCGGTTACTACCTGTCCTAAGTAGACATATTCGCCTACTACTTCCAGTATTTCGCTAGCTAATGTAAACTGCTGTTCCTTCCCGAGGCACTAATCGTAGTTAAAATATTGCATCTGAGGGATGCATAGGGCGACGACGGGGAGGCCTTCGTCAGAAAGCGGTGCTTCGAACGGGCCATAGAGCACTGCGATAAAAAATAAAAGACAAGAAGTAAATAGAGCTAAACAAATTCCAGCGCGTCCTCAAAGAGGCTGACGAACCGGCGTGAAAAAGTTGACGCTGCTGACCTTGCGGGCTGGAAATGCGAAACAGCCAGCTGAATTCACCATGCGCCAGCGTCACTCTAAAAGGAATTGTTAGTACCCCCCCCCCCCCTTATTTTTGTTAAGTAGGCCATATACCTGGCACCACATATGTGACTCGGAACAAAAGAGGGGCAGAGTGCGAGGGGAAAATGCCGTTACACAACAAAAGATAGCACGGGGAAAAAGAAACAGCAAATCTGCGTAAACTGAAAGGATAAATACAAGAAAGAAAAAAAAGAGGACAGGGTGCATGTGTGTACAACATCCCCTCGCTTTTCCTTATCTGGGCGCAACGAGGAAAAAAAACCAAAAAAGGGGGGAAGGGGGGGGGGAGATGGGGGGAGTGTTCACCACTGCCAACTTCGGCAGCGATCACACAGGCGCGAGGTGAGTGAAGAAAGCTTACTAAGTAAAAGTAAAAGAAAAAAAAAGAGATTAGAATAAAATCTAGGGCTACATAGAGAAGAGAGAGAGTTGACAACCTTTTCCCCTCTCCAGAGGGCCAACAGAAGACAATCCGGTCAACACGGGGTCCGTCATGCGTGCACCAAAAGCCGGCCAGGCGTGTAAATGAACAACTAGCGAAATGAAGCGGTGCCGGGCAAGAAAGGTGGCGCACAATGCGAGGCCGGTGCCCCAATGACGAAGAGAATGCATATGCGTATGAATAGGGCCATATGGACCAGCGAGAATGGTCCGCATAAACGCACAGTGCCGCCGGAGTTTCTATTTCGGAACGGCCGATGCCCCCAACGCGTGCGGTGGTCGTCGTGATGGTGCTGTCCCATAGGGTGCCGAGGGGCTCCTACCGTGGGAGTCGTCCTCGAACGCCACCAGGAAGTCGCTAACTGCGTTTGAGAAGCGTTCGTTGCGAGCCAGCCAAGCCGCCGAGTCTTTGTAGGGCTGCTAGCTGTGACGAGGAGCCTACATGACAGCAGCGTCGAGGGACACTGGGGCAGCCACGCCCACGGAACGCTGAGGGTGTCAAGAAGTTGACAACACCCGTGTAGCTAGGCGGTGAAAGTCGTTTTGCTTCTTATTAGCGATTATTTAGGTCAGGCGTCGACCAATCATGCGTGGGCGCATCATTCGACATGCGCACACCTTCTGAAGCCGCAGATGTACAGATGATCTCAAGCGCGACGATAAATACTGAACTGATTCAGAGTTGTCAACTAAGTAACGCCAATCTTCGCGCTTATGCGAGCGACGAGTTGATTTTCCTTACAGGACATGACGATCACCGCGTCAATTTAATCTTTTTGGTTAAGGTACTACATGGACGCCAAGGTGGGGAGTGGCGCGAAATTTCCGGTTAATTTTTAATTTTAATGCCATTTTTGTACACATTTAATAGCGACAAGCTTTTATGTCATTTGCCACCTCTTGATTACAGGCGCTCAGGAGCTAAATTGTATCCGATGCCTGGCGTGACAATACGGCACTGGTCGGTAAGGTGACTTGTAAAATGGAGCAAATCACGTGCTATACACCCTTCCTATAAAATGTATGCGCTCTGCATATTCACGAGAAAATCCTCAAACAGCATTAATACTCGGCGACAGGTGTACTACGCCGGTGATGATCTCTGAGTTGGGGATAGAATGTAAGAATTTTATCAAACCTTTGTCGAGCTAGCTTTCAAATTGTCAAGCCACACTGCTTCGGGTCACTTAATGCGCAAATATGTCATTTAGCTGCATCTTTCCAGTGTCCACAGTACTCTGCACATTGTCGTCAACGTTAGAAAAGGGCGCCCTTCTTGTAGGCCTCACATGTCTCATTCCCGCTAGTACGTGCGCGTACGTACAGCCTTTATCAAAAGTTTGCAGCCCAGGGGGTCTACTTCTGAGCGATACTATGTGGCTCGTAATACATTCCCAGGTTTCCATACTTCCTGAAGGCAAGAAGAGTTTTCGTCCTACCCTCTCCAATAGCTAGAACTTTTGCGATTATTACAGAAGTCATATTATATCTTAAAAGCAAACCCTCTGGGTTGTAAACTTTTGACAAAGGCTGTACATCATTACAGCGGTCGGAGGATCGCCCAAAATTGCTACGATGTATCTACAGTATTGTGAACAAAATACAATTTAACGCTTTGCCACAGTAAAACTTGAGCGCCCTCGGCGGCAGCTTTTCGGTGGAGGCGAAAAGCAAGGTGCCCGAGTGCTGTGCGATGTCAGTGCACGTTAAAGAACCCCAGGTGGTCGAAACTTCCGGAGTCCTCCACTACGGCGTCTCTCATAGCCTGAGTGGCTTTGGGACGTTAAAACCCCACAAACCAAAATTTGCGTGTGAGTTCGATGGCAAGACAATGTGAAAGGTTTTTCACAAAGAAAAATATTTATTACCATATTAAGCCGCAATTTGTTCGTAGCAAATTTATTAAACACCTGCTTTCAGCAAACCGCGAAAGTATCGGCGACAATATGCGTTTTATACTATAAAAAAAATGAAGCATAAATTTCAAAAATGGCTTTTCACAACAACGTATTGCCGTCAGTTCTTCGCAAAAAGGCACTTCCCGTAAACCACCTCTTGCCGCCGCTGATGCATGACGCCATAGTCTATGTTTTCCCAGTCTTTCGACAGATGGCCGTGCTTTCACTCAGCGCTGGTAGCTATTTTGTTTCCTGGACGAAG
Source organism: Amblyomma maculatum (assembly GCF_055883805.1). Taxonomy (NCBI): domain Eukaryota; kingdom Metazoa; phylum Arthropoda; class Arachnida; order Ixodida; family Ixodidae; genus Amblyomma; species Amblyomma maculatum. The sequence continues at coordinate 101,598,116 of NC_139351.1, read as the reverse complement.
CGCGAAGCCTATGCAAAGATATGAACTAGAATAATCTCAGCAGACCTGCTTTGGCACTGCATAATGTCCACCCTCCAGATCTACCAACTTTTCAAAAACCTAAACAAACTCTTAAGGACGCGCTTCTGTCGAAACACATGTCTAAAGCCTAGGTTACTGCGTGCCAATGGAAGCAAGGTCGCTTAGGGTAACAAACTGGATCCCAAGGGAAGGAAAGCGTAGCAGGGGGTGGCAGAAAGTTTGGTGGGCGGATGAGGTTAAAAAGTTCGCAGGGGTCAAGTGGATGCAGCTAGCACAGGATAATTGGAGAAATATGAGAGAGGCCTTCGCCCTGCAGTGGGTATAGTCAGGCTTATGACGACGATGATGATGATCATCATCATCATGATGAAAGCATTATCGTTCCAAAAATTCCCTGATATACCCATTTGCTCATGATATCTTGAACTCGGTGAAAGGAACCATCTCTACCAGATGATAATCAGGTCCATTCTATTACGTTCCTGTATCTGTTTTTACCATCGAATGTTGATAACAAGGTGCATATAAACTGCGTCGGGGAGAGTTTATGCCAGGGATCACATTCTTCCCGCGAGACAACAGCTTGCCTTCGTGTAAAGAAATCGTGGCTTTCCATTGACCCTTATCTACATCGTGTTCATTTGCCAATGTCATCCTGGAAGCCCGATTATTTTCAGACCTCAGTGAGGGGCGTGAAATGGTCTACTTTTGTTTCGGTATACACGGCTCATGACGTTTCACAGTCCGCCCCTGCATAAAGGCTTTGGAAATGTCATTTAACTAAGCGTCGATGCATTTTTCGGCTCGTGCTAACAATGTCTTGCTCGACGACTTAGATTATCCATCTGGCGTGTCCCAATGAAGACAGAAAAATGAGACCGCTTCTGGATCTATATTCTCTTTACAACCTATGAAGGCACCGATTTCGCTACTCTAAATGCATTGTTGACATATGTTGTCTCATCTTAAAGTAGTGGTCACGGATTTTGCCTTCCGAACAGTCTTGCTGAGACTACGTCCACCTTGCAGTGTGTGCATTGCTTATATAATAATAATAATAATAATAATAATAATAATAATAATAATAATAATAATAATAATAATAATAATAATAATAATAATAATAATAATAATAATAATAATAATAATAATAATAATAATAATAATAATAATAATAATAATAATAATAATAATAATTTTTGTGGAATTCATTACCATTCACAATAAAGCAATCATCTAACATTCATGCTTTTAAGCGTAGTTTTCGTACTTTTCTGCTATCGCGCTAAATTTTTTTTTTCATTGATAAGAAATACTTATCCCACATTCAATTGTTTCCTCTGTTTTACATTTATATAACATGTTCCCAATTTATGTTCTGTTTATATTTACGACATCTTGTATTTCTTTGTGTTCTACATTTATTTTACACCACAGTTGCAGTTTTCACCCGCTGTTGTTTGTACTGAATCATTTTTGTTTTGCATACTTGTAAAAGGAGATCCCCTGTGCAGCCATTGGCTTTGGGACCTCCTCCTCTATTTACCAAATCTTTTTATTCAGTCATTGCATTGAATAAATTCTGATTATAAGTAATAATAATAATAATAATAATAATAATAATAATAATAATAATAATAATAATAATAATAATAATAATAATAATAATAATAATAATAATAATAATAATAATAATAATAATAATACAAGAACCTGCAGATCATACCGCTTGAAAATGACAGCAAGTTAACTATTTAGGAAGGATAGGAAATCTAACACGATGTGAAAAAAAGATGAAAGGACAGAAATGGAAAAACCAAACCCGCGCACTTACACCCTCAACAGCTTCTGGCTCAAGAAGAGGGCATTATAGCATCAGAACATATTTAAAAAAGGGAAATAAGTGCTTAATTTCCAGCAAATGCTGAGTATGCATGAAAACATTAGTTGTTGTTTAGCTCTGGTTAACGACGGAAGCTTCTTTTGCCTGCAACATTATTCCCCTATCGCGCCCGGTAAGTGTAAGGTGCTACATTATTGGGGACACTTAAGCTCATCCTTTAAGTGTATAACGCCAGAGCGTAAGCTACCAGCCCACATAATGTATAAAGTCATGCTTCAACCTAGCCGCATGGACGTACCTGCGTGTCGTAGGGGTAACGAGAATTCAAACGATTTTGGCAGGTTCTGATATCCCCCTCCCATATGAAAGGAGCGACACGAATTGGCAGCTCCTGCCCGTGGCATAGGGGTAATGCGAATTCAAATGTCCTGGCAGGCTGATTTTTTTATGAGGTACGAAAAGTACTCTGAAAAAGATAAGCGCGACCCATTTCGCTTTCGTCTGAGGTACTGAAACGTACAGGACAAGGGACATGCGGTCGGGGACCGGCGGGCTGGCCCTGACCGCCTGGACTGTTCTCCTCCTCAACGTGGGTGCCATGGCGCACCCCCAGGCCAGGGAACTGCCTACGCTGAGAGACGTCCAGTTCTGGGACAAGCCGGCCGGTGAGAGGAAAACGCCACCCGGATTATGCATAGTTTGCACCGGCACTGAGCTTTCATGCATGCGAAAGCTATTCTTGCTTCACAAGGCGAGGAAATAAATAAAACACAAATATAAAAACTAAGCAAGAACCAAAATAAAAAACAATTAAGTACTGATAAAAATTAGTCACTAAAACTAGTTAAGTAAAGTAAAAATAAACTTGTATACACTTCGGAAAAGTAACGAAACTGATAAGCTCGCAAAGAAGCTATATAAGGCCCAGAGCTCGCAACGCTAAACGCCACAAGCATTTTTGAAGCTTCTTGCTTCAGGCTGTTAAAGCTGCAGAGATCTGTTCTAAATATGTATTTATATAGATTTTTGAATAAATCACATTGCTTTTGCTTTTCCGCACTGAGGAGACTTAACTGCACCCTGCAAAAATTTTGTGTGTGGTGTTCGGCTTACTGGTGCATAAAAAAAGTGAGGCTATCATGCGCCAAATACGAGGTTAAGAAATTCTTTGCTAGTGTTTATTTCACTCTATTTGCTCTATATTTTGTGTAAGCCATTCGCTTCCTCTAAAAACCTAAAAAGAACAAAAGGTAAGGCAACAAGTGTTTGTTCACGTAACAGCAACATTGGGTGACAATGAATTTCCATCTAAAAACGGCGCACGTAACACGAAAACACGGAGAGAACAGGACGGACAAGAGCGCACTAGCAACTGACGCGTGGTCCAAAAAACACCTCTCACACAATGCGCTCAGTGCGCTCTTGTCCGCTCTGTCCTCTCCGTGTTTTCGTGTTCGTATGTGAGCCGTTTTTACATGGATCGTTATCAACTAGCCCAACTTTCTACTTAACTGAAAACGATTTTGCTTACTGTAGAATCGAATGATTTTTTACTTGTCTTTTCGAACTTTGAGTATGAATATGAAATACGATTGACCGTAAGGTCGTCCCTACATTTTGCGCGAAGAGGTTTGTCACCCTTGTCAACCAGTTCTGCGTCAGGTGTGTAAGTCTAATGCGATGGCGGCATAATCTTACTTCAATAAAGCACTCTTGATGCTTGCTGGACTTCCATTCTCCTCAGCTGGACTTCAGGAAATTAAGGTTGTTGTTCAACCCTTTGTCCCAGGCCTTATGGCATTTATCCTTCAATTTACTACACTTGATTCAACTTCCATATGAACAAGATCAAACCAGCAAATCTGAAATTGTACAGAACGCGAATTACTTTAACCAAAAGACGGTATCGCAGTAGGCGCCAGTCGATAGCAAACGGAAATTCATGAACGATGATCAATTCTTTGGGTACGAATCCTTTTAGCAAAACAGAGAGCTCAATATGTGCGCACACATCCCAAGCCTGTTGAGAATGCACCCAATATGGGAGAATATGCGGAAATTAATTATAAATATGGAAGGGTCTGGCCTTGAACGGAGGCAATGCAGTGACCTACGATTTGAACCAGTGTCAGACAACTCGATACCTGAAAAAAAGAAGAAAAAAAACAGCGCTTAGCACACAGATGATGCTAAGAATATCAGCAACACCCTTGTTGATTCCTGTTGGTGCACTTTGCAGTGTTGTAGCATGAAAAGTGTGTTTAATCAGGGCGAGAGCTGGAGAAGAGCAATGCGTTCTCCAGCGGCTTGCGTGCTTTCAGTTGGTCCTCTTATCTGTTCCTTGTCCTGGCTTTCTTAGAAATTATCCCAATCACATTTGGTACATTCAACGTTCAGGATGTGCTGTATGCCTGCCGCCTCTTCCAGTGCACTCGAGAAATGAGCAGTGTCCACAGGGTGAGGACACGGTCACCTTCGAGAAGACCGTGGCCATGAAGCCCGGCTCTCGTCGCCTGTCGCCCATGTTCGCTCCGCGAGAGGACTTCCGTTCACGGGGCGCCGTCACCCTGGACTGCTTGCGGCGCTGTCAGGCGTCACCTCGCTGCCTGGGCGTGGTGGTCAACTACGAGCACAACGCGTGCTTCGCGGCCACCGCGCTGGACGACGAGGACGTGGCCAACACGCTCGGGTCCGCCGACCAGACGCCTCTGGTTCCGGCCTCGGACCGTTCAAACTACTTCGCCAAGATGTGCGTTCACGGTGGGTGTTCCCGACAGGTTGCCGATCGGCGTCAGACTTAGCTCGAAAAACTGCGGGAACGCTGCATTGCCATAAACTACCTGCATGTACCTAAGAAACCGACATTCACTTTCCCATCAGGTGTATTACGAAGTATGCGTTCGCCATAGTCGATTTAACTTCACAAAGCGCATGCACCCGGAGCCACAGCTCTGCGGCAGTTGAAGGTAGACATTGAAATGCGACAGCATTTCAATGTTCAATTAAAGTTCAGCGCAAAAGTTCCCTGATTGGTGGAGATAGTGATGGCGTCATAGAGGTCACCAAAAAAAGAAAAAAAAAGAAAACGACCACCAAGCATCAGCTACAGGGGCCAAATACAGAATGCGCCGTCCGAGACACACCCAAGAAATTAGGGATCCTGCTTTCATGTCACATTAAAACTAAGTCGCCAGCAGAAAGCCCATATTTTGTCGATACAGTGATGGCGTCAGAGGAGGCATAAATGAAGTGCGTCCTAAGTGCAATGTTCTTTTTTTTTTATATTCAAAATAAGTGAGCGGCATGAGCTAGCAATGGCAATTCTAGGAACAGCGCGCGGTTACCTTCACCCCATAGTTATACCGAAAGCGAGCATAATATGTCTTCAAGTCGTAAGATGAAATATTCACAGTCGTGTGCCATTGAACATGGGCGTGTCCCGTTGTATGATGCGTCACTGAATGATCACTCTGTAGGACTGACATCCCTTAATCTACATGCATGCCTATACTGCCGCCATTGCGAGTCTCGATCATGTAGGTAGTGAGGAGCGCAATTTGGTCATGGCTTCCTAAGGCTGCACAGCAAAAGGGCACTCAGGAACGTCATTCACTGCCACTGAGCCCCATTCTCGGCACATCTCAACAGGCCCTGCGTGCGACAAAGACTGGGTGATGGAGCGCGTCCCCGACAAGGAACTTCGAGGTTTCGATGACCGGGTGGTCTCCGGCGTGCCCACTTGTCAGCGCTGCCAGGAGCTGTGCTTGCACGAGGCCTCCTTCCCGTGTCGCTCGGGGGAGTTCGACGCCCGCGCCAGGGAGTGCCGCCTCAGCTCGCAGGACAGACGCTCCCAGCCGAGCGCCTTTGGCCCGGCTCAGGGACCGCACGTGCACTACTTCGAGAACCTCTGCCTGTCGGGTAAGGCGGGGACCGCCTATCGGACGAAGAGCTTTAAAAGCACCTCCTTGTTGAAACATCCCCCACATCACCCCCATAGCTCACGCCGTATGGCCGATATGCGCAATTTCAGTAGCGTGGTTTTGTTTTTGTTTTGTGTGAGGCAGCGCAGAGCATCATAAACAATTGAAAGTAACTATAGTGAGAGTATACTATTCTCCTCAGAAAATAGATGCAACATCCAGACGGATTTGGCCACTGGACAGTGCTCTGTCTTTAACGGCACTTACCCGCTAAAGTACTGCATAATTTTGAAAGGAGACCCGCTCGGTGGGATGGTCTGTTTTCCATGTTGCTGGAAGGAACAACTGGTATGAATCGAAGGTGTTGCGTATCGACTAGGTACCGCGTTTCAATCACACAGGCAGCCCCGAATCAAGAGGGAGTTTCCGTGAGAAAGCATTCTACGCTTACCACAACAGACCAAGAACCTTGCCTCGCGCCGTCGCTCTGAGTGAGCAAGATGTTTCGGGGGGTCACAACTACGGGGCCTCGCGCGGGTAATTCAAACTCCGTCAGATATAGCGGCTCCAAGGCGTGGATCTCCCCGTCGAGTCGTTCAAGTTCGCCAGAGTAATGGAGCCGCTGACCATAACCTCTTCTAGTGCAACAATAGCAGCCGATTGCATAAGGCCAAGTTCGAACCCGTGTATACGTGTTGAGTTCCGAGCTTCTTAACCGCTGAGCCAACGCGGCGGATTATCCCGCCTGTTATAACCAGGTTTATAAATTCAGCCTTTCGACGCGGCGGCTCCAACATATGGAGCCATAGGTAGGAATGAAGGTGTGACCTCCGGGATCAAACACGCCATTGTACCGAAGCTGATCGCGGACCCCATGGTTAAAACCTCTGTCATTTAACGTGGCGGCTCCGAGATGGCGCCACATGCATAGCGTAAACACTATCACACAAGGCCTATAGGACGTCACGAATTGGAATCGGGGGGTAGGAATGTGTTAAAATCAAATTTTCTTCAAGAGAAATGTTTTTACCGCTGCCACACAACATAAGCGAAAAAACAAAAATACTATGCATCTCAGTAATCAAATAAAGTTGTCCAGTGTCGATTTAAAGGGTTAAGATAAGGCTCAGAGCCAGGCCAAGGGAAAAAAAAGGCACAAAAGAAACTGAAGGCGTTTCTCAGTTCGACGATAAGATTCCAGAGTTGAAAAGAAAGCGTTTTAAGGATGAAGCTACGATGTGACGTACTTGTAGTGAGAATAAAAAGAAAGGAAATGTACGGCATTTTTATCTATTAGTGTGGAGGGCGAGGAAAGGAAAACAAATCTGGAGGCAACAGAGAGTAAGGCATGGAGGTAATATCATGAGCTGCGACAAGGTGACCGCGGCAGTAGCGCACGACAAAGCTAATTCGATACACCACTGGGAGAGAGGGAGCTGTAACTGAAACGGAACGAGTCGACTGCCGAATGTTCCAAAGCCTCATGCCCCTTACCCGCAGCGTCTTCGGCCGGCTTGAGCTGCGACTTCGAGCTGCACAAGGACGTGGACCTGCGGCGTCCCGACCAGGTGCGCAGCGCCTTCAGCGCCGACCAGTGCCGCTCGCTGTGTGAGACAAGCCGCGAATTCGCCTGCCGCAGCTACAGCTTCGCGCCGGCCACGGGCATCTGCGCCATGTCCGGCGACGACACCGTCAGCCTCGGAGGGTTCGCGCTGCGCATGACGCCCGGAGTCGGATACTACCAGAGGCCCGCCTGTCCAGAACGTGCGTATTGACATGCACTCACTCGTCTCTTTACGGGCATTCTTCGTTGACGGTGCCCTCGCAGGAAGTAACGCACTCTCCGGGGTTGCTTCTGTGGGAGTATCTCATTAAATAACCTATGCTGAAATGGCGTACGACATTTTATGACAATGAATGATAACGCATGACAATTGTATGATATCCGTATGGCATCGTATGGTAAATCCTTTGTAAAGTTATTGCATCGTGAAGTTTTTTAAGCAGGGAAATGTGCAATACGGATTTTTAAACGAATTTTAAGAATATTCGCTTGACTAAAGCGCTAAAGAAAAGAAAACGCCATTTGGAGGGCCTGCATAAGGCGGCGACAGGCGGTGCTGAATGCGCGGTTGGCTAGCTGCGCCTATGGTTCCCGAGCTAGTCAGCAAAATCACGCTGTGCTTGGCTGTGTCACGCTCTGTGCCATCGAGCAGGACACTCCATGTGTAGAGGAAGAACGACAGCGCTGTAGTTCATTTCATTGCGCATGTAGAGAAGCTAGACGGCACAAATTCATAGTGCGCAGACTAATCGGTGCGGTGGGCATTAACCATCCCATTTGCTCTTTGCTTCTCCTTTGCGTTACGGCAGCGCCGATGCCGTAGATTTGAGAAACGGGCACTGAACAGTTGCAGTTGTAGGAGAATATTAGCTCACCGGTAGGGCGGCGGTGCTGAATGCGGGGCCATCCCTACTGGACAGAGCCAATGTCCAGAATGGCGCCAAATGCAGCAACAGTCAAGTGCGAGCTATATTCTCACTCGATTTTTTTTCCTGCTAACATGTACACAAAGCTGATTGGTTCCAATGCGGCAAGTCTATGTGCCGACATCCATTATGTGGCGCCATCTATCGGCATCAAAGTTATCTGGGCATGCGCAGTGGAACGCGCGGTGGCGGATCACGGTGTGCGAAATCTCTCTATTAGAGAGGTTTAGCATACCGTAATCCGCGATCCGCCACCGTGACCCTCTACCGCTCGTGGGCGGTAGAGGAAGGGAAGGGAAAGGAGCAGTATCTGTCACGTTTGCTCTGTGGACACCTGAACCGCGTCGTAAGGGAAGGGAGGAAGGTGGGAGTGAAAGTGGAGAGAAATCTAAATTTAAGAAATATTGCTTGAAACTCCTCCATACTATCAAGAAATCATATCAAAGAATAATTCTTAGTATTCTATCGCTTACACATAATATTCTTTTAGGCTTACGGGAGTGTTTGCTGCTTACGGTCGAAAAAAGATGGCGGAAGTTGGCAACGCGTAGAGACAGAGCTGGACATGGATGTCCCCTGTGTGATGTGTTATGAATGGTTTTTCTTGTCACTTTAGATTTCGAAGAAATCGTTTTATTACTGGTGCTTGATTAGAGTCACCCACATGTCGTTACAACACTGTGCGCAGTCAATATGAACACAGAATACAACATTTTGGGCGAGTTGGTTACATACATTCATTATAACAGCGCAAAGACGGACGGAACAAGAGGAGGACACAACAGCGCTGTTGTGTCCTCCTCTTGTTCGTCCGTCTTTGCGCTGTTATAATGAGTGAACACAGAAGCTCCGTTGTAAGACAGAAAACAGGACAGTTTCATTAAAAGTATGCACATTGATATGTAACGCGAAAGGGAAATGTACCAGAAGCGAAACAAAGTACACATACCAATCCTCTTTTCGCGGGTGATTTGCTGAAATTTCACCGGTCCCAGTGGCTCAGTGATTAGGGCGCTTCCCAGCTGGTCGAGAGTACGCGTGTTCGACCTAATAACGTTGGGCTCGACCAACCACTCGGCGACTGCGTTTCGATGAAGGCGAAATTCAAGGAACCCGTGTGTTCTGCGTTGTCAAAGCCCGTTGAGTAACCCCAGGTGGCTGTTCATTTTTTTTTTCTAAGCCCTCCCCTACAGCGTCCCTCATCGACGACTTCGATTTGGGGCGTTAACTGAACCAAACCAAATTTGAAAAGACTGAAAAATGAACTAGCACGAATTTACATGCATCACATAGCAAGCATTATGAACGCGTTATACCGGAGGTGGGACATATGACAGAGATACTCAGGTGCGCCACCAAGTGGAGTGCACAGATGGGTGTCGCCCTGCGCGCGTAGAGACGCGCGTTTTTCGAATCGCGGGAGTAAATGAAGTGCTTTGTGGAGCCACAACGCCGAGAGTAATGGCAGTAATCGATGGAGACTACGAGACAGTGGTCACCGGATCCCTCAACTCTAGAAACTCGCTCATAGCGGAAGAGGCTGCTCTGGCATTAGCCTGCAGGAGCACCAAAGCCAGATTCATACTTTGCGACAGCAAGATAGCAGTAAAAAACTTTAATAAGGGGATCGTTTCGAAAGCGTGCAGTATAGGATACTTGGACAATCGGTATTGGATAGAGAGATCTCCATCATGTGGGTCCCGGCTCACGAGGAGATTCCAGGCAACGAGGCTGCTACCAGTCTCGGCCATCTACACCCGGATGGCCGTGGAATCACCCTTACCCGGGTCGAACGATCCGCTCATCACGTACAGGGAAATCACGGCTACGCACAGGAATGAAAGATTAGAAGTCCCACCTCCAGATCGGTCTCTCACACATCGGTCTCTCGGTCTCTCACCTAACGAGTGCAGAGACTGGAGAAAATTACAAACAAACCGATCCTTTCCATATTGTCTATACGGTGAGGGAGAGGAACCTCCAAAGTTCTGCACCAAATGCGGGATATTAGCCAATCAGGATCATCTCATTTGGGAATGCCCCGATTCTCCCGGGAATATTGATGAAATCAGAGAGAAAGAAACCTGGGATGTCTTTAGAGCCGGGCTCCGGAGAAGCAAGCTCGAGTAATCCGTCTAGCACGGGACGCTTTGCGAAAGACGTCCCCCTGCAGGGCTCCCTCTTCCTTGGAGGCCCCCTTGGGTCTTCCTGAGGGAGCGAAGGGGCCTCTACATCAATGGCAATAAAGTTATCCTTAACTGAACTGCCGAGAGTAATCGCGTTCTTGAAAGTGCAAAAAAGGCTTATGTGGTTTTATTAGTAGTGGCCACCCAGAAACCTGTCATTAGAAGCAGGCGCATATTTGTAATAGGTGCAAGATATGTAAACTTTTATATGCTTCTCCCCAATTGCTTAGTTAATATTAAACAGATCTCAATGTTCGAAAATTCAAGTACTACGTACAGTGCTGCGGAAGACAGCCTTCTACGCAAAAGAAAGCCTACTTTTTTCATTATAGTGGCAGGCTTGCCGGTACAATGATGCAGCTATCTGCAGCAGACATTCTCCTCCTTCCATGACATCGCAGCCGTGCAGCTGTCATGCACGCGGGAGTCGATGTCGCTGACTCTGCACACCAAGGACCCGTTCGGGGGCAGGATCTACCCACGGGAGGAGACCGCCGGCTGCGATGTCCAGGGCCGTGGCTCCCGGGAGACCACACTGGTCATGGGCCTCATGGACCGCCACTGCGGAGTCTCAGAGGACGTGCGTCTCTCTCTCTCTCTCTCTCTCGCTCTCTTTTCACACCTGTCTATAGACTGCGCACCAGATAGGCGTGTGCAGGCTCAGATAGTGTCTAAAGCCTTCTCTGACAGAAGTCCATCGGGCAAGGTTTGCAACATAGATGAGGCTCTTGCCCCAAAGGGTTGAAAATGAAGTCCATAGATTTAGGAACCAACTCGGTCCTTTCTTTTGCGGGGCGGCCCAACGGTCAGCAGACAGCGGGTAGTAGTCAGGCATTCTAAAACAGCGCAAAAGAACAGGGACGAGAGAACGAAACGTACAACACGAGCGCTGATTCGTCCCTGTTCTTTTGCGCTGTTTTAGAATGTATACATATCAACTCGCCCAGGCTTCTATTTTAGTGGTCAGGCGCCTGTTGTCTCTGCACTCCACGTAACAGAACAGATCACGTGAACACAGAGGATGTCATGCCACTCCCTGCTGCGGGCTGACCAGTCAGTCGCTTCTAAGGAAGACACCGAGTTGGTCCCGAAATGCTGGAATTTCGTTTCGAACCCTTGGTTTGTGCCGGAGTCTCCTCTGTGCTGTAAATGTTAAATTTATAAGAGGGGCGTTCAGGGGTACCACTCGTCCGTCCTGGTCCAAATAGGGCAAAGAAGCACAGAGACACCGCGTTTTCAGTCCACTGCGTGAAGGGAATGGACTGTGCTTCTGCCACGCTATCATGCATATACCTTCCCGGAGGTTATCTCCGACGTGGCGGCTCATTGGTTATGACGCATGGCTACCGATCACACAAACGTTCATTCAGGATTTTTTTTTTCTGTGTGCTGACGAAGACGGTATTCTCACTTAAAAAAGAACATTTACAAGTTCGAAAAAAAAAAAAAGAAGACAATAAATGAAATGCAGGCTTTGCTGTATCTTTGTGCTAAAAAACCTCGCTGCAAAAACTTTTCTACTGCAGTTTTCTCCGCATAGGCCCTTCAGGCTAAACTACACTGCTATTCGCTCCGAGACTACGATCACAGAGTCACTTTCGTTACTGGTGGCAAGTGTTGAAATCGGGATTGAGCGAGAAGATTATTTAATACTCAATTGTATGCACAATGAACGCGCATTTTGCCGCCGGACAAGCATCAGCATTGCCAGAAAATAGCCACAGAATCGTTTTTTTTTTTTTGTTTACCGGGACCACAACTCGGCTGCAATTGTTCTCAGACCCTCTTTACGAGGATAGTTATTTGTATGTTGTGTTCCGTTTAATGGCATCACATAAGCAACTGAGGCCATCATGCGCCAAACACAAGGTTGAGCTCTTACCAGAACGGTTAGCAAATGGGGGGCCTGCGTATCTGTTTCTGTGGGCGCAAACACAAGGTTGAGTTCTTACCAGGATGGTTAGCAAATGGGGGACCTGCGTATCTATTTCTGTGGAGCTGACAGTATTCAGGAGAGGCGAATTACTATTAACAGAGATTTGGCCTTGTCAGCCGCACATTGAACATGTCCCTTAACCCGGTTGCCCTTCTGTGAAGTCAAACCAAACGAAATGCCACCGTAAAAAAAAAAAAAAAAAAAAAAAAAAAAAAAAAAAAAAAAAAAGGGGGGGGGGGGGGGGGGGGGGGGCTTATCTTACACATTTAAGTAGACGCGCTCTGCCGCACACTGTTGCTATTCGCAGGATCGTGGCCGGTTCACGAGCACGATAGTAATCCAACAGCACCCGGTCATACAGCAGAAGGGCGACAGGATCGTCAAGCTGTTCTGCATCTTCGACACCGGCAATCGCACGGTCACCAACACCTACAAGGTCCTTGTGGGGTGAGTTTGCGTGCACCACTCTATGCTGTGCTTGTACAATGCGACTCCACTGATAGTGGCGAGTAACTACGACAACGATTGTAGCCCACCGGTTCTCGAATAGTGAGCCTACAAGGTGAGCTATAGAGGAAGAAGACACAGTGCCGATTCGGCAGCAGTAGGCAGTGAGTTGCTTGGTTTATATAGCAACTATAAGGCAGAGCTCAGATTATGCGTAAGTATGAAACGTATATGCAATATATGCTCTGCAGATTGTATACTATCAGTCTACACAGTATCCTGAAGAGAGATAAAATATGAGAGAGACAGGAAGAAAAACAACAAGACCTTATTAAAAGTCAAAATGTGCAATCGAAAAGCAAATCACTAGTGATTAAGCGAGCAAAGCCATGGAGCTAGATTGTTGTTCGCACTGTTCACGTATGTTGGAAACTGTGTTAAATTTGCGGATAGCGCGAAGCCATGGTTCACGGTAACTAGCTGATTCTCTCAGAAAAGCAGGACTTAAGCTCCGAGGCCTTTAAGGGTACGACAGCGTTAGTGGTTCCCGTCAGCGGCATCCAAAGCGGGTCCTCGTTCGAGTACGTGCACTTTGCTCCTTGTGCCTCTGCTGTTACCTGGCGCATTTTCGTTAGCCTGCAGTCGTAAGCTGCATTCCATTATGTGTGTCAGACTACCACCCGACATAAAGCCCGTTTCAATACAGGAATGTGCCTGGGTGTCTTACTTCCAGTGAATTCGATTCCCATTTTACCACGCCGTATTTAGAAGGAGCTGCTAAGTGGGCCTGTGACGTCACGCTGACCAATCAGCGGCTGGTCAGCCTTCCATAGTCATGCTTCGCTCATAACACCGCCATTTTCTGCCTTCGTCGCACGGTGTCACAATAAAAAAGTGCAATGAAATCAAAATACAGAGCAGCGGTGATCCATTGGTGTGAGCATCCATTTTGTATGTGGTATATACGTTCGTGGTTCGGTCCCCACTGCCGCCGATACAGTGGCCAGCGGTGATGCAATGTCCACAAGATGTCTCCTGGTCTTGTATCCGGCTTCTCTGTGGTGAGATATTGAGAAAATCGATCTCAGACCCCATACTTGTCCCATTGGTGCTCTTTGGCCAAAACGTTCCTGCACCATTCAAAAGTTGCCGCCATCTTCATCAATTAAAAAAAAAAGTCACGAAACTGCAGCGTACCCAAACACGTACAGTCTAGCAGACAGGCTTGCTGGAAGTCATGTTCGTCTATACATCATGGCAAATGGGGAGCAGGATAAGCGATAGCTGATAAGCAGCTGATATCTTTCGGGGACCTGCAATCTGCTGGAACTAGCACTCGTCCGCGCCCATCGTCTCCTTTTCCCAGGCTTCTGCGCTACGGCGTATCAGCCGCAAATAGCCCGATTTATCCGGTGCATGATTGTGGCTATTTCTTGGCTGAATAGGCAGTGCCAGGAGAGTAGGAAGACGAAGTAGCCTAACTACGCAGGGCTGTTCTCGCGCCTCCTCCCCCCGACTTTTCTTTGCAGCGGCGTGGGTCCGGCGAGCAGGGTTCCCGGCGTGGTCAATGCCACAGCCCCATCGCCGAACGTTCGCCTGCGCATCACGGACAGGCAAGGGGTCGACGTGGCCGGAGCAAAGCTGGGGGATGAGCTCTTCCTGCGCATCGAGATGGACGATGACAGTAGGTGTTCACTATGACAATAGGTGTTTACTACGTGTTTACAATGGTGAGTGCCTCAACAACCTAGGCGCATGTGACATTCTGCATGCCTGTTGTGGACGCCTGGCGGCAAAGCATTGCAGGGTAGTTACTATACAGGCTTATATAGTAACTCTAGCCTATATAGTATAGCCTATACAGCAACTCTAGTGTAGGGAGCTTTACAGCGACTCCTCATGTGACAAGTTTATGCGATGCGCTGAATCGCACACTTTCCAGACACAATGAAGATCGTCATCCTCGGAATCGACGTCGCTGGGATATTTCCTTGGCAAGAGCAGTTTCCCTTTCTTCACTCACGGCCCGTCGAGACGGATGTTCGTTATAGAAACCTATTGGATCTAGACCTTATCAAGGCCTCCTTATGTCTCTCGGTTGCGGATTGTTGAAGGCCCGCTTTAAAATTATTGATTTCTTCTGCAAAAGCACCAGAGCGAACTCTCTCTAGCTCACGTAGCTCACTTAACGCACGCCCTAGCTCACGAACGGGATGGTTCTTTAAGAATGCGACCTTTCTTAAAGATTCAATGACCAAATGCTTTTGCCTCGTTTTTTTAGATAAGCCCTACTTTTTAAAAACGAAGAGATCAATGCACAAGCATGCGTATTTCAAGCAAGCAAATAAATGCAGCACGTTGAAAGATCCCATCTGACAGGAGACAGCTGTTCAGTTTCCACAGCCCCCAACGAGGATGCATTACGCACCGACTGTACTTTCGTATCTGGACAGGCACCATGCAGCGATCTATGAAGAGTATGAGCGGCAACCAGTAACCAAAAACAATGCCTAATCCGTCTAGTGAAACGTAAATCCTGTCTAGCCGAGCGCTGAAGGAACAATGAAAATGAGTAAAATAGTTACTGTCATCCTTATCTTGTCCAGCATCCACGTCTCATCATGAAGACTCGTTGGTCCAAGCTGAACAAAGGTGGATCTAGTGAATGCCGAACTCAGTCAGCAGTAATGAAAGTGACGTTAGGTGGTAGTGGGTAAGCGCATTTCCATCGACAATAGTGGTGCGCTTAAACGACACTAGTATAAAATATTTAGTGAGCGACGCAGTCTGATGCAGAATGGGCCATAATTGCTTTCGCATTCAGAGCACGTAAGCAGTCTTAAGCACCCTCTACAACTGTTGGATGTTCAACTTCCATAGCTTTGGACACGTGTGATTACTACCTCTGTTTTAAAGTTTGGCCAGTACAAGGTGCACTTGCTACCTCTGTTTGAAAGTCTGGCCAGTACAAGGTGCACTTGTTCTCTTATTGACCTTTAACCGAGGTGTTATTTAGCGAGGTTATCTGTGCAGGCGTGTTCGGACTGTTTGCGAGAAACCTCGTAGCGACGAGCGGCCAGAACGACGATTCCATCGTGCTCATCGACAGCTCTGGGTAAGTGCAATCAGCCCCCCACGATCGTGCTGAATCAGATTTGATATAATAGCGGGGGGCACCATTTTTCATTCCCTTTCTTTTGCAAATAAAGATTAAAAGCTACACTGATCATATAGGACGTAAGCGGTGGACTGAAGAATGAATTCAGATAACAACAGTCATTACACGGCCCCTGTTCTCCAAATCATCAGAATCTCACTTACTGATCCCGACCATAACCTGGTTACGTGGAAGGGAGAGGAAATGTTTCCTTACGCGGCCCAAGACCGTACTTCTTGGAGCTGTTTGTTTGTTACCCAACGTGACGTCATCAAGATGCGAAGACGAATTATAACCCCGTTTAGGTGCCTCTGATGTTGCAGGCAGTTAAAAATAGGTAGGACCTACAGGTCAGCAGGTCACCTTCGCCCTTTCGGCACCAAGACACGGCTTTTTGCATCAGTCAAGATTTTCAGACCATGAAGGTAGCAGAGAATTAATGACACATCCAGCAGACACGTGGTGTTTTTTCTGACCAACCTATACGAATCACTGTGGCCGTGTCCGTTCTCGAGAGGAAGGATTATAGGGTGTCGCTTCTATCATAGCTTGATTGCACTAAACGGATGCACGATAATGAGGCTGAAGACCACCGCCATGAAGAGGCTCTGTAGACCAGTCGTAGGATAATTACTGGTATCAAGTGGTTGATTTACAGGAATGAAATGCCACTACGCGACCGCGGCTCAACACAAATACATTCAGAGTCTGTATGTTAGCAATCTGCTTGCTACGCAGGTGTCCCACGGACAGGAACATATTTCCAGCACTGGAGAAGTTGCCTGGGGACAAGACGAGGACGCTGCAGAGCCGCTTTGAGGCCTTCAAATTCGCCGACGACGTTGTCGTCCGCTTTCAGGTATATTCGCACGCTTGTCACGAAACAGAGCTCCACCTCCAATTTTCGCAAAAACAAACTCTTATAAAACAGTTTTTCCCTAAAACTGTGAACGATTGGAATGAACTGCCACCAAATGTTTATGTATCAAACGACTTCCTAAAAGAACTGGAATGTCTTTTCGGAACAAAGACTCCTTAAGTTGAACTGTGTTCTTGAATTTTGTCCATTTCATAGTGACCAGAGTTGAACTTTTGTCCTCAGTTTTTTGTCCTTTTTGCTCTGTATTGCTCTATATTCCAATATTTTTGTTGTATTGTCCCTCCTGCTTGGGCCAACATATTCGTCTGCAGTCATCATCATCATCATCAGCCTGATTATACCCACTGCAGGGCGAAGGCCTCTCCCATATTTCTCCACTTATCCCGGTTCTGTGCTAGCTGCATCCACTTGACACCTGCGAACTTCTTAATCTCATCCGCCCACCTAACTTTCTGCCGGCCCCTGGTCCGCAGTATGAGTAAATAAATAAATAAACCTGTGTCATCCACTTAAATGCGTAACGGCCGATGATCATTCCTTATTATCGTTGTGGCAGTCGTAAGATGAAGAATCGTCGAAACAGCTGACAGACTAGCGCGAGCAAAAATGCTAACCAACAAAATTCAGGGACCGAAGGTTTCTCACAGTTCGAAGTGCGCATCCTTCCTTGTTTCCGTTCCTCTTTAAGCGCCGTAAGAAAGACTAAAGTCTTCAGCATTTTTGCCAAGTGTCAACGCAGATACCCGAATACAAGCTGCGTGAAATGGCAGCAAATATTGCGGTTCACTGACCACCGACAGGAGGGGCGGAATACGTAACAAGTACAGAAAGCTCTAGGGGCGAGTACCATGACTTCTGCGCGCAGCGTGACGCTGTTAGGCCTCATTCTCATAGCCGGTTTTTCTCTCCTCCGTCGCCTCCGTCGCGCCGGCGCTCGCCCGAGAAGGGGAGTTGATGGTGCCAGTACTCCCCGAAATCGGGTGGCCGGCGCCGTGGGGTTTTGCTCCAAGGCGCCGCCGGTCCGGCGTACGTCGGACTCCGCCCCACGAAAGACGGTCCAGTCAGCGCGCTCGCTTCTCTCACGTGACTCTACGTCACGGCTGCGTGTCGCGACCAAGCGAGCGCCGGCGGAGCGGCCGCGCGGCCATCGCGGGCTCGCGTGCAGACGGCGGTGCGCGAGCACAGAGAGAGAAAAAAAAAGCGGGGGTTGCCCTCCTGTCTGGTGCCCCGCGAAGCACGCTCTGACAAGAGACAACAAATGCTGTTCCTTTTTTTTTTTTTTTTTTTCATTTCTCAATGCACCGGGTGTCGCAGCTAAACATGACCTCCTGCAAAACTTTACGATGTTTCAGTTGTATATTTGAATGGGTTTATCAAAAGAAATCTTGCAAGTTCTGGCGACCCATTCCTTTATTGATGATAGAGTTATTTATATGTACCTATAGATTTCTTCGATTTCGCTGACTGCCATGAATAATATTATAAATATTATAGGAGTGCGCATTTATGCTGAGCTTGGATACTGCCTTGATATATATTCGTACCCATTTGTTGTTTCGTAGTACGCGCGGTGTTTGTACTGAGGCTGAGATAAGAAGGCGTTCCAACTCCGAACTGCTGCGAGAAGTCGCGACACTAAATGTGGAATATAAGAGACGGGGATTTTTTTTTTTTTTGAAGTAACAGTACTATTTTCAAGTAGTAGATTTGGAATTTCACTCCCTTCCATTCTGGAGCTACGCAAACGATACCTCGTTGCAAGCAGTTAAGCGGGTAGTTTTTCTCGCAAACCTAAGCCGATCCAAACGCATAACAAGTGCTTGGCATGTGGCTCATAATTTGAGCTAAGATCCATTATATAGACAAACCAGAAACAAAAACAAGTGCGGCGTAGCAAACAAGGTTCGGGACAGTAAAGATTCGGACGGGCGGAAAATCTATTGGCTAGGCAGGCGAAGAGGTCAAAGTGACTGCCGCACAGCACAGTTGAAGGAAAAGAAAGAGGTAATGGGTGAGGTGAGGAAAGGAGCAGAGGAGAAAACGGAACAAAGAAAAGAGAAAAAAAAGCAAACAGTGGGTGAATGGCGCGGCAAGGAAACATCATGAATGGGAGGAGGTCTAAGGAAAGAAATAAAGAAAAAGCATACCAATGGGGAAAAAAAATTCAAGAAAAGGCCGCAGTCTACCTGCCAGGCAGAGAACCTCTTTTATGAAAGTTGTGACGAAACTGCTTATCAAAAGTAATATAACTAGTGTGCATTTACACTACGTTTTAGTACTCGCTGCTTATATTCGTACCCATTTGCTTCCGTGCTGTACGCGCGGCGCTTTGCAGTAAACTGTGGAGTTGCGTACAGCTACTGAAGCTAAGATAGCAATGCCTTCCAGCCCCAAATCACAAGAGGCTAACAAAAAATGCCGATTTTATTTAATTTTGCAATATGCAGGACAGCACAGCTAACCTCGACTTCCAACAGATTTGCGTGAAATATTATTTCAGTCGGTGCCATCCTAACTTGATTTTTAATGCTTGTATCAATACCATATTGCCATGCTGTCGCGAACAATTATTTTATTGATAGAATAGTTCATTATGCTTTCTGTGATTGTGCTGATTGAGAAGAATATTTTCGCTGATTGTGAAGAATAATGTTATTGGAGTGAGCATAATTTTCTGCGGTTTAATACATGGTTGCTATAATTATACTCATTTGCTTTGGCGCAGTACGCGTGGTGTTTGTACCGTTACCGAAGCTGAGATGAAAACGCGTTCTAGCTCCAAACTGCTGTTAGAGCACGTGAGACAGCACGCTTCTTTTTTTTTTTCTGTACAGACGCGGAACACACGACTTCCACCGCTGCAGGGAGGGCAGCCGCCCTCCGCATTTTTTTTTTTTTCTTGCAGGAGAAAAAAAAAAACCGCTCGCGTGTGAGCGGCGAGGCCCCGCCCAAACAAGTTTGACGGCGTCCGGCGCCCGTTTCTGTTTGAACATCGCGCCGCTCCATCCGTCGTGCGGTGTCCCCCGCCGATGCCGCCGCGACGGAGAGGAGCACCGGCTGTGAGAATGAGGCCTTACTCCGTGGTTACGGTGTAGGGGTAACGGTTACGCCCATCCGAGCCCATATCCGAGGCCTGCTTGGTGGCTGTTTCGCAGGAAGTGTTCGCAGAAAGTGTTTTATATGAACTGACAAGAAAGAAAAAAAAATGTCTCCACCAGGAATCGAACCACTATCCTTCCTATCCCCAGCCGAACTCGTTAACCACTTCGCCACACCGGTCTTGTGTGTGTGTGTGTGTGGGGGGGGGGGGGGTAGACGGCGGGGTAATGAGAAACAGATCCTAATATTCCTAGTCCAGCGTGAGGATGCTTGTAGCGATGACAATGCCGGTGAAGTCAATGATAATGATAATGACGATAGTATGATGATATATACGCTGCAGTTAGCGATGATGATATTAGTAGCGAAGACAATGACGGTGCACTTATAGTTGATGAAGATTGCAGCAATAACGATGATAGTAAGGATGACAATGCCGATGCACTTAGTGGTGGTAAAACGCTCTGATAAACATTAATGGAGTAATAAAAATGACATTTGTCACTACGTCCCGAGAGATGACTCCGAAATTATTTGTACTTGCACATGTGTTCAGCATGGACGCGCGTCAGACTCCTTCACAGCGACTCCTCCGCTCGGCCTTCGCAGGTCACGGTCCAGTTCTGCCTGCACGAATGTGCGCCCGCGACATGCGGTTCAGGCGCGGCTCGGTCCTTCGGCAAGAGACGGAGACGTCGCCGCATGTACTTCCGACCGCTGGGCCTCCAAAGGCGGATGGGCCGCAGGTCGGTCACGGTGACATCGCCCAAGACTGCGTCGAACGCCACGGCGGCGTCGACCAGCACCAGTGACAAGACTGGCGCAAAAGCTGCATCCAAAAAGAACATACTGCCTACCATGCTTCCAGAGTATCCCCTGCAGCGGGAGATCATCGTGCAGGGCATCGGAGAGGGCGCCACGGATTCTGGCATATTCAGCAGAAGGGACAGGAGTGAGTTCTTTGAAGCTCATCCGGGTCCAGGATAGCAGGAGGCATCTGCGCCAGTGGAGACGTGGCCGCTGATGTGGCTGTTGGGTATCGCTATACTGATGCATGTATCGCGGAATGGGAAATTTTGCAATATAATGCACAACGAATTCGCAATCGTGACAGCCACGGGAGATTTAGTGGTGTAAAAAAAGCTAAACCAACTTCAAAACAATGTTCAAACATGTATTTTATCGTAAAATAAGAGCAAGACATAGAAAAAAATTAACGCTTTAAATCACGTTGTTCATTTCTAGCAGTTCCGGTTGTTGTAGTTCGCGGAGGAATAAATGTCTAACAGTATTTGTTCTGCAGAGCGCTTCATATCAGCAAGGAACGGATAGAACCCTTTGCAGAGCTACGTCAAAGCAGTGCAGTGAAGTGTTGTCACCGTTATACAGACCCGGATCGTGCTGAGCCCTGGTCGCACTTTTTCTCCTCTCCCAGCTTCCAGGAGCGACTCGCGGATGGTGTGCGCAACACCCAGCGTCCTGACGGCGGCTGTGGTGGCAGCTTTCCTGGTCCAGCTGGCGTTGATCGCCGCCTGTCTCTCGTGCGTGGCTCTGGCACGGCGCTGCGGCGAGAAGCGCAGGGGACACATCGACGACGACGACGACGACGAGGAAGCAACGACGCCGTCCAACAGGTTGCCGCCAGTGAGGGCGTCGCAGCCTCCGCGTCGCGTTTGGACATCCTCCTTCAGGTGATGAGAGGCGCCCTCCCGCTAGAAGCTCCGAAGCAGCCACATCGTCGACAGAAAATACCCGGGAATATCTTGGACAGCAGGGATTTTGGAATTCCTTCAACAGACAGCCTTGGACGCCAAGGGCCGGCCCGAACCTCCAAGGTCTTCGATGGTGTATTTCGACGCGTATACTGCCGCTGTCCAAGATACACAATCTCAGGCGTGCACAACACACAGATCAGCGAATCGACTGAACTGCGATGCAACGATGGATATCCGAGCGGTCACGATAACGTACGAAAAAGAGATGAAACAACTCGTGATGAGCGCCGAGCGGGAAAGGACAACGGAGACTGGAAAGCGGTGCGGTTTCTCGAGTTGTTTTGCACGGAAAAATAAAGATAGAGATCCGTGCATTGTGCTGGAGATATCAGTGCTTAGCGGCCCGTGGCCTATTAGCGGTAACATATAGCACTTCCTCGCAGCAGCCACAATTAGCTCCGGCATTTTTTCCCACCAGAAAGATAATGGTGCAAGGGGCCTCACGTCGCATCATTGATGTCTACAATTAACCGCACGTGTCGTGTCATGAAAGAAATCTCTGCAACGTTTACGAGTATGCTACAAGGAAAGGGGGAAGGGGGAGGGGGGGAGTACAGTTAAAACGCCCCTTGCCTTCAGCTGCAAAACAATTTCAACCAATAACCAATTTTTGCAGAAACTATTTGAAAAACAGTTGACAGGTGAACTGTTTCTCATCTCTTCTAGAATCGCTAACCTGCAACATCACGTTTTTGTTTTTTTTCATAGATGATGTTTGTGAGACACCTTTGACAATTACATGTGTGTCTCCTCAACGTTTGGCCTTGACCGGAGCAGTGACCAAACTTTGTTTCATCGCTGATGGACGGACGGACGGACGGATGGAATATAGGAGCGTCCCCTTTGAAACGGCGTGGAAGCAGTAGCTATCATGCTCATTTTTCTACCTATATCTTAATTATTGATTTAGATTGGTTAACTAAACCATCATTCTATCTATTAAATTTTGGGGTAGGATATCCGCTTACAGCGACACCTAAGCTGACTTAGCTTTCAAGGCGTACAGTGTGCCGATACGGGTTTCACATTTTCACAAATGTCTCCGAGAGAATCATGGGCTTATACACGTATTTAGCCTCTGCAAAGCTGGCGCGAAACGGGTGTTACTGAATACCATGGTTACAGAATAAGAGGATGATACAGGCGCCCGATGTCAGAAAAACGCGTATCCAAATGCCCCGCTGCATTCGCAAAACATTAAAAAAAAACATCAGTTCATAAACCCTGACACGCTGCCTCACGTCATTCGCCCCGTCGTCACTCAACATGTAGCGGCACTCTGGGACTTATCATACGTGGCCGCCCATCCGTAATAGTATGATAAGCAAAGAAAGGAAACAGACATCCACTTGTTCCCTTGCTGTGTCGCTGTCACCAAGAAATCCAGCCAGTAAACGGGGTGAGGGACAACAGTCCTCTGGATAGCTACTGTAAAAAAAAAAAAAAAAAAAACATTCTTTGGTCGTTCTTATGTCCGTTACTTAATCGCCCTTCTTCGATTGGCAGGAGTCGTTCAATTGCTAAACGCGAGAGAAGGGTCGATTCATTTGCCCACACGTGTTCGTCTATATAGTTCCCGTGGTTTCCATATTCTGCCGTTGATTGAACCTTGTGCCTCGGTCCTCCGAGCTTCAGGAGGCAGATGCCCATATGTATCCCTTTCCTGACAAACCGTATCTGCAGAACTATTGTATTTTATTTTCCTTTAGGGTTTTTTTCTTTTTGATCTGCCCAATCTATGGCCGTACTTCTAGGTATTTGGCCACGTTATCTTTTTATCGCATTTGTGGCCCGTTTCCGTGCCGGCCACCACTTCAAAAGCGCCAGCGTGTGCACTTCGTAGACAGCTGCGCTCTGAAGGGAAAATGCATTCGAGTGTGCCTGCCCGAGTGGGGGTGGCCCTGACGTCCGAAGATAAGCGACATTCTTGGGAAAGTGAGGTGTGAGGAGGCGAAATACCACCGGGAAATAGGGACACAGCCATTGTTCAGCGATGGCAATTGTGATCTGTTTCGCTGTGATAATTGCTTGACTCTTGAGGGACAAGGTCAAGGAATATCAAGAGACCGTGGGACTCATTGCACAAGCGGTATCCTTGGCAAAGTGGGCACGGGGCGCGAAATACCACCAGGCAAATGGGATGCGGCTTTTCTTCAACCACACTGACTGGCCTTTTTTGGTGCGTTAATTGCTTTATTTCTTGGCGGAGAAGGGTCAAGGAATATCTGGATACCATGAGAACGGTTCGGTCTGCCTACAATTTTTCTTTTTTTTTTCTTGTCTCCAGTAGCAGAAAAGGTTTTCTGAAACATTGTGAAGGCTGTTGGGCGTGGCAAACACCCAAGAGGACCAATCGTGGTGATTGCGGATATAGAATCATTTTCGAAGCGAATTTGATGTTCTTTTCATGTTGCGTACTTTAGAGAGAGGGTAGCATACACTACTGATATTAGGGAAAAGAATCACTTGGACAAGGTAGCATGACTAACCATTTTACAAAGCATATTGCAAAGTGTGGAGTCTGCAAAACCATTATCTGTAATAATGACTGATAGTCATAATCATGATTCATGGCTCTTAGTCATATGCTTGATAGCATGACTCAGCACTTAGAATAGCTTTCTGTAAAGAGTAAAATGTGCAATCTTGACTCATATAGTCACAGGCATGGCTATTTTTATTAGTTACAATTAACTGTTTGGGCGGTTATAGACAAAGACCGCCAGTGAGCATACTGCAATCATGCTTGATATAAGATACCCCGTGATATCACTTGTAGCCAAAAGTACAAATGTTAATCACAATTAACTAATTAATGACTAATAACTAAGACCCGAAATTAGTGTACTGGAATATACCACATAAAAGCTATCCTGTGGTATATGACTTGACGTAACTTTTAATCACAACTAACTAGTTAACAGTTCTTAATTAAGGCCGGTAATTAACGTACTGCAGGCATACTCGCTATAAGCTGTCCAATAATATGTAACTTCATGCTATAGCCTGAAATTCAATATTTAATCAAAGTTAATTAAATAACGGCAATTAGCAAAGACTGGCAATTAGTGCATTGCGATCGTGCCACATAAAAGCTATCCTGTGATATATGACGACATTGTAGCCTTAAGTTCAAGTTAATCATAATTATCTAATTAACGGCAATTATTAATGGCCATTAATTAGTGTATTGCAATCGTGATGGGTATAAGCTATCCTGTGATATATGACTTGACGTAGCCTAAATTTCAAGCGTTAATCACAATTATCTAATTAACGGTCATTAACTAATATTAGCTAAAGTTCAAATGTTAATCACCATTAACTAGTTAACAGTTAACTAAAGCGGCAATTAGTGTAGTGCAAACGTGCTCTGCATAACCTATCCAATAATATATGATGATTCTAGTCTGAAGTTAACTTTTAATCTAGTTAAATAAATAATGGCTATTAACAAATACCGGCAATTAGTGTATTGCAATCGTGCTAGATACAAGCTATCCTGTGATATATGACTTGGCATTCTACCCTTAAGTTCAAGCGGTAATCACAATTATCTAATTAACGGTTATTAACTAAAATTAACTAATGACCAAATGTTAATCACAATTAACTAGTTAACAGTTAATTGTTAACAGTTAAAGTTAAGCTACCCAATGATATATGATGATGCTATAGTCTGAAGTTAAACTTTTAATCATAGTTAATTAAGTAACGGTAATTAACAACTGCAATCAGTGTATTGCAATCGTGCTAGATATAAGCTATCCTCCGATATATGACGATGTCATAGTCAGAAGTTCAATTTTTAATCACAGGTAACGAATGCCAACTAATTAACAATTGCAAATAGTCAAGTGTAATTATAGTCGACGCAAGGTATCCAACGATATATCACTTGATATTGCAGCGCAAAGTTATTTTTATTCACAATTAACTAATTAGCTAGCGGCCTATTTTATTGCTATTATACTCGACATAAGCTTTCAACTTATATAGCAGTTGTGGTATTGTAGTTAGAATAAAAGACTACACAGTGGCCGTGAACACTTACACATTAGGTACACGACGCTCATCAACTAAGTAATGATACACATTAAAACAATGCGTCGGCTAACAATATTTTTTACTAAGGAATGTCATTTTGGCTTAATTACCAAGCTTTGGTCCCCACAAAAATCCACGTAAGGTTCCTTATCAGTTAATTAGGCCAATTTCTCATCTTAGCTCACCCTGATTCTACATATACAAAGCGTGCAACTCCTAAGCTGGGGACCAAAATCTGTAACCCTGGCAGGAGATGAGCCGGGCTTAGCCAAGCTTAGCCGGGCGTCGCGGCGAAACATGTAGGTTCCCTAGAGCCAGCGTTCCAGCGTCAGCAGCAGAGGAGTATCTGCTGTTAGCTAGTGTGCCGACCGTGGCCTCCCGGGTGGCACCACTAACGATGAATGCCGGCGGCCGCCGCCAGGAGCGCTGCAAACTGGGTGGGTATAAAACCCCTTGATACTTTGAAAGTTACGCCAACGATTGAACTTTGCAGCCGCCGCGCTACCTCCTCGCCCCTTGCGCGCCCCTTCGCTGAAGGCCGGCTCTCCGCCCGATTTCCTGAGCGACGATTGGTCTCCCTGCCGTTGCCATTGGAAACCGACGCGCGTCCGGCGTTTTCCTTGTGTTTTCTTTTTCCTTCGCGCCATTTTTCCCCCAGTCTCGGCGAGCGAATATTGCGCGCTGTGCTTTTATTGCAGCGTGCAAGCTCTATGCCGTGCTGTTGCGCGTACAACTGCAGCAAGCGACCTGAAGATGGTTATGCGGTATTCATGATATCTCAAGGCAAGCGTGACGGCTCGCGCACGAGTCAATGGATTCACAAGATTAGTCGAAAGAAGTTTATTCCTAGAAACAACAGAGTTGTTTGCGACGTCGAGTGCCTTTCTCACTCCCCGTAATAACACGTCACCTGACGCTGCGTTTTTTATTCCTGCTTGCTGCTCAATATTTTTGCGGCGGCAGCATGTTCATTGTATAAAAATAAGGTTGTCCTCTGCAGCATGCTGAATATTCTGCGAGGCTCCAAGGCTCCATCATTTAACACGCTTCGACTTCTGTACAGTGAGAAACAGGGCGCTATAATCTGCTTTTTGCTGTCAGAAATAACTGGAAAATTACAGTCTCTCGATTGCATTTGTCGCGATTATGCTAGGATCCCTGGCCTCCTTCACTAAAAATCAAAATTCGGGCTTGTAGAGGAGCTAGCCTTTCTAGCTTTTACTTGTAGTGTGCGTCGGTTACTCGGGAGCATTGAATGCTGGCCCTGAAAAACTGTTTGGCAAGTAAACCCGAGGTATTGCGGGTAATCTGCACTAGTTAGGTCGTATGGCATTTTTTTTTTTCAATTCTTGAATGTGTCTTGCCATGCTTCGACGCACGCGTGGGTTAAAAAATATGCGTTCGTTTTATCAGGGATACGGCCAATGTGCAGGAGGTGTTCATATGATCACACACTTCTCTTTGACCATGACTACAAGGCGTTGGCAGGTTACCTTCGCTTTGAAAGCTGGAGCTCTAAAAGCGCGATTCCGCGTGTTCATTTATTGCGAGAAAAGTTATCCCATCGATGTCAAATCAGCCGGAATCATTGCATCAATTTTCTCTATTTACGAAACTTAAACAATCAATGATGATTATAGTTATTATGTAAAAATAGGGGAACATTTTGCGAGCAACAATTCTTAACACTAACATATTACTCATTTCAATTGTATGCAAGATTTTTTTTTCACCTAGCCTGAGTAATTATCTCATCGCTCTATGTTCTAGCTACATTTCACTGAAGACCAGTTTGAGCCGCCAATATTACACGAACTCGAAAAAAAAAACAGACCAAACGCAGTTCCATCAATTTTCTCTCACCGACCTGTCCTGAAGTAAAGGAAGCCTCCTCGACAGAGACATGAACCTCGCGCTGATAGTAGTCAGTTATTTCTGTGGCTTGCCCTTTTCCCACCTCCATTTATGAGAAAACAAGAAAGTATACGAATTAAAAGTCAATGTATAGTTGTCTCGTCAGATATTATGAGATAATAGAGATATGACTGACAACGTAAGTCAATGAAAATTGAAGTATATCAATGGGTCATGGGACGGCATCAGATTAAATAGTGATGGTTATGAATAGTGATAGGTAATGATGGTGACTGTTACGGATAATAATAGTAAATTATAGTAATAGGCCCGGATAGTGAGGTGATAGTGTTCGTTGCGGATAGTGACAGTTACGATAGGTCTCTGGCGTTAGTAGATATAGTGATAGATAGGATAGCGATAGTTAATGAATTGGCAGTTATATGCTTTCTCATTTCCGCACGTTGAAGACCTATGTGCACCTTGTAATTTTTTTATTTGATTGTTGCGTTCAATGAAATCAAGCTCTTTTACACAGCGCATGAGACCACAGCATGCTTGCCCCAGAACTTCAGTGTATCGGCAATAGGGCCCACCACTTCTCCCAGTGTACCCTGCTGTCTTTTAACCACACGCGAAGTCAGTGAGTGGCCGCGTACTCATAAAATTATTTAATCCCTCCATCAGCATCATATCAAGACTGCCGTGGCTAACCTGTTCCTTGCCTCGAAGCAGCAAGGAACAGCTCAAAATTTCGTTTTATACGAAATTAACTAATGAACGCAGATTATCGCGGATCGCTAACTAGCACAGTGCCATTACACTTGGCCTAAGCTTTCCAACGGTATACGGTTCGGTGTTGCAGCTAAAATTTAGATTTTAATTGCAATTTACTAACTATCAATTAATTTGGCCCAGTAATTGATTGAAATACATGTACAATTAACCAATAATCCAATCTCATGGTTGATCACGTGACATATACTATGCTTAGAGAGATAGCTTGACAGTAGCGAAATAGACTAAGTCCTGCTTTAACCTTCTCTAATCTTGAAGCTCAAAGCACCAGCCTGGATCGTTTTCTGAAGTTTTACCGCGGTGACAGATTTCACGCTCTAAAAAAAACAAACATAAAGTCAGAGGCAGTACTAGATTAAGTGCACAAAGTAAAACCTTATCATGAGACTTAAAAAGTGTCTGTAGCACAGAACTCGCCTGAAAGCTTTGTTTATCAGTATTCCCCATTCAAACAGTTCTAAGAAGAAAGCAATCAATTCATGAACTTTACTATAGGCATTCTCAATGCTTTTCTCGCAATTTTTCAAAAATTTTGTGCACTCCTGGAGCGCAGACCTGTCCCGAAAGCTCGCGCTTCACTCACTGCTGCGACCGGCCGGCGGGCGTCAGGGGGAAAAAGCGTGTCGTGCGCAGCGCTCGCCGCCGCCGCGCGAGGAGAATCGAGGAGGAAAGCGCGGCGCGGAGGAGAGTGTCGCTACTTTCAAATTATCAAGGGACTTTAGGTGGGTATAGGGTGCCTGGGTATAAAGTCCGGGCTTTAGGTGGGTACCAGCTGCGCTGCCCGCAGCCTACCGCGCTGTCACATCTATGGCTAGAGGACTGCTCGCGCTGCATTTTAGCCCTTATCAAGTCGCAGCAGACCCCCAGCTATAACTGAAGCCGCTAACTACAAGTTTCAGGTTGCGTTTTGAGTCCTGGACTGGAAGCGGCGCACATATTTAACGCTTCTTGCTTATGAAGGCTTCTGCGTAGTTAGCGCAACTTCGGACATTCCGTGCTCACAAAGGGAAACACGGAATTTCTATTCTAACAATCTATTCTTATATATATTTTATTGATATAAAATATATTTGTAATTTTAGGAATAAAGTGAAATGCTTCAGTTGTATTGACATGCATATATGCATGGTTCTTTCTGTGCACTGTACACTTGCTGACAAGTAAACACGTACGCGCAGTTTTATTTATATTTCGTATATATGAAAAACAGAAGAAACAAAGTTGCGCAACACTCCTTTTATGTACATGTATAACAAACCAGGCATGTGGCAAAATTACATGAACAGCAGAGCACAAATACAGTGCCTAGAATACGAGGTCTCCTTACAGCGGCATGGTTTAAGATACATCGCGGTCTGTGATTGCACACCAGGCTTTGCCAAAGTAACCATCTTTTGATTAAAGAGGCTGACGAAGTTTTTTTTTTTTTTCTCACATTCACAATAGGCACGAGACGCGGCCGGTTCATCACAACGGGGGGGCTCGTTGGTAACGCCGCGGTGAAAGATATGTGCGCCCAATATGTAACTGCATCCATGACATGAGTGCATGTGTAGCGCAAAAGGACGAGGGACACAGAAAACGTACACAACACAGATGCTGTGTGTAGCGCCTGATTGTGTACATTTTCTTGTGCTTCCTTCTTTGCGCTACACACTCATGTTATGGAGCACCCGACTCGCCCAAGTTCCCCCCCCCCCCCCCCTATGATTATATATAACTGCATGCTCTAAAAATGTTTATCTCAAACTAAAGAAGTTGGCGCTTACCTTACGTCATTTCTATCGATGTTTCGGTTCCATTCTGCAGAATGCGCACGTAGCATATCAGATGGTGCAGTGAACATGAAAATAGTACGCTCCTTTTTCTAGCGGTAGCCTCGTTTGCCAACAATAAAGCAAGTCTTCTCTGTTTGCACTGCCGCTTTCTGTTTGGCATTTTTCTGTGCAGTTTAGTGAGAGGCACTAGAGAAATAACACTCAGGCACTCGCTTCGCCATTGTAGACACAGTAAAAAAGGAAGGGATACAGGCGGGCACAGAATGCACGCACAAAACGTGAAAAAGAACAGATGCAATCGTTGCCGAGCAGCTAGAAGTGCGGAATGACTCGCATGTGCAAGCACCTACACCGGAAATAAGCCGCTACAACTTGGTGAATGCAAAATACGCACAGAAGCAGGTTGAAAACACACACGCACAACACCAACAGACTGCCGTCTTCTGAAGCGAGGACACCGCGTCGTCTGCTCTGGTGGTACCCTACCGACAAGCGGCGCCCTCTGCCGCTATCAATTGGCTTTCATTGCAAATGGCGCCATCCTCTCGGGCGCTCGTCACACTAGCCATACTCGCCGCTTCGGTAGCTCGACAACGGCTATGGCAACTCTGCAACTGTGACGAGAGCAAGAGTCTCGAACTCGCCATTTTTACTGGGGCTCAAACCCACCACTTTTTCTTGGCATCGAGCCCTAGGCGTTACCCGAACCACACATTATTCTTGACATTTGGGACAGCACTCTACGTTACTTTTCTATATGCATAGACACTCCCCATAACGTCCGGTACCACTACATGCGGACAACTTCCGTGGCAAGTTTCAAGGACAAGAATTCGTCTCATGAGCAGCTGTATAAATATTCCGCCTGAATAATGAACTGTATGGGCTAAGGGTCTCTGTCGAGCGCATTAATCAGCGAAAGTTGGTTGGTACTGGTTGAGGTGGCTCTCCACCTTGCACGGTAGCCACCAGAACAAACGGCCGAAGCTGCGTCAACGAGGAGGAGGATGGCATAGCGGCGGCGCCGCCAGGGACTACGTGTGTGCACGCCGCGCAGTCGAAAAATGCCCTATCTGCATGTCCCTGCTATATCAAAAATGCAATAACAGCTCACCGAAGCCACGTGTCCTCAGATCCATGGCGATAATCCAAACTAATCCGAGCTGCATGTGGACGATATCAACCGGAGAAATGAGGCCTACCGTGCATGGCGGCGGCAGACAGGAGCTTTCTTCAGCCGCAAGGCACGCAAGGGACCAACTCTTGCGCACGCGCGTTACTGTCGCCGACAGCGATTTCCCTCTTTTCGCTGGAAGCATGCAGCGGCAGTGTGCAGTGACGGTGTACATTTCCGCGCGGCTCTCGCGCGGAAAGACGGTGCTGTCGCATTTCCAGCGGCCGGACTTTTTTGTTTGTTTGTTAGCTTCTTCCCCGTCATGACAAAAAGAGATAAAGATCTTGCTTTAGGCATGCAAGTTTGGACTGCATGCATGCGCGAGCCGGCGCTTAGGCGACGGACATCGTGTTTTCTGCACTTGAGTTCTAGACGCTTAATTTCCGCGGTAACGCGGAATGGCAATGGCTGCCATTTTTTTTTAATGAGACCTGTAAGTACATGGTTAGACTGATAAAAAAAACACAAACTTCAATAAAGCCGTTAGCTTTATCCGATCATTCATAAGAAATATTATGTAGACCCTCAGCCGCCTATACAATGCGCAAATTACTTGCCGCAGTACGCCCGACTGCTTGCTGTCCGTGACTACGCCACATACGTTATTGCTTCCCAGCACTCACTGCGGATTTTCCTAACAACATACACGTCATTGTAACGATTCTTGCCAGTTTCGACTGATCAGTAGAATAATGATTTCAGCGTATCTACAATCAAATCACAAGTACCCCGCCGCGGATATTAGTATATGCTTGCCAAAAGTGCCCAAAGCAGTAGGAACTTGCGAAACTCTCCTAGCAGCGCAAGAAGAGAAGCTACCTAGCATTCGTACTGACACAATCTAGAGTTCGTATCGCCTACATATGGTCTCCATATCAAAACTACCTAATCATCATGCCAGAACCATACAAAATATAAAGCCATATTCGTTTCTACAGTCCCCACTAGAGTCCCTATTGCAGCACAACAAAGATCAAACATATTTGCCTCGACCCATTAGACATATTCACCGTTCCATTGCTCTTTTATGCTTACTTCATAAACATCATTGCAGAACCAGGCCATCTACATTTCCTCTGGGAGCACCTTTACGCCTTTCATGTCGCTTGCATAATCAGTGCAGCACAAAACGTATCCAGGAAAACAACTCAAAAATTGTTTGTTTTGTGGGGTTTAACGTCCGAAAGTGACTCAGGCTAAGAGAGACACCTTAGTGGAGGACTACGGTAATTTAGACCACCTGGGGTTCTTTAACGTGCGCTGACATCGCACAGCACACGGTCGCCTTGCTTTTCGCCTCCATCGAAGACCGGCCGCTGAGGCCGGAATTTGATCCCGCATTCCATACTTCCATGCGCCATCGATTCTTTGAAATGATTTTCCTGACATTATAGCCTGCATCTCTAAACATCAACCATTCTACTACCTGTTTTGCGAACATCTCGAATTATATCGTAACGTCCTTTATCCTTGTTCTGCAGTATATTTCTAAGCGGCTTGCGTTGGATTCTTGCGAGCTTTACCTTTACAAAGATTCATGATACTAATGTGAACGCTACATTTTTTACATGTGCATTTGCGATGCCTTGCATTCATATCATTACTGTATCTCTCATCTATGTAGGTATATTTAGGCCATTAAATTTTGCCGCGTGCAACATTTTCTATTGTTTTCGCCTTGTATATCATGCTGTATTAACTATGTAGTTTCTGTTGTACTTCAGTCGTTCTTTGACCCCCTTAATACCCTTCTGTGTCCTGTAATAAATAATTAAACAAACCCCTCGGCACCGCTAGCACTTGCGCCAAGTTCCGGCACCTCTTTACCCGTAACGTGTTTATAGTTATAGTTCTTGAATGTAACGCCATGTCTTCAAAGTAATGCTCCTAAACGTGAGAGACACCCGCCTCTTTTTGCGAAGAACTATCTGCTCCCGATTTTAATTGGTTACAGTCATCGTGAGGCGGTATGAAAAAACTAGATGGTTTGGCTCCGCCAACCAGCCTAATATCTGCAGAAGGCACGTTCGAGTCAAGATTTTGCTCGGATCTGAATCACCAGGGCAGTGCGGGGGAGGGGGACAAGCGGACAAATTTCAGTTCGGATTAGTGCCTTCGCACTAAAAGTGATAACCGGTACTATCGGTTCTGCTGCTATTTGTGTATACCGGGCGCAAAGCAGGGTGGCATGTGTAATATACCCTATCTTGAATTCGTCAAGCGCACAGATTTTACCCACTGTCCACGCAAAAGCCAGCTTGAAAATCGGACTAGCTTGTCGTTACTGCAGCGAACGGAAAGGATTTCTCCCCTTCATGCAGTGGCACCGCCGCTGTTACTATGCCAACATCTGGCGTGTTCAGACATGTTTGGGTATGCAGTGGCACATGAGCTGTTATGACGTACGTCAGATACTGCAACAATGACTATGACTAACCATGGCTGACTAAACTATGACGTGACCAATCCGGCCTACTAATCATAGTAATATCCATGGTTAGTCATATTCATGTTTAGTCACAGTCATATTCATAATTACCGTAGTGATATAGTCAGTCATATTCGTGGTTAGTTATAGCGTAGTCGTGATTAGGCATAGTCGTGGTTTATACGTCAGTCATAATCATGGTCAGTGATAGTCACGGATAGTTATATCTATAATTAGCCATGTCATGGTTAGTATTAGCCATGCTGGTGGTGGTAGCGGTTCATTAAAATAATAATCAAAAAGGAAAGAAAAGAATGTTGGTCGCGGCAATTGCTTTCTCTGGTCCCTCACTGCGGAGGTAGAGTGCGAGATCGTTGTCATCGCGGGAAAACGCAGCACATCACTCTGAGTGGTGCAACAGCAAGCCGGAGCCGTCATACATCTCCGAGTGACCACCTGCTTGTTTACACTGATGGCTCCGTGGAGAGAAAAAGTAGCTCGCTTGCAGCCATGGCCACCATCCTTGCCCTAAAGTTGCACCGGCCAGTAAAATATTGGCATATCTGGGCTCTTCGACCATGGCGGAACTACTGAACCTAGGCCTGGACCTGTTGCTCACCCTTACTACAGTGTTACTAGACCCTCACTCCACCACCGCCCAGGTGTGCACTGTTGTTGACCGCGCGCCGCCCTCAGCCACCGGCAGACTCCCGGCCGTGGCATCCCACTGCTGTGAGTAATACGCAATTGTCATAGTAATTTTAATAAACTAATTATGATTATGGCTATGACTAACCATGACTATGAATAATCAATTCTTAATTATCATAATTATTTATCAGTGATCGATTTCATTATTATCGATCTGTAGGAGATTGACAGGTGCGAAGGACGTTTTCTGGCCACACTTTCTGATCATACGAAGCACGAGACAATAAACGATATTGCATTGAAAACATGACTACAACGCCACTGGCTCGCGTGACCGCCATTTCCGGAGCGCAGCTGCAAAACTGAAACATTACTTATGTAACTGCAGCACTTGATCTGGACCTGTGCTGGCACGCCGAGCCTCCAGGCCAACTACACATCTGCTCATTACATCAAAACTGGATAGCCCTCAATACCGACGCCAAGCGCAAGCTTAGTGCCTTGCTAGACTTCATTTCGGAGTATGGGGTACTCACCCTCACCTAACCTACCCACTTCTCCTCTAGGTTTTAGGCCATCCTTGTGAATAAAGATTTATGAATGTATAAATAATTAATGAATGTATATATCTGTCTGTGTCTTCTAAGCGCACATTTATTTAAAAAAAAAACAAACAAACATGAACTACTCTGTCAAAAGTCTTATACGAACAATGTGCGGGGCAAGCTTACTAAGGCTGGGGTTGTAGTCGACAAAATTACCAGTTAGTTCTAAAGTTTGTAGTCGCGCCATTGTGATACCCGTTCAAGCATTCGAATGCATCAAGCGTTTGAAAGTCGCGCCATTCTGCCTTGGCGTCTTAACCGATAGCGATCTGACGCTCCGCGGTTCAAGAGCATACAATCTATGTTTTCAAACTTTTAGCAACTGAGTCCTTAAAAGTCTAATGAGGCTTTTAAAGACCTAAATGCGCTTCCCTAGCGTTGCAAAAGGTAACGCCAGGGTAGGCCAGTTACACTACCACCGTGAGCTTCCACCGTGACCGTGAGCACTACTAGCAAATAAACAAAATTGTTTGCAGGTTAAATTTTCAAAGTCAAGAGCACTTTTGTTATTTACATTGTTATTTGGTTGAATTTTTAGAGTTTTGTGTATATTGGAAGTTATGAAAACAACACGTTGCGCTTTGAGTTGTGAACAATCACTAGCGCCACCACACTGATTGTGCTTGTGTCGCTTGTCGTGCCAAGTCTTTTCCCGGATTGGTAGATCGTCAAAATGGTGAGTGCTGCTTCGTTGCCTCCAAATCCGTCTAAATCGAAAAATATGGAGCTAAATCTGCAATTTAAGCTTTATTAAGCGTGTGTATGATAACTAGTCAGTACAGTCCGTTTTGTTTTTTGCTCGAGAAAGTCCTATTTTAGTAAAAAGTTGCCTTCGGCGTCCATGCACCTAGGCGATGGCGTTTAACCGCAGCGCTTTGCACGGTTTGTTTTGACTGATACGACGTGTTCGTACTTTTGCCTTTCAGACGAAGGGTACCTCCAGTTTCGGAAAACGGAGGAATAAGACCCACACGCTGTGCCGGCGTTGTGGTCGCAGCAGTTACCACATCCAGAAGTCGCGATGTGCTCAGTGCGGCTACCCCAACAGCAAGATGCGCCACTGTAAGTTACATGCGTTAGCCCGTGTCATTTTTCATCAAGGTATCAGCAGTGCATTTCGCGTAAAGTTCGTGTTGCTCGATCGGTGCTGTTTCTTCACTAGTTGAATGCATCCTGCCGCGTGTCGTAGCCGTGTTACTAATTTCGCAGAATCGTTTTTGGTTAAAAAGCGGGCGTTCTTTTTGGGTGCAGACGGCGTTTAACTAGCGAAGATTAGGCGAAAAACGTGAGCTTGTTGCTCTCGCAGAGCATAAGGACTAGCAAGGTATGCAAACATGCATGATTAAGTCAACGCGGCCTATTCACCTTTAGCAGCAGCAGTGACTGTTTCCAACGTTCTCGATGATTAAATTGATCTAGAGCCCTCCTCTACTGTGTCCTCCACAGCCCCTTTGTCGCCGCATACCGTAAACTGCACAACTTACAAGCTCCCGAGTGTCATCCGTCGAAAGCAGGGATCTAGAAGAAAAAAAAAAATCAAAGAGGACAGAGAAGAGACGAGGTCGTTGCCGGGAATGCGGACCCGCTGTTTTCTAAAGGGAGCGTTGTTGGCAGGCACAAGGGAAAGGTCGAGTGCGAAACTCTTGAAGCGTTTCTCTTTAGTATGCAAGGGGATGATGCATCAGCACACCCATCTTATTGATGCAGAAGGAACTAAGCTTCCTATCGTACCAGCTCTAGAGCACGGCTTATCTCTAGTATGTAGTTTTTACATTACTCAGCTGCACATGCTCTGCTACCTTTCCTGGGAGAATGTTTTTTTTTTTTTTTTTTCATTAAAGAACAGTTGTTAGTCCAGTCGTTTTGTGTGCTCGTCCCATCTCTGTTCTTTTTTTCTTTTCTTCAAGAACGTGTACTAAATCCTGTTATGACTGCACGGTGAAAGCACTGTTGATCACCTTTTCACTGCTATAGCTACATGCACATGATTCAAACATTTCATCACTTATGAACAGTGCTGATCTAAGGAACCACTGATGTCTTCCCTTTTGTTTGTTGCTTATCGACTGCATTCACGAAGCTCTTAACTTCAGGCATTTTTCTCTCCCTTTTTGCTATCGTCATGCAGACAACTGGAGTGTCAAGGCTAAGAGGAGGAAGACCACTGGCACTGGCCGTCTCCGCCACCTCAGGAAGGTCTGGAGGCGTTTCAGGTGAGCCGCAACAAACTGAACAGGAAAATGGCATTATACATTATGCACTTTTTTTGGAGTATGTGAGAAACAAGTGTGGTGATGCTTGAGCAGACTGGCAAAAGCGGCTGGTTGGTCATACATAATAACGGCTTTATGCGCTACCTCTAGTAAACTGCACCGATTAACAGGCACTGCCATGTAGTTTGCCAATGGCAGCATGTTAAACCATGAGAAATGTGCTTAACAGCAAACAGTAGGGTCATACAGGGGTGGAAGTACTGCTCCAATTGCTGCATTCTGCTCCAAACTGATTCCCCTGCTCCATCCTGCTCCAAAATGCAATATTGCTTCAAAACTGCTCCAAACTGGCTGTTTTGCTGCTTTGCCATCAAATTTAGCAGAACACGGGAACAATGTCATTGTATCAGTGGCACGCATCTTGCACTGGGATTAATACAAACGAGCTTCTTGTAAGGGAAGAAAGCATGGAGTATAATAAATATTTGTTCGCAAGTGAATTTAGTATGAGCCAGCGTCGGTTGGAGATAATTGCGGAAACAAAATGCACTGTGCATGTGATGTGGCAGCTACTCTCAGCCTTTTAAATTGCGGGTGGAGATAAGCGTTATCAGCAAGCGAAGCCGGTAGCGCAAACCATTGTGAGCTGTTAGGAATAAAATTTGTCCGACTGCAAAAACTGCATGTGTTATTCTAATGGTTCTGCTGTGAAAACAAGTAGGTAGTTCACCATTGAGTCTCTTTGTCGGTAGCAAGCTTGTCAGGCCGACACAAAACCATACTTGAAGCGTTATGGGTTGGTACGCCAAAGCTCTCAGTTACTAGGAAGCTTCTCAAGAGTGTTAGAAAGGCATACAGGGCCTATCGCCAAAATATTAAAAAGGAGCCCAAGCATTGCTCAAGCAAAGAATGATAAACTATTGGCAGGAGGCAGTGAAATAAAAAAGCTGTGGGATGGAAAGGCTGCCCTATCTGTAGCCCAAAGCTGCTACAAAATGCCCTAGCCTGCTTCCAATCCTGTAGACCTCCATCATATTTACAAACGGACAATACGATCAAGGTTGTGCTGCAGTTGTCTGTGATCCTACGGTAGGCAAAAAGCACTGAAGTGGCACTGGCGCCAAGCTTGTCAATGCGAGTTATTGTGGTCTGAAGGTGCCTTTTTGGCAGATGAAATATCCATGTCCTCAAAATTTATCAGCCCAGGCATAGGATCCAAAGGATCATGCAATACCCTTTGTCTGGGGGCTTTGAGGTGTATTCTAAATAAAATAAAATAGATATGCACAAGATAGGGAGCAGAAATGTCATGCTCATTAATCTGAATTCCAAGTTAGTATCGCTGCTAGAGTGCATCGAAGTGGTTGACTCGACATTTCAATATATCCAGTCAAAATAGGTAAGCCCATTAGGTCAGACTAGATGTTAGGTATAAAGCGCACGAGCAAGAGCAGGGGGGAGTTGCTAGTTGAGTTTGCAGAACAGAATAACTTAAGAATCATGATTACCTTCTTAACGGAAGAACCGGAAATGGACACTGAAAACTCCTAACGGGGAGACTAAAAATGAAATTGACTTCATACTGTGTTCAACCCCCGCCATTATGCAAGATGTAGAGGTAATCTGGAAAGTGCGGTGTAGTGACCACAGGATGGTGAGGTCCCGAATCAGTCTGAATCTGAAAAAGGAACTCAACAGATTAGTAAGAAAGAAGTCCATCAACGAATTGGCGGTGAGGGGGAGGGCAGAAGAGTTCACTATTTCGTTACAGAATAGATATTCAGCTCTAACCGAGGATGGCGACACCCTAGAAGCAATAAACTATAATTTCAGAGATATCATTACTGAGTGCGCTGTGGAAGTAGGCAGTAGGATGCAGGCATCGTGAAATCAGGGGGTAGACGGGCCATACGTGAAAGTGCTGGAAGATATATATACTGGCTGCACAGCAATCATAGTTCTGCATAAAGTAACAAAATTCCCATAATGAAAGGCGTTAGACAAAGCTTGCTTAGAGAAAGTATTCAGACATTGAATGGGAGCAGCTATGGACAAGGGTAGATGGAAAATACCTCAGTAATCTGCGATTTGCTGATGACATTGCCTTGTTGAGTAACTCACGAGATGAACTGCAAAGAATGATTGGTGACATAGACAGGGAAAGTAGAAAGGTAGGCTTGAAAATCAATATGCAGAAGGCTAAGGTAAAGTTCAACAGCCTTGGTAAGGAACGGCAGTTTACATTAGGTAGCGAAGCACTGGAAGTAGTAGGGGCATACGTCTACTTAGAACATGTAGTAACTGCAGATCCGGACCATGAAAAGGAAATAAGATTGGGATGGACCGCATTTGGCTAGCACTAGCAGATTATGATAAGCAGCTTACCGGTATCGCTCAAGAGGAACTCAAGTTACTGAAATTCTAGTGGAAATCAAGAAGAAATAAGCATGGGCAGGACGTGTAGTGTGAAGCGAGGATAATGTTTGCTGCTAGTCTGTTCCAAGTTTTTGCTAAAGGCTGCCTGTGTTATATTATACATCTTTACATGCTTTGGCCGTTCATTTCAGGGGTTAGTGCGGAATTGGAGAGGCATTGAACTTGCATAAAAAGGAATCAGATTGGAGATTTTGTATTTCATAAAAGGAAACTGCAATTATCAAAGGCGTTTGACCTTGGAAATATGCTCCAAAACTCGTTCTGTTGCTCCAAAGCTGCTCCAGAATGCTCGAGCCTGCTTCCACCCCTTGGCAGATCATAACTACCATGCAGTTAGCACATCACGGTAGGAGCTATAGGCACCGTGTGCATCTAACTCCAGGAACGTGTGTGCCACTAGTGGCGGCCTGCACGTCTAGAGTGTGAAGGCTGTGCGTACTCGTTGCAGCGGTTGTAGTCTGCCCATACTACTGCAATAGGCAGGAGAGCTCATGTCGGGCACAAATGAGCGCTGCAAACAGTATGAGATATTTGTTTGCTGCAACAGCCCTTGAACAAATTCTTTTGTGACAGAGTTTAACTGCTTTCCGACATGGCATTGGGAGCAGGAACGACGCCTGCGTTGAAACTAGTTCTATGCCACTGTCGTGGATATAGTTAATTTACTCCTATGGAAATCCTTGCTTTCTGTTCTATTTGAGGTTATGAAAAACAAAAAACAAAATGCATGCTATGGAACCTCTTGTAAATTACCCGCTAGCCCGAACCCTGACCCTTCTAAGCTCTGTACATAATTGCAGTGGCCACTCGCATGCAGTCTTTTTTTAGGCAGTGCTTGGATACTTGCGAGTGACCAGTGCAAACTCCTGCCTTTTCTATTTTGTAAACTTTGCAAAGCATTCTTGCTGTCCTCACCTTGTCCATTTTCTTCTTGCTGGCCACAGCTTGGGTCTGAGATATTAAATCGTAGTTGCCTCAGCCTTTTTTTTTTTTTTTTTTTTTTTTTCTCATAAGCCGCTACATCCTTTGTCGTCCGAGTTTTTCTTTTTTTGTTGACTGAAAGCATGTTGACAGCTTCAAAGACAGCATGGTGTACATTGTATCTTATGTTCAATTACCTGTACAGTTATGGACAATTTGTGCTATGTGGGTTTGCACAAAATAAAAAAAATTAGTCCAGTGCGGTCGGGCAACGCAGAATACTGAAGCATGAGGGGTGTCCGTGCTTCACTGGAAATAAATTAGAGACTAACTAGCAAGGCAAAGCAGATTTATGATGCATCCACCATCATGGAAACTTTTGTCCACGACCGTACCTTTTTCGACAGCCTTCCTTTTTGAGACTTCAATATCCTTCTTAAGGCGACTATATATCAGCTTCTATTAGTTTGAAAAAAAAATAAACCTGCCACAGTGGCAGTATGCCTTGAATGCATCTGTTGGTGATGTATATCTGCGCAGTGCACTGGGCTGACACCTCACTCTAGTTTTCCTGAAAAGTCTCTTCACATTGTCGATGTTGCCAGAACAAAAAAGCTCGGTTCCTTAGTCAAGTTCCGGTAGCGAGAAAATATATATTTTGTCAGTCAAAGGCAGAGTCGAATACAGCAATGGTGTGCAAGCTTCCATTGCATTGGTAGCGAAAATCATCAGCAACAATACGGAGCCTCCGCACTCAGGACGCCTAACTGGCTACTGGTTGCGTTGAACACAGCGCATGCACGGTGCCTATAAATGGCAGTTGGGATAGCGAACCTGGTGTTAGTGCGCTTTAGTGGTGTGCTGTCGCATGGTGGAGGAATTGCTAAGATTTCTTGTCACAGAGTCAGTTGAAAAATACATGTTAGAAATCGTTGGCAGTTCTGAAGTGTGGGAGCTAGATTATTTTAGGCAAATATCATTTGACACAGCTTTGTTAATGTGGTATGCATTTTAATACGAGCCAAAAGTATGTTTAATATTCCGGCCAGCATAATGGTAAAAGGTCTTGCAGCATCCATTTGCACAAGAACTACTAGGGCATGGCATTTGTTATTTTAGGTTCCCGGCAGAAACCCCCAAGGTTGTGCCGCTTATTGTAACTTGTGGTTTGCTTTGTATCTCTCTTGAAGCTTTTTGTCTGAGTGCTGTGAGGCTGAATTTGTCATTATCGAATTATGTAAAATATAGTGTGCACTGCTTTTGTGTGGTCTAACCCTCATTGAAGACAGCCTGGTCACAGCGACTGCTTTTCAATGGAGCTTAAACATCAGGCACTCGTGCACTGTGAGATGTCTGCATGCTGTAAGAACCCCAGGGAGGCAATTACCCAGAGCCCTGCACTACAGTACCTCCCATAGTATTATTTGCTTTTGGTCTTTATACCCCATAAATGAAATCAAGTGAGATGGAAGTTGGGATAATTTCAGAGGCGGTCTGTGCATGCAGTCATATATTTCTGGACGTTACTTATGTGGAGGCCATTTTCCAGGCTATCATGTTTGTTTGGACTGACTAAGCTGTCAGTGGCAGTGCAGTTAGAACTTTTATTTGGCTGGGAACAAGTCTCTGCACATGATACCACATTTCCTCATGTATAGGTGGCCTTTTCCGCTGCTTCAAATTTATATGAAGAAAAGGAATGTAGGGAATGACACTTGTACAGAAAATACTACGAAATGTTTACCTTTGCCAGCTCATCCTACGGCTCTCGCTACCACTGTTTCTGCATAGATGCTTAACATGCGTCTTTTTCAGAAGAGCAGCGTAATAAATTCTCATAATATCACACCCCTGCGTTAGCCCCGCGTTTCGACGTTATGCTTTCCAAATGTGTGGGAGCGACCTGAGCAGATGCAGTGAGGAAACCAGCAAAGACACTTTTTCGCATACGGTAATGGCAAGATTATTATTCACCCGTGGAAAAGATCTGTGGTTGATGTGAAGCGTCGATGATGCTAGGGACATCGAAGTTTTCTGCTGAACTGTAGAACTGAATGAACATATTTTTCACACACGACACAATGCTGTCCTTGATGGAAGAGCTCCTCGTGCAGCTGCAGCTCGTGTATGTGGCATGCTGTGACTGTTGCCTCATTGACACGTTGGTGATTCTGAAATTCCATTGCTGCCACGCAAACTTTTTTAACTCTTCGAAGTTAGGTGATTGACCTGTAGCGCATACCAGCCAGTATGAGAGCAGAAAAAAACTGGCGTTTGATGCTTGAAAGTGTTGATGCTAGATTCCGCAGTGTGCTAGTATTGAGTAGTTTTTGGAGGTTTAGCGAGATCGGCTGAGTAAACTATGGACAGGCACTCATCACTGCCTCGCTGACTTTTCTTGGCCTCTCTAAAACCAGATATTGCCCTTGTAGTCAACATGTTTAGAAGATTTAATAAAAGTGGTGATTGTGTTTTTGCAGGAACGGTTTTCGTGAGGGAGGCCTGCCAAAGTCCCAAAAGCATGCAGTTGCTGGTGGATCTGCGTCTGGTGGCAAATAAATGTGTATAAAAGCCAACAA
Organism: Amblyomma maculatum; assembly: GCF_055883805.1. Classification (NCBI taxonomy): domain Eukaryota; kingdom Metazoa; phylum Arthropoda; class Arachnida; order Ixodida; family Ixodidae; genus Amblyomma; species Amblyomma maculatum. The sequence goes on along the minus strand of NC_139351.1, from coordinate 101,554,878 downwards.
ATCTCTCACAATAAAAAAAAAAAACTGGACATTGCTATTTTGGATACTCCACTGGCACTAACCGTTGTGTTAACCTTGCAGAGTCGACATAAACAATTTTCTGCTGTCCGTGTAGCCCCATTGTCATCCCAGATCACCATGGGTGAAATTGCAGCTGGACCAGGAAGCCCAGCTTTGATATCGGCGCGGTGGCAGTGTGCCGCACATTTAAGAACTCCTTCCCAAGTGGAACTTTTCCAAAGCTCTCCACTATAGTGCCTATTGCTGGAGTTGTTTTGGGATGTTAAAACCTCCACAAACTATAAGTACTGCTGTAATTGGTCCACTTGCATGATTACTCCGGCTGCTGTGTGGAGCAAGTTTTTTACACTAGTTCTCAGCCATGCAAGATGATAGCAGTTCATGCAGCTGAAATAAACAGCTAAATTAGACTTCGTCACTGGCAGGAAAACAAATGGTCTGCAGGCCGCTCATTGAAGATTACAGTTCTGTGTACCTCAACGTGGTGGCTTGCTCGTTGGAGCACAGCACTGCCAGACATAAGAGCATGGCATAAAATCCCAGCTGTTGTGGCCCCTTTTTGATGGAGATTAAAAGCAAAGTACCCATGGCAGACGGGATTTCTGGAACACAGAACCTCAGGTATGTTGATCTTAGCCAAACCAAATAGTGTTGTTGAATTGCCACGAAACAGGTGCTTTTGCAAAGCACCTGTTTTGATTGCAACAGTTGATTAGGCACAAATTTACGTTCACCGAAAACATTTCAGCACATCTGGCTGCTTGTAATTTATCCGATGTAAAATCAGCTGGAGGTTTGAAATGTGCTAGCTGTGTGAGCAATGAATTATGGAACTAATAACGTAGGACCCACTGCTCCAGAGAAAATATGCAACATGCCGTGTTGCATAGCGTACAAAACGGCTGAATAGGAAGGTGTAGTGATGCAGTGCATTCCAGCCTATTCTATGGACAGTTACTGTGCCCTTTCGCTGTTCTTCAAAACCACCTTATCTTCATCAAAAACTTGGTTGCCACTGAGGACTGCATGATTTAAGACATGGTGCAAGTCTTCGTGATCACAGCTGGTAGCAAGTAACTGCTGTGACACGGCAGCAATGCCATGAAGGTGGACGGGAAAGGAAGAACCTATGATGCCACTAGTGTTCTGAAGAAATTTTGTTGTAGGCCTAACTGATCCAGAGGTAGCCCAGAGTTCTTGTTGCTGCAAAACATGAGCATAAGCTGTGCATTGCTTATGCGCCTGCTTAAGGACAAGTTTTACTCTCAGAATGCTGTACAGCTTTTATGTAGTTATTCCTTTGCATTCACTGGTAAATAATGCTTGCTACAATGGCATGACAAGGTAACAAGGCTGTGACCACCCTTGTGATGGCTGCATTTGGATGCACTGTTGTGAAACATTTTGCACTGATATTATGTTCAGAAATCTTCAAATATATTGGAATCGGCAAACAGATGGATTCGGATCACAATGAATGCACTGGGTGGTCAAATATTTGGAGGCTTCCACCATGCTTCCACTATGGTGTGCCAAGTGTTGCTTTCACTTGTAAACGAACTACTTATCAAATGCTACCTAGACCCTTCCTTATGTTCCGCGTCAACACTTCTGGCAGCATATTGTGCATTGTGATGGAAACGCGAGTCCTGGTAGAGAACATTTCGCCAAATTTGTCCCTTCATTAGAGATAGGTGTTCTAGTGTATACCAGTAGTAAATGGACAAAGTGTAGCATTGACCATGTGAAGAGGCAAGAGTGATTGTGTAATTATTCAATAGTCAGCCATTGATATTGTAGCCACAAGCTTCACTTCCAAGTGATGAAGCAGCCTCTATTGACTTGCAGTTCAAATTCCTTGCCACACGTAGCAAATTTCCACTGAGCCTTTTTAGTGGTTTTGTTCAAGGAAGGGAAATGGTTAAATGAGCATGCACGAATTCTGGATGGATTTTTTTTTGGTTAATGATACACAAGAAGTTACTGTACATGAATCACCACAAAGTTTTTGCCAATGACAGCTAAATAACACATTGACCAACACCGATCTGTGACGTATAGCTGGTATAGCGCGATCCAGTGGCGCTTCTGTCGCCAGGCTAGGCCGATTGGGGGTGAAAACTAGGCTTAGTGCCCATAGGAATACATGGTCCCGAAACGTTTCAGAGCAATTTTCTAATTTCACGGCACACCTATGATCTCGTTATTTGGTACAGAGCAACCACGAACATCCTAGAACAGATCACGAAAGTATGAAATCTCATTAACGAGGCGAAGTATTTTTAAAATACCGCGACACGCATGCGGGTGCGAGTTGGGAGGGCTACCCATAGAAACACATGTAAAAACAACTTACCGCAACATTTTACTCGTTTCAGCAGCGTTGAACCCTTCTCATTCTTTGGTGAACGTCTCGTATCACGCCCCTACATCATGTTGCATGTCGCACTACATTCCCTTGCAAGTACTGCAAGTCTGACGACTTGCGGGACCGTTCACAGCACGATAAACTGACCGCGCACAGTTGCAGACGGCAATGCACCACCGGCGCGGTCGCTAGCAGACGCTCCGGAGCTGGAGGCGGCCGCGGTGGGTATCGCCAGCTGCGCTGTCGTCTGCTGCAATGCGCGACACTCGTTCGGTCCGTATTGTCGTACGGCGTTTGACAACTGCCTTTTAAATGTAATTCTGTCTAGAATGTATCACTTGAGGGACAATATTATCAGGCTAATTTACTCCACGCGGCAGCATATCAGACTGTAAACAAAACTACGTGATTTGCTACACGAGCATTTTTGGGGGTTTCTGGATTCACAACACAGTTTCGGGGAGTTTTAAAAATAGACCGCTTCCGCAGTGACGCACCATACTTCTTCAAAGCGCTGGCCAATGTTTAACGACCGGCCACCGCTTCTGGTGCTCTGCGAAACGAGAAAAATGTTGCAAGTTGCGTTTACTTGTTTTTATGGGTCGCCCTTCCAACTCGCATCCCCATACGTTTCGAGATGTTTAAAAAATACTTCGCCTCGGTCATGAGATTTCATACTTGCATGATCTGTTCTAGGATTTTCACGGTTACTCTGCACCGAATGACATAGGTGTCTCGTGAAATTAGAAAGCTGCTTAGAAATATTTCGGTTCCATGTATTCCTATGGTGGGCGCTAACCCAATTTTTCACCCCCAGTCGGCTGCGACGCCGCGAGCGCCCCCTTTGTTTGTAAACACGGTGTTTGTTTATGATTGTTTTCTTCTTACCTGTTTCAGTCCCTACAGTTGAGCGATGGCTATGATGTTAAAGTTAAATTTAGGCCATGTGATGGACGAAAAACTTACAATCACTGCTTTTCACAGGCAGGTGGCTTTAGTGTTGTAATGAATTAAATTTACAGAGCAACAATTACATAGCTGTTTTTTTTTATTCCTCACGTGACATGGACTTGATCTCACAGCCATTGCTCGGTTGAAGCAGAAAGAGGTTAAAGAAATTTGCTTATAAATTATCTGACAGTTGAGGGCAAATACTATGTAGTAGTCCCCATTTAGTAATGCCTCGCACATCATGCTATGAATAAAACACGCAAAAAAATAAATAAATGCCTACACTCCTTTCATTTTATGGCCATGCCACTATTCACAAAAATACGCATTTACTTTGTTTTCTAACACGTAGGCTATGAAACAGTACTGCAATTTGTAGCCCTTGTGTTAACCTGGCCCTATGCTGTTGTCACTCGTTCAATAAGGAGTGTCACCTGTATTCATTCGTTATTTTGGGACTAGCCAAGCTGAAGCCATTAGCATGCTAAACAGGGTGTCTACCAAGTTGGGGTGTTCACGAAGGCTCTCGCTCGCCTCGCCATTTTCCCGCGAGTCAATCCCGCACATGGGGCTATCTATCCCTCCACAGCTTGTCATTTCTGCCCGGCCAGAGCTAACCTTGACCATATCATATGAGAAAACAAGGGGAGGTCGGTGGCCATCGAACAGCCCATGTGCGATCTGGAGGAAGCACGTGCACTGTCCGTCACTTGCTGGGATAGTACCATAGATAATACATTTGGCAGCACAACGCGGGAGGAAAGGACGCATAATGCCGTACTGTACAACCCGTGAAATGCCAGTTCGTTTTTATCGCGAGTTTAGTTCCCTTTAAATAGAACTGAAACTAATTTTCCCTGATATAAGCACAGATTCCCCAAGTTTTCCACAAGATTTTTTAGGTAATCCAAATTCCCGCTTTTCCGGTTGGTGGACACCCTGGCTCTAGCATATTGACCTTTGCAAGAACAGAGTAAGGTCTGCAAAGAGAGTACATACAAGGATTGAGCAAAGGTTCTTGCAAATGACTCTTCAATAATTAAAAGGTACTGGATAGATAACGTGGAAGTCTGGCTGGGTTCATTCAAGAGTTCATATAGTAGTAGTATGATCTCGGTTCATTCAGTGACTGTATGCTTCCAGGCATTCCTCAGCTTCTTTTCAAGTTAATGTTCCTGAATACATAATTACAGGGAATAATTACAGCGCAGCATAAGCACATAAGAAAGGGGACACCACGGACTCCTGAATAAAGGTTCCTGAATAATTTGGCCAATTTTCAAAAGGGGCTTTCACATTTTTCACATGCCTTGCCCATGCTCCTTGATTCTGACCAGGATGTCAAGAAATCATGCCTTTTCCTTGACCCACTTCTGCTCCCTTCCGCTTTCTCGAAGTTGGTCATTGTTTTCCTTAGCATAGTCACCCCTCATTCTCCTCATTTTACGTCTAAACTATTTGTTAGCTCTTGCACTCATGGCAGCCACAGATATGTTTTGAGTAGGCAGCGACTGTAAGTCCAAGAGGGACACGTAAACCGTGCTTTACGTTCCCCATTTTCAAGCAATGCAAAACTGGTGCAAGTTGAAGTACATTCACACTCTTGCTGGCTGTATATCCACAGTATTCTTTAGAATGAAGTGTAGAGCCCCCTGGGCATTTTTAGACTTGCCCCAATAGCACAAGACGTGGACTGTTCAGGAATACTTGATAAAATAAGGACGCAAATATACAAACATGGAAGTGTGCAACTTTGCAAAAACCGCTGTGGCGTAAGCCTCTATATTCAGAATGCCACAATTCAAGCAAGAAAGACACAAGCCACAATGGTATTGTCCTTGTATTGACGTATACGTACATATGTATATATTTATAATATGTACAGGATAATTCATTTTAGACTACAAAAGAAAAAACAAATATCTCTCTATTTCTACTAGAGCGTTCTTGGGGCCTGTTTCTTTTTCTTTTTTACACAAACAAAGCTAGTCTCTAGATGGCTTTCCAACAGCAACTCTGCAAAGAATGTAGAACATCACAAATATACAACATTTGTGCGTGGTGTTCCAAGTGGGAACTGCCATAAACAAAGTGAGCAGGTGGCTGAGAACAAGCTCGGGAAGCCCACAGCATTCAGGCTGTGCAGAGCCACACAAAGAATTGTCCACGCCTAACTGCCCGCGGTTATTATGATGATGCAGAACATGCATTTCTAATCCCTCCTCATTCCAGGAATACCAATAGCATGCAGCGATGTCAGTCATTTTGGAGCTATGGGACGCTGAAGCAGTGATCTGCTCAAGCGGTGAAATGCTACAGTACGTAACACAGCATAAGATACTTGGTTTCAAATTTAGCCCAAAGCTAGGTTGTCTGATGGTTCTGGACTATTATTACCTATTGTCAACAACTTCATTTTGGTACTGTTTTCTTAGTCCAGCTGTTTTCATGCTTTTGTAACACAAAACTGTCAAACCTTCTTCCATGCTTCATGTTTATAAAGCACAAGCTTGCAGTGTTTTTACAGTAAGTGCACACACTCTGCAATCTGCCAAATTAAAGACAGATTACAGGCCTGTGTTTTGCCAGTGAGGCTGTGAAGAGATGAACTGCACGTAAGTCCATGAACGGATTAATGATAACTGCTGCAACTACAGTGATTCAGTAAAAATAACTCGGCCCAGAGGCTTCTGTATAACAACTGCATTTCTATGAGAGGACGCTCTGTATCTCAACAAACAGCTACGATGATCCATGAACCAAATGTTGGAACACTCATGTTTTGTGCAAACATCTCTGCCAGCACCGCTGGTTGAATTAGAAAATACTGTCATAAAAGCCTGCTGTGGCACGGACCATAGTGTCACCTGTGACGTTTCAGCATTACCACCATCTGCTTTTTTTTCCTTCATACACGCTCTTGTCACTGTAGAAATGTCCTTTTTTTTTCCTTTTTCTAAGTAGACTAAGAAAAAATAACTAAAACAGCCTATATATATTTATATATATATATATCCATCTCCACTCACCAAACGAGTGGACTGTGTCACATGGCCCATGCAAGCACATATGTATTAGGCAGCTTGTCATACACAGGGTAGGTGACTAGATTCGGCTAATGTGCCACCCGCTGCATGAAAGGGAATAAAAAGGCACAGCAAGTGCTGAATGACGAATGGAAACACTACTTGGTGGAGAAAAGCCAATGATGGGGCCAACCTCAGATACCATGGCTTTGTTACCTGCCTTTTGTATAAACTACGTCTGGATCCTTGTCCATAATGTGGGAGCTCGGCTTTGTAAGAAAAAGAGCAAAGCGTAACCAAAACCGCATTTTTCAAGCTGTAGCTACTTCTTTCAGGTTGCGCCGTCATGCAGTTTTTTTGTTTCATGCTTTCCAGGTTTACTTTCACCACATACTGTTGCCATGCAAGTCTGCCACTGCCTGTTGCTCAGGAACTCCTCTCAACAGTTGGAGCATTACTGTGGGCAGCAAGGAAGAAAAAGACCTAGAATCTGTGCTGGCCACATCTCCTGGGGTCATAGGTCAGAGGAAAGCACGCTAGCCCAATCTAGCCACCGTTGCAAGCACTGGCAACTGAGGTCAACTCAGAAGTTGGCTTGGCACCATGAACCAACGCGACGTGCAGCTCAGCGGGCCAACTGAGTGATGAGTGCAGCACACATCTCGAAGAACTCCATGGTGTTGTGGACCTGGGTGTAGTTTGTCTCGGCAACGCCTGCACAAAACCAAATTTAGCAAGTTCAAACATTTGCCTTCACCGGCATGTCAAGACCATCCTGGTTACCTCAGTTGGTAGAGCGACTGCCCCGGAAAGGCGGTGGACAGGGTTCAATCCCCGGAACAGGACGAATTTTTCTTTAACTATAAAGTTTCTGAGAAAGCTGCGCTTGGGTGGATGTCAATGAGTAATGACTCCCTTATTACTAATATGGCTATGTTAACTTCATCACTGAAAAGGTGGCTTTACATCGAGATAAGTTTGGAAAATGCATCCACAACCCAAGCAATCAGAGCGCTGGAACATAGGAAGAACAAGAAGAAAGAGCACAAACTATGAAGCGGTACATCACGCTTTGATATGTTAGGGCCAATGTTTTAACCTACACCAGCTACACCAGTGTAGGAAATCTCCTAAACCTACAATGGAATTTTGCTGCGCTGGTGTAGCTGGTGTAGATTAAAAAAATGGCCCTGTTGCTTCAAAACATACCAGCACCTACAATGTTGAAAAATATGCGTTTGCAGTTATTTCTTACAACAAAACAAGTTCCTGAGTGTATTCTTTGAAGAAAAACAAAAACCTAGGATGCCCAGAATTGTCAAACTACCCTTGAAGAAACTTGTTTCCACCCCCAATTTCTCACCTAAAAAAACTATTTCCAAACTTTCAGTTTGGTTTCGTTTATAGGGTTTAAAGTCCCAAGGCAACTTCACCTATGAGGGATGACATAGTGGGGTTGGGAGGCTGCAGAAATTTAGACCACATGAGATTCTTTAAATGAGTAGACACACCAAATTTTAATTATAGGTTCTGTTTTTTTAACGATATGCAGGAAATCCCTGAACATGAACAGCCATGTGGATTGCATGCAAAAGTACTGAATAATAATTAAATGTTTCCACTCATGCAGTTTTGTTTCCGGTTTCAACAACCAAATGATACCACTTACAGTGGAAACTCGTTCATAAGTTTTTCACGAGACGGGGAAAAAAAAATCGTAACAGCCAGGATAACGCAACAAAGAGGAAAGTTCCGAAAATGGATGAAAACAGTGCAGTTTTGACTTGAAACTATTTATTCAGATTAAAAACGAAAAAAAAAAAAGCTTAAAATAATTGAGAATGGTGGATTGCCATTTCTTTTGCTCGCTGGAAAGCACCACGCATTTCTCAATAGCTTGGAGGGCCGCAATGGTGTGGCTGTCGCTTTGAGATGCGACATATCTACGAAAGCTTGCTTGCGAGCTTGCTTGAACCAGGTGAGAAGAGCCTCATCGAGGTTTACATACTTGGCGCCATGAGTCTGTTTAGCCTTTGGGCCGAAAAGCGCGGCATTCCCTTCTATATCAGCGCGCTTTGAGAAGATGCTGTTAAGCGTAGAGGGTTGCAAACCAAGGTCTTTTGCAATATCCACTCTCTTCTGTGCTGGCTGCCTGTCGACTGCATTCAGTATGGCTAGGTTTTCCTCAAGGGAAAGTGCCTTCCGCTAGCGAGACGCGGCATCGAAGCACGACAAAGAGGTTACGATGTTACTTTGACAACGTTACATTCAACTCGACTGTGAAGGGGGGAAAAAAGTGGGTTCGAGGCTATGGTGGCATAACGAGTTGATGGTATGGCCATCTAGTGCCAGCCTCTCCAACGTGCGAGCGACTTCTTGCCGGTAAGTTTGGTAGCCAAGCCCGGGCAAGACTTGTCAAAAGCCAGAATGGCGGCTGGAGCGCATTACTCAAGCGAATTAGGGGAACCAGGTTGCGATGTATCATGCGAGAACGTATTCATGGCTACAACGTAAGAGCGGCGTTCCTAATACATTGCATCCTATGCCGGGACTAGAAAACGACATAACAGCCAGGAAAACACAGCAGTGTGGAACGTAATGGCGGGCTTCTACTGTACTTGTTTTTGGTCATGCTAGCCATACAAAACGTGCAATATGGTCACTGCTTTATTTATTTAATTTGCACCAACACTTACGCAAGCCTGCCAGAGAGCTGAAATAATAATAAAAAAATAATCAGTGATTATATTGCAGTCTTTCTTTTTTTCCTGACTCGCATTACCTACACTTCCTCACGATGTCACAGCTGCTTTTCAGTGACTGAAACCGAAACCGAAACTGCACAAAAAAAATTATAAATTATTAACCTGGTATAAGTGAATTCCCTTATCCACGTCCAATATCCAATATTCTGATCTCTCCACTCTTTCATTATGCACTTTGCCTCCATCGAAACATTCTTTCTTCCTCCCAAGTTCAAAAGGTATAAAAACCTGGAGAAAGAAGAGCTCTGCAAACCATTACAAACAAGCCTTAATAATATATGGTGGATCGTTGCTGTAGTTGGTCAAACATGATTGAAAACGCAGCAAAGCACAGAACAACAAAGAAACACACACACGCAGACAAGGACAATAAGTTGACGCGAGAGATTTTAGGCGCCTGGGCTATCAAGACTTCTGGTGAACAGTGTGTCAGTACACCTTCTGTATTCCTATTGGAGAAGGAAATGAGCATCCTGTGCATACCGGCAGGGTGATGAGGTGAAGAAAGAAGTTAGCTGCAGGCAGATGCAGTGAAGAGAGAAGAAAGTGCACAGGTCTGGAATAATTCAACGGTCAGTGCAGCACCTTCCTTTTCTGTGTGTGCATTACTTCTGTGTTGTGCGCTCCGCTGCGTTTTCTATATCATCCACTCTTAAAGTTACCTGCGTGCCCTCTCCTACACCAGCTGTCTTTGTGCTGACTTTCATTCTCTAACTACAAACTTCATATATAGAGAGCAAATCAGCCAAACTTAATTTGAGTTCGCCTTCTTGCTCCTGAAAGCTGTAAACCGCTGACGCCTTGAAATTCATGAGCTGATAGAGACTCCCGTCTTCCTTTGCAGTAAACATAGCTGTTTGTTTCTGCTTTCACATGCTTACATACAAATCACAGCATCCATAGCACGGGCTTTGCAATATGTTCACTTTTTCATTACCAATGCCGATGCAATGGGAGGAGCAATTTCAGTCGAGAAAACGCAGCAGAAAAGGTGAGGCTGCTGTTGACATGCAGCTGTCACCTCTGCATTTGGCGCTGCTCCGGCCGGCTGGTGTAAGCTAAACCTGTTGCACTACTACGCGCTCAGGGGACACTTCAGATAACAGAACACAATAGTTGCGCTGCAACTTGACAACAACTGCAGCCAGAGAATGACCTAGCAGCATACACTCACTTGGGTCTTGCTGTACTGCCTCCTCATTAGCTGGAAGGGACTTGAAGTCAAGGAGGAAGCTCTTGTATTCCACCTGGTACAGTTGCAGACTCATCTTCACCTGCGGCGGAAAATGTGGCATGACTTCATTAGGCTCTTCCATTCACTGGTCGCACAAGTGACTAACAGCTTACCGGGCGAACACTGTTTGGGTTTTTCCGGCGAACACGCACATGGAAAGGATTCACCACCTTCCACTCCTGCACAAGGGACAAAATAGAAAACTTTGCCACAAAAAGAAATCGAGGAAGCAAGTCAAATGATGTGGGCATGGACTTTAAATCACAGTGCCTAACCATTATGTGGCCTCTGCAAGAGTGTGTGGCAGACGATTCATAAACTCATTTGTTGCCAGAAACAAGTTTCCTCTCCCAGCACCTCCACATGCCTATTTTGCACAGCAGGAGGAGAAAGGAGAGACTTCAAGCTCACCACTTGACTGACGTTGGATGCCCCTGCTTGTGCCACTGCATTGTGGCCCACAATGCTACCCTGTACGCGTGTACTGTGAAGACAGCCAAAAAAACTCAAGACACCAGCACCCATTTTCCAACTGCACAAACTGCTATCCTGCGACTATTCTGCCTTCCCACCAGGAACGCAGAAAAAGACTTTGCAGTAGCAGGACTGCTAAAAAAAAAAAAAAAAAAAAAAACCCGAATTCAACAATAATTGCTTGGTTGCATAGCAGAAATAAGCCCCAAAATAAATTGAGGGAAGGAATGTTTGGGATTGAGGCATGCACGAAATTGAGGCCCCCAGGAACCCAAGAAGCACCACCAAGCAACCCCAGGGCTCTATGGAAGCCAGTTTGAGAAATCCTGACATGTAGGACGGCACCAGGTGTGAACTACATCAGTGTGTTACTCACAAAATTGAGTGCCTTCATGGCGCGGTAGACCTCATTCATGATGTCATGGGGCTTGCTCTGTGATCGAATGCCTGCGAGGGCGAGAAAAAGATGTTAACGGGTCACCGCTGTGAAGTCACCATGATAACGGCAAAGAATGTTATCGAAGCAGATAACAACCTCAGTTAAAGCAAGCCGCTGCTTGTATCAAACAAGTGTTTGCCATTCCATTTTTACAAGCCTAGTTGAAGCGACACTGAGCACAACACCATCCAGGTAAAGTGCTCTCAGCAGAAATTGGTTCTCTAGCTTCCTCTAGCTTTTATGATGCATGTCCGGTGGCAAGGAAACGTTTATTACTGAGAAAACTGCATTTGAAAACGTTTCCTGCCAGTAGATTGAAACTAGTCCTCATTGAAAGGGACAAATTTTCATTGTTGAAATGAACAGCAGTGTAGACTAGCCTAAGAGATTCATGTCCCTGCCACTTTATGCATTTTACCTGTGAAATTGGTCACGGTGATTCTTGAATTTCATTTTCTTTGTCTAGCTTACAAAGCTGCATTTTCAATGAGAATGGTCTCTCTGTGATGTGCGTGTGCTACCTTATGTCAACAAAGGCCAATATCTATTTGCCCTCGGTGTCCTGTCAACTGTTGAACGTTGTGCTGGAAGATAAGAGGTGGAGTCACTACATTACAAGGATGTGCAAAGCAAAGCAAACACACACCCAATGAGGTGTTGCGCAAACTGGAGGGTGCATGTGCTGTAGTGGCGTAATGTTGTGTGTGGTCGTGTTTACTGCACGCGGTAGAAGAAAATAACTGATTTCTTCAAATAAATCAACTTTGAAGTTGGTGCAACATTTTCATTTGAGGCTTTGCTTGTCTACACACGTGCCTACTTCCAAGTGACGTAATTTTCATACCTAGGGTTGACCACTGGCTTATTAATCGCAGATTTTTCGTTACAATATTACAAAATGAATGAGTTATTGTGGTCCCGCGGGATTTGCTATATCGAGATTTGACTGTATCAGGGAGTAAGGCAATAGCAGGACAGAAGAACGCACCTAGATGCCACTTTGCCCTCTTCATGGGGGTGCCCTTGCGATCCGCTCCATTCCCTCCGCTGAGCATCCTTTGCCGACTCCCCAAGCGCTCTGGATGTGGCCTCTGTGGGCTTTGCTGCAAGATGGGGTAACCAAAAAAGGACCCTGGCCATTTGGCAGAGAGTAAACACAGTTGGCCAGCAAACAATAACCCTTCTGACACCTTCCACGATCCAACTGAAAGTAGTTGAGGAGAATCTGTACAGGCTTTCTCACTTTATCTGGTACCACAGAGTCTATCTCCAAGTTGGTCAGAACTTGTTTGTTAATCAATCAATCCTCCAAATTATTCCTGAAGACTCTGCCAGATAGCTTAGCTTTGCGCAGATATTCTAGCCTTTTTGATACATGCACGTAAAAAAAAAGCAAGAAACAAGAAACATTCTGCGCACTGGAAACCTTGCTGAAGTTAAAATAAACATTATGCATGCACACCATAAGTTCAGAGTGACCCAAAATTAACAAATCCATATGTTTTGAATTCTCTTGTTATTTTCTTTTGCTGCAGCTACCACAGAAGGCCCTGTACCATTCTTAAAGAGACAGTCTACTGTAAGAGGCAAGCATAGGAATATTGTTACAGTGCGCGGCTGAGTTGTTAGGAGACTACAAGGATGTTTTTGGGCGCTGGGTTGAACGACAACACTGAAGCTGTTGTGTTGATGTGCACTGGTGTTCCGGAGGTGCTCCCGACTTTGAAGTGAGACTCTTACAGCTTGTGAGCGCCCCGTAACAATATTGGCATACTCCTGAAGGACACCTTTCCATGTCACAACAACAATTAGAGAAACCTGCAGTTTTTCATGACTTGACATTTCATATTGGCAATGAAAATCAGGCTAGAAACAACTGTGGCAGCACACCATGATCAATTTTCGAGTTCCTGGTTGCAGTCGGAAAGTGCCGCCAAGAGTGGACTTGCTGGAGTCGCCTAACTTTACAACAAACTTCAGGGGACCCCAAAAATCTCTTATCATAAGTCTGTCTTAAGAGAAGTGCCCACACACCCAGAAAGACTTGCAAGTATGCTACCTGCATCAAAAAAGCAGCCTCCCAGAGGGAACGATGATTGCCAGCTGAGCTTTCAAAATTTTACTGCATCATGCGTGTGATGTGAGCTGAACATTGATAACATGAAACCGGATCACATTATTCTACTTAAAAATGGCATTTGTCGAGCTTTATTTTAACCATCTCCTTTTCCCACTGTATTCCAAAGTGGCTGCTGTCCACGTGTTCAATTTCCGATTTCTACTTCCTGCCCTGCTCCGAGTTCTTGGAAGGTGCCCAGCAATGTAGCCATGGACCTCTCTTATCTTTCTCTCCTTCAGCCACTTCACACACCTTTCCATATACAGGAGGTGCATCTGGCCCGCTGCACTTGACAACTTGCGTCAAGGCTCTAGAGATTTTAATAAGCCCCTAGCCAACTAGCGGGTGCAACATGCGGGTACGCATAATGCCCAGATCTGATGCCAGATCGTCACAGCAGGCGTGACGGTGCCCTGCCATCTCTCCGCAGGAGAGTGCAAAAGAGCTTCCCTCCAGTACTGCACAAAGGAAGCCATCTTGTGGGAGGAGTGCTTTCTTGGACAGAAACATTTTACGTAGGTCTATTTTTCTCCTCTTTTTTAAAAACCCCCGCTGCCCAAGCTATGGGCAGTCACTGTGTCTGTGATGCCACGGTTTTAACGGTTTCTGGTTATATGAGAAAGTGAAAATCTCTTGCAGAAAAAAAACAATTGCTTTAAGTTGTTCTGCCGTGTTTCTGCACCTGTGGAAAAGCTGCTATTGATTGCCACAAAGGCACATGCTTGATAAGTCAGAAGACAGTCCTTCAAAGCATACACGATACAAATGGATACCTTCCCCCATTCATAACTCATATCCTTTCGATGCAAGAAAGGCAAACACAAACTGCTTACTATCGATGGAAACACTGCGTGGTGAAGTGAGTAGCCCAGAATATGTGCCCACATGGGGCCTATCTTAACGGCTCGGCTTTGCTCTGGCCACAACTCACATCAAGCAGGGCTGCCGTAGGTGGGGGGCTGGAGGCCAGGTAGAAGTCCTTGATCTCCAACTTGGCTGTCTCATCTTCGATGCGCTTGTTGTCTACCACCAGGTTGTAAGCAATGGCCAACTGGTCGTGCGGGTTGCCACTGAGCAACGCACTGTGCAGCTCCTTCTCTTGAACACCAAACTTCTACTCATGCACCATTGCAAAAGGAAAAACACGTGTTAGGATCTGCCGTTCAAAAGTCAAGACCACATTAGCAGGAAAGGAAAGCAGCTGAAAGCGAATGTTTCGCTTTCTCATGGTGCCATGAACTTGAGCTGGTGGCAGTCTACTAGTATTTGGCACTGGTGACAAAAAGAAACTGACGAAAACATGCCCAGTGAAATGCATGGATTCATATTCTGTTATGTACCCTTCCATTCCTGCTAATTTATGCATCACAAAGTAATGGTTATGGGCTTGGTAAGAAGGCAGCTATGGTACAAACACTGACTCATTCTAAACTCTGCCGTCTTTAATGCTATCTTATTTACACTGAATGGTCTGCACAGCAGTATCTCACTGTGCCTGTGTCCAAATAATCACTCACTGAATCACCTAGCTGCATCTGAGAGGCAGGTGCAAAGGCTGTCATACCCTAACTTCCACTAACAACTAATCCTGCCCCCATTATTCAACCTCCAAAGATGTTTCAGCTACAGCTACATACTTGCACTTTCCAAATATATAGTATATTTTACAAATGAAACATGTGCACAAATGCTTCCAGCATCATATTCAGCGCCATTACGCTAAAACCTATTCTGACAGCTGTTTGACCTTAACCTACATTGGGGAATGGGTGTTAATGCTTCGAAGTGCCACGTACACAATTGTGGACATTGCAAACTTGCACTTGTTTCTGAAGGTGCATATAACAATGACTTTATGTGAACTTAGCACCCTTCGAAATCACATATTATAGCACTTTCAATGTTAACTAAAGGACGCAGTAAACACTAGCTCACAAAAAAGTGTGCCTATTCTCATGCAGACTCATTTTGTAATCAGTGACCCCCCCCCCCCCCCCCCCCGTTTTCTAGTGCCCTGCATATCTTCGACACAAAAAATGATTCCGATTCCTTCTTGGGTGTCTATTTGACAGCGTTTAGCATTCGAATGCTACAGTTGTCAACCGTTATAACACTTCTCGCTAGTCTCTTGCGAGTTTTATCACAACAGTGCAAGGCGAGAGAAACTACCCGTACCTCACAAACAACTTTCACAGCATCCATGTCGATTATTGAAGCGTCATTATCATTTGGCAGTGGGAACAGGTAGGCGGGCAAATCTTTCTTAAACCAGTCATGGTTTCTGAAAATAAAAAAAACAAAGGTGCCAGAATTGAGACTGCAGTAGGAGGCACTTCAGCCTATTTTGTTTTCAAACTTTTGCAAGCTGGAACATCAGGACCACGACCACCTTTATTACTTGCGATCTGTTCACTGGCGCTGCATCCATAGCCCCTGATTTGTTGCTGCTTGCTTAGTGTGCCCAAGCGCTGCTGCCCTCCGTGGTTCCACAACTCACCCCCACTTACCCCAACCCAACGCCACCGTCGGTCGCGTGTTATTGTGTTGTGGTTGCTGTAATGCTTATTCCTCGTGCGTGCGTGTGCACCTTGGCAACATGTTTTGGCTATTAAGGCGAAAGCCTTTCTAGGCTCATGGAACGAAGTTCAGTGCCCGAGAGTTGCGTGCTGATGTGTCACTTGTCAATCATCCTGATGCCATTATCAGAAAAATAGAAATCCTGTCTCCACCCTTTCAGAGAACACTGTAGAATCTGTACTGGAGAAATGCGTAAGCCTGAGAATTGCTGTGCTGTCCGTGAAATGCGTCAGCGGGATTCTGCGTGGAACGGATACTGTGCCTTTCCCTTCCTGTAAACGAATTGTGCAACGCCGGTGAACTCTGGTGCATTTTTCGAAAAGGGGCGTGCAGTGTACTGTGTGCTGCAGCAGCAATGCTCGGGTTTTCGCATATCTCCCCGGCGGATTCTGCAGTGCTCTCAGAATGTTTTTGCTTGGTGCCAGAATAAGAGCCGGAAATTTTATTAGTGCAAACAGCATTTAGTTTTCGTGCACACCAATGCACCAAGGACACAACCGAGCCTCACATGTAGAATGGCACTGCAGGCTGCTTATCCAGAAATTCATGAGGCCATTTTTCGAGAATTTCACCTCCTACCTTACAGAACGGCATGCTAAACAGAAGGACATCAATGCTAAACCAAAATCACGCAAGGATTTGAAAGTGTAAGACGTTTCCCACTGGCATAAAATAAATCATGTCTAAGGCAAAAACTCGAGTCTGGCCATTGCTTATTACTCATTTCCATTCTTTTGTAAATTTCATTGCTAACGGTTAACAATCAGGTGAACCCACCCGATTATAAAATAGAAGGTGTTGAAGATGCGCTTTTTGTTTTAAATAGGCAGAAAGTGGCGCGGCTTCACCTTGCAATGTTGCATAGCACAAGCAGTCTGTAGTTTTGCGGCTGTGCAGGAAATAAAAATTACTAAGCAAATAGCATCGCCGCTGCATCTACCAGTACTGCCACTTTCTCTACTTGTTTAAAAATCAAAGAACTGCAACTCTGGAAAAAATATCGCTGAATGGTCTATGAGGACAGCCAGCTACGAGCGCGAGACGCCGCCTTACGCAAACGTGCGTTCTCAGGCACCAGCGAGCCCAAGAGGCCTGTAAGCTGGCAGAACATGCTCGTAGCGATTATTACATGGCCACAGAAAGGTAATACATGCCTATAACGACAAGTGGTTTTGCTCAACAGCGACTATAAAGCACACGTTGGCAGAGCCACTGACTAGGGAGACATGGCCGGACTGGCTATCCATACTGTAGCGGCTTCGACGGAGCGTGCCGAAATTAGGGGAAGTTGTGGCGCCACCTGGGGTGGTACGGCGTCCCTACTGAGGAATCACGTGATATTTTCGCAGAAACGCGCTGCCATAGGAGGCAGCGGGGTGAAGAGGCCGGGAAGTAATAATGTCGGTCGTGATCAGGCAGGACACAGTCTAACATTAGTAGAAAGAACACCACCTAAAACTCGCAAGAATATACATTGCCCCAAACAAAACGCCTGTCTACACGACTGTCCTAAATAGATGTAAGCATGGAGTGTTTGTGTGCCGTCAATCAGTACTACAGAAAGAAATTAGCTGGATTGGTATACTGTATGCCACCACAAATAAGTGGGCACTACAGCTTGTGTAGCAGATGCCTTTATTTCTATTATTCACTACTCTAATGCACAGTTTACACTCTGCAAGCGCTCACCAAGCACAACTCCCATAATATTGGCCCAAGATTTTTCTGGCCTGGTCTCTACCGTTCTGTCCGTCGCTACGTCGCCGCTTGTGAGCTGTGTCAGCGCCGTAAGATACCCTCGCTTCAACCTAGTGGGCCCTTGCAACCAATTCCAGTGCCGACAGAGCCGTTTTCTCGTGTGGGCCTCGATCTTCTTGGGCCTTTTCCGACATCGACTATTGGAAACAAGTGGATTGCTGTGGCGACTGATTATACCACCCGATATGCTGTAACCAGGGCTATCCCTACCAGCTGCGCCTCCGACGTTGCTGACTTTCTTCTGCATGATGTCATCTTGATTCATGGCGCTCCACGCCAACTGCTCACAGATCGTGGCCGCTGTTTCCTCTCTCAAGTGGTTCATGACCTTCTCCGCTCATGCGCTACTCGTCACCAGTTCACCACGGCCTACCATCCGCAAACGAATGGTCTTATTGAGCGCCTCAATCGCACTCTGACCAACATGCTGTCTATGTATGTGTCCGATCACCATCATGACTGGGATGTCTCCTTACCTTTCGTCACGTTCGCCTATAACTCCTCACGCCATGACACCGCCGGATATTCTCCCTTTTACCTACTCTTCGGCCGTGACCCTTTACTCCCATTCGACACCTTGCTGCCTCTTGACGACTCTTCCTGCAGCTACGCTTCGGATGCCATCGCCCGCGCTGATGCTGCCCGCCACATAGCTTGAGAGCGTCTTGGAGCGTCTCAGCGCTCTCAAAAACGTCGTTACGACCTTCATCACCGAGACGTTCACTACCCTCCTGGTTCCCTCGTACTTCTTTGGCACCCGGCTCGCCGTGTCGGTATGTGTGAAAAACTTTTGCCTCGTTACGTGGGCCTCTACTCCGTCTTGCGGCAAGTCACCGATGTGACCTATGAGATCGCCCCTTTACAGCCCAAGAATCCTTCCACAGCCCCTCATCCAGAACTCGTGCATGTCGCCCGTCTAAAACCATATCATTCGAGTTCTCCTGTGTAGGACGCACCGGGACGGTGCTTCTTCGGCGCGGGGAAAACTGTTACGGAGCACAGTATATCGAGATGACGACGACGTGCTGATGTGAAGTAGTGAAGAAGACGACGCTCAAGCCTAGCTAACTTCGTTCTGTGGTGTGCGGTGTGCGTCTAAGAGTGAACTAGCGTTTACCGCTGTGTTCTTTCCTTAACAATATCAAGGTTCCAACAATGCCAACTTTTTCCTGAATTGTTTTGTTGGTTTCCTTCATTTAGTGTCTCAAAAAGTGCAATTCGGTCTCTGCAACAAAACCAAATGCTTATGGTACGACATAAAATAAGACTCCTGTCACACGGCCGACGGAGAACTACCTTGAAGTTCTTTGGCCTAAAGGAGCTCAAGGGAGTCATAGGGAGTTTCGCTTCAAAGAAGTCATCGCTGTGTCACACGACCTGCAACGAGCTTTGCAGAGAATCGGCCAGGGGACCATTAGGCACTGCTTATTTTGCACAAGCACGTAACAAAATAAAATTCAGAACAGCTGATACATTCTTACACTTCTCTTTTCTTTTCAAAATGCAATTATCTAGATATACCATTGTAAAATAAAACGCATATGCTAAAAGCAATGAGCACGTATAAACACATGCTTTTTTTTCCGCTCTGTTGGACACCATATGCGGCATCTGGGACCATCGCCACTCTTTTTTGTCGTTTCGTCCAAAGTGGTTATCAGCGAGCTCATGTTTTCACGATGAGTGATAATCATACCGCGCTACTTTACTGCCCGCCGTCTCCACGTGCGAGCTGCTAGCGTGCATGCAACACATCAAAACAAGAGATGCAGGCACAGTCCAAGCGAGAGTATGGTACCATCACAAGAAATAAACACAACTAACTGAGCTGGAATACTCATTTGTTGCGATAAAAACTAATATATTTCAGGGCAAAAATAAAATTATCGAAGAAAACGTTTATTTAGCGACTTGGAAGTAATGTGCCTTTGGAACGAGACTACTCCCTTCACCCTTCAAGGACTTCCTTGAACTTCCTTTCCTAAAGGACTGCCATCTGACATGGCACGCAGCTCCCTCGAGGTAAACACGACCTTGGGTGAAAAGAACTGAAAGGAGTTCAGCCAAACCCTTGTGACAGGGCCATAAGTCTGCTAACAGTTCCATGCATAAGCAATTCAGCTTAGTATTTGCAGGAATGCGCAAGCACTTTCTTCTTGCGAAGTGTGTGTGACCCTTGCATTCAAATTCTGCAAAATTGTGAACACCACCACAAGCCCAGTAACACAACTAGATCTCAATGAGAATCAGTGCAGCAATTTCAGCAACGGCCTAAAATGCCTTGGATCATCTGAGGCACTGGAACACTGTCGACTGGGCTGCAGCAGTGGCCTTACTTTATGTCCTCCATGGTAGCTCGCTTCATGGGGTCCACTTGCAAGCAGTGGATGAGCAGGCTAACGACCGACTTGTTCAGGTAGTCCGGGATTGGAAAAACACCAGCTGCAGGCGTGCAAAAAGCATTCACGTCACTACAACAGGAGCAGAGAGTTAACTATCACAGGGCACGGATAAATTGAGTCCTTGCACAGAAACCTGGCTATGTCCCCATATAGCTGTGTAGAGGCAACTTGGCTAGTCCCCAAAAAGTCTACAAAGAAAATTGCAAGTTTGTACTAATGGTTTTATAGTAGGTTAGAGTGCAGTCCATTTGGGCTGTAACCCAAAATGGGGCATGACCACTGGCCAGCAATGTGAAAGGATTCTTGGCAAACTTATACCATCAGACACCTCCCTGTTTATCTAATGCCGATGCACACACTCAGAATTCCACACTCAGAATTCAACACAGCCCAGCAGGTAATGAAAAATTGCCTCAGGCTAACTCCAGACAGACTTGTCAAAGGCATCACTTAAATCACATCTCCAGTTTTGTATGACCGAATGCAACAGCAGCTTGTGATAGTGATTCAGTGTGTACCACTGATTTAAATTTACGTCTTGCAGCACACAGTACAAGCTGTCATAAAAGCACTTTGGGCATGACTACACAGCTATTCTAGGCAGGTGCTTGCTTTGCACCGCAACCTGTTGTTTGGAGCCATCCACAGCACATAACTAGCATCACCCATGTGGCTAGCAGCAGGCATACGACTGTGTGCTGTCGTGCTAGACTAAGTTGGCACTAAATGTGCAGTTCTCTGGCATCTGCAAAAGGCAGGCAGCTGTCTGCACACAGACAGCTCTCCCTAAGTTTACAGCATTATTACGAAGTAAGAGAACAAACACTTGGCAATTTCTAATCTGATGAAAATTAGTATTAGAGTAACAATTAAGGGCAGAACTTACACTTGATTTTGCGGAATAAGGTTGGGACATGCTCGTCATCAAATGGGAGCTGCAAAAATAGGGTCAGAGAAACAAAAGCCACACAAATCATGAGTGCAGTCAACAAGCGTCACATGAGGTCTGAAAAACAAGAGGCTGCGCTGTCTATTAAATTCTCCTGATGACAACACTAGAATGCATGTGCACAGAATCAGTAATGCCATGGCTTGAACATATCATTTACATGCACGTCATCCTTACACCTGGCCTAGTCTCATATTATCACAAAGATTCGTAAACGAGTTCCATTTTCAACTGCTCCTATATCAGCGGGAGCTCGAAAACACTATCTTAAGAAGAGAAGGCCACATCACAGAATTAGCTCAAGGATGACAGAAATAAAACACTTACCGTTCCACAAAGGAGAGCATATAGTATGACTCCACAGCTCCAAATGTCAACTTCAGGGCCAGCGTAAAGCCTAGGACCAAAGATGACAACAAAAATATCAGGGCATGCAAGCCTTACTTGGTATTGAAAAGCAAAAAAAGAAATGACAAGAATGAGACTTGAACAAGCTACGCACTTTCCAGAAATAACTTCAGGTGCAGCATAATTCGGGGACCCGCAGCTTGTCCTCAGGAATTCACCATCCATCATCATGTTGGAGAGCCCTAGGGAAAAAAGGTATGCAGCAAAATCACTAATTGCATGATGTGTAGGAGCTTAAAGCATCAACAAAAAAGCATTTTAACGCTTTTCTAGCCACAGAGCGAATCTGTTCTGGTACAAAGTCACCTGAACATGAACTCACCAAAATCTGCTATTTTGACATTAAGATTTTGGTCGAGCAGAAGGTTCTCAGGCTTTAGGTCTCGATGGACGACCATGTGCCGATGACAGTATGCCACGCCCGAGATGATTTGTTGGAAGAAGCGACGAGCTTCGGACTCTTTAAGCTGCAACGTCAGACAGGAATAGAAGAATCAATTACTGCTAGCTGTAATATCACAAAACACTTCCTTGATGAGTGCATTAACTAGTGTTCACCTCTGCACCTACAATCTAGCCAACAGTGAACTTTCTTCACAAAGCAGAAACTTTACACCTTTCTGGCAATTCATTGGGGCCGTTGAAACACTTGGTTTAGCACTAAATTAATATGCAAGAATGTGTTCATTTCAGATTCATAACATTCGTGGCTAAGTGTGACATATTTCAGCTTTAAAACTTGTTCCAAACTGCGCAGCTCAAGCTGCATTAGGAACAGTTAGTGCAATGAACAAGCTCTGCACCTCTGGGTGCTTGAACATTATTCTGTGGGAGCTGCCTCACCTTTCCGTGCTTCACAATGTAATCAAAAAGTTCGCCGCCACACACATACTCCATGATCATGAAAATGTCAGTCGGAGTGCTGATGACCTGATACCTGTGGGACAAAGAGGGATAGGACATGCCATTTAATGAACCTGACCTGCAGTTTTGATGTGATTACACAAGGAAAAAGGGGGGGGGGGAGGGGGGGGGTTCACTTACAGTTTGATGATATGGGGGTGCCGGAAGAGCTTGAGGTTTTGTATCTCCCGTCTGATCTTTCCGACGACATCGAGATTCTTTATCTTTTGCCGGTTCAGGATCTTCACGGCAACCTTGTGACCGGTCAGTTGGTGGCATGCAGCTGTTGGGAACGAAGTAATTAGCAGCCACTGGTTTTGAAACCACCAGCCAATAACTGAAGTGGCACAAACATATTGTCTGCGACTCCAGTGTCAAGAAAAAAGCTTGAATAGCGGATTGGGCGGAAATCCAACTAACTGGTTCTCTCCTGATTTACTCACTGAAGTGCTGCGCAAATTAACCTGTTGTCCGTAGGCGAGCAACAGCTGCACGTCACCTATGCTGAAATTTTCTTTACATTCACAGCCGTTTGAGAGAATTAAGACGGCCCGCTGCCGATCAACTCTGACATGCAGTGAAGACCTGTACCTGTAGCCATGCCCAGCGTTTCAAAGCTAATTTACAAACGCAGCATTTTCATTCCTCACACCACGCCGGTATTTGCCAGGTTGAAACGATGAACAAAGGGTAGCGCCCCGCAGCCTAAAAATTTGAAGAAAGCAGCG
The DNA here is from genome assembly GCF_055883805.1 of Amblyomma maculatum. NCBI lineage: Eukaryota > Metazoa > Arthropoda > Arachnida > Ixodida > Ixodidae > Amblyomma > Amblyomma maculatum. The sequence goes on along the minus strand of NC_139351.1, from coordinate 101,531,756 downwards.
AGTAGCAAAAAATGTGGCTCGCAAGCCTCGCCGGCCTGCAGTTCGCACTCGATACGTTTCCACACATTTTGTTTTTCCGCGGACGGTCTGCAGTCGGCTACTGCGAAGAGTACTCAACGAGCAAGTTAAAGTGGCGGCATAAGTACACACTACCACAAACTAAGACGTATTGGAAGGTGCACTCACTTTTCACTTTGCCAAATGTACCAACTCCAAGCGTTTCCCCTAAAATATAGTGTCCTATTTTGACGAGTGGCTGCCCTTGAGCGCCTTGAGGTTGCGATTTGTCCGCCATCTTTTCTCAGGCACTGCGGTGAAAACACATGTTTTCGATCTCGTACGATCAGCAAATTGCGTTGCGCTACGTAACGAAGCGGACATAAAGTTATTCGTCCTACGAACTCAACGGGCGCAATTTGGCTACTGCGGCTATCAGACAATTAAATCGTAAACAACTTAAGAAAAGCGTTAAAATCACAAAGTGTTTACCACACTTTTGTAAACAGCTGTTTTCTGTTTAAACAGGTGCCGCCATCTGTTGGCTGCATAACACGCCATTGCACTACCAAAAGGTGCCGCTACTTATGGCCTCCAAGATCAACGCACTAGTGACGCCTTCGTGACGTCACAGTAAAAGTTCTCGGAGTCTACGGTTAATGGCGGATGGAGCGTGCTGCGTGGATCGGTTCTCTTGTTGTTGAAACCTTGAAGACTCGTGCACGTTCTGTGATGAGCTCATAGATACGATGGCTCGCTACGACCCCAAGGAAAGGTTCAGGTACCTCAAGGAGCTTGTAACGGAGTTTCAAGTCAGCTGCTCCAACGGTAAGTGACGCTACGCCTGAAAGTTTATGGCGACAAGCAGAAACAGAAACTTCTTGTCAACTTTGGTTGCTCTGTTTCAGAGGCCAAAGAGCAAGTTCTTGCTAATCTTGCGAATTTCGCTTACGACCCCGTGAATTACGAGCATTTCAAACGTTTGAACATACTCAGCCTCTTCATGGGTAAGTTTTACCGAGTGCAGTTCGCGCTGTTGGGTTTATTTCATTTCGTCTATCCCCTCGTCAACAGATCAGTTGGACAGCGCCAACGACAACCTGAGAGAGTTTGCCATTGGCGGGATCTGCAATTTGTCTTCAGGTGAGCCTTTTGGCCAACATACTTAGTGAAACTGCTCTGAAACAAGTAGGGATATGCCCGAGCTTGGTTTTTCACCATCGATTGTTTCACCTTGTCCTGCAATCGTTGTCATACTTTTACTGTACACTGGTACTTGGTGCCGTTTTTCAGCATATATATATATATATATGTCAAGAGTAGGTAACGGAAAATAGTTATTAACACCGTTGGGTGTGAAAAGGTACCGCGAGCTGACCTTTGATTATTAAAAAACTAACGCCCTGGAAATGTAGTACGTTTTGAGTTCAGTATCGAAATAAGCTATACGAAGACCTATTGGAACATTCAATTACGAGTGAGGCTTCGTAGGCGCAGTCTGACTTATCCAAAATTCATTTCATTAATTTTTTTTTATGTGTTCAGGCTACGACCTCCTCTATGTGGTTCAGGCCCATGGCTGTGCGTGGAGTGGAATCGGAAAGAGATGAATTTAATGAAAGCCTTTATTTTTCAGTGGAATCACCTGCATTTCGTGAATGTGGCGTTTAGCCTCCATTTTGAACTTCCTCCACGCTTTACTTTATGGCACACAGAGGATATATGTCTACCACTTTTTATATGCGGGTATATTATTAGTTTCTGTGTGTGCTGCCTCTTTACAGATCAGGACTTCCGTGTAGAGGTTTTGAAACCTGAGAACTTAGACAAGGTAGTAAGATGCCTGTCAAACTCACAGGAAGAGACTGTGTTGTCTACAATAACAACACTTATCTCTCTTGGGCTCTCGGGCTGTCAGACAGGTATGTGCTTATTTCCTGCATTTTTGGCTGCATTTTGATCAGGGTGTCTAGCTGGAACCTAATTGAAAACTTGAATCGAACCCAAATTTCGCCCGGAACAGAACCGAACCTGAATTTTTTCTGGCATCTTGGAACTGAACCTGAACCGGAACAAATTGGAAGAGCCGTTCAAAACCGGTTCATGGTACAGATCCGACCCACTTTTGCTGGCAACATGCCTTCATTATTTTTTTCTTTTATCGTTGCTTGTAATGTGTTCTTCTCGCTTACGCTTATTTTCAAAGCGCCACTGCACACTGCAAACACTACAGTCATATTGAAAAATCGTCTTTTGCAAAAAGATGACAGGAGCAAAGGCTATCATTCATCCCGAACACGGGTTGCTACTGCACTGCGCATGGCGCCGCTCATGGAGAAATTTGTCCCATTCGAGAGCCTAGCTTCAGTAATAGCATATAATTGGTAAGTTGATTCACATATTTAGTTAGATAAATATATAGCCGTGTACAACTCAAGAACGAAATGAATCTGTTAAACAAACTATCACACAAATGATTTTATTTTCCTATTGGTTGACGAAGTCGCAATGAGTCGCAAGGCACGTGCATAGCATCCATATACAATGTGACGCCAGCAGTTGCAATTTGGTTGACCGAAAAATCATAATGATAAGCCGACACTGATGGTTGCAAGGCTGCCTTGTGCAGCAATTTACCTTTCTGCACTTAAGTTGTATCTGAACTTAGCACAAAGATGATTCCATAAGTTGATTTCTCCTTTTGTCTTCTATTCCTTTTGCTCCTAGTGGTGTCTACTTGTTTTATTTCCCTTGCCAAATTAAACTATGCCAGGAGTGAAGCTCCAATGTTTAAATGTGAAGACTAGGTGGAGCCAGGAATTGAATGGAATTACTGGTATAACTATTAATTTTGGGTTTAGAAAAGGGCTGGAAAATTTCTTTGCTAGTGAAGGTTCCTGAATGGAGACTTTGCCCTTAGTTTCCCATTGTAGTGTTTGCCTGTTTTTCCCAGTCTTTGCTGCCAATAATATTTTTCTCTGCTTCGAAGTCTGACCGAAAAACAAAAGTTCACAGTTCTTACTGAAAGTCAAGGGGCAGTTTTCGAAATGGTAGAGAACTGTTCCAGCTACAGCTGACAAGAATACTTTAAATGGTTGCCTACTTAGAATTTATCTAGTCCGTGCACAGTAGTGTGGGGTCTCGGATCCCTTGTCAATACTAACGCGGCTCTGAGATCTTTCGAGGGATCCTTGACTTCTAGCACTGGTTGTTTGGTATGCCTTTCAGAGTTCATACCTAAGTCTGTGAATTGTCACTGTGGCCGTTCGTTTCTTTATTGCACAGCTGCTATGACTTGGCGGTAAAGGGGAGTGAGAATGTATTTTTTCTTGGATGGTGAGATTTTTTATATTGTAATAGGAAGGCTTAAGTGGAGGGAAGTTGTAATATATTTACAAGCACAGTTTAAGTGAAGGGAGGTCATAATATTGTTAAAATTTTTTATGGTGCAGACATAACCACGGCATCTGTGATTGACTGCATGTTGCGGTATTCTGAATCGCCGAACACAAGGCTCAGCAACCTTGCAAAGATCTTCCTCGAAGACATATGCAGTCCTGAACAGATCAGCAGCGTTGCGACCGCAGCCACTGCTGTTCCATAGAATGAAGCAGCACACATCTATTGTGCCCAGTGTTGACTTGTCTTTATTGAACTGGCAAACATTTTAACATGTGTAAATAAACTTTCATGACATAGCCACTTGTGTTGCATTGACCTATTAAGATGGAAAGTTAGTGTAATGAATAATATTTAAAGTAGCCTCGAGAGGAGGAAAGCATTTTCTTTGCACAGTATTTGTAAATAAAAAGGTCATTTCAGCACTCATAGTGGAAACAAACTTTTTGTTTAGGACGTATTGTGATTTCAACTGTCATTGCATTTGAATGCATATTCCATTGTACTTATTTTATATGGGGTGTCCTGGAATAAAAACCTGAGTCAATGTTGAACGTTGTCATTTCATAGTGCTGTCTGCAGCGTGTGCATCCATCATGCTGCTTGGAACAAGAAGGGTAGTTGCAGGATGCATGTGCAAAAAAAGTAAAAGTGTGCAGCAACAGAGTGATGTTTGTTGGTTTTGTTCAAGCCGCGCATGTGGCTGCATGTAAAAGTACCTTTCTTTTGAATGATGAAAATTTTAATAATTTATTCAAAAATTAATAAATTGACCACTGTGTGTTATCATAAATTTTCAGCTCTGTTTCATCATTAGCTTTGTGGCATTGTGTTGTCCTGAGTAAGCCGTAGAGAACATGACAGTTTTGGCAATGCATTAGGGCGACCATTCTGATTTTGTTGTTTCAGTGCGCAATAGGTTGAGAGTTGCATCTTACCTGTACTCACCTATGGGGCTGAAACGTGGAGGCTAACCAAGAGGGTTCTACTTAAGTTGAGGACAACGCAGAAGGCTATGGAATGAAAAATGGTAGGGGTAACATTAAGAGATAGGAAGTGTGCAGATTGGGTCAGAGAAATAACTCAAGTTACTGACATTCTAGTGGAAATCGAGAAGAAATGGGCATGGGTGGGACACGTAGTGTGAAGAGAGGATAACCGATGGTTGCTTAGGGTATCAAACTGGATTCCAAGGGAAGGAAAGCGTAGCAGGGGGTGGCAGAAAGTTAGGTGGGAGGATGAGGTTAAGAAGTTCGCAGGGGTCAAGTGGATGCAGCTAGCACAGAACCGGGTTATTTGGAGAAATATGGGAAAGGCCTTTGCCCTGCAGTGGGTATAATCAGGCTGATGATGATGAGGTTGAGAGTCCCACTTTTTACTCAGAGCTTTGCTTCAGATCTGGTTACATGGTGCTGTGGCCTCGTAGCTTTGATACATTGATTATAGACTGAGCATTCAAATCCCACTGGAGCACTGATTACTGATTACACCACATTAGCTTGCGTACAGTGGACTAGAATGTTTAGCACACTATAGCTTAAGTGTAGAGTGGAAGCCTACGAAGTGGTCTGAGTTTAGATATTTGTTGAATCATGAAGTTTGAAATTTGTTCATTCCACACTGTATGCATGGGTGTTGGTTTTTGGGCATGTTCTTTGCATAAAACCAGATATGAGTGCATGTGAACCAGTAGGAGCCTACAACAGTGGTGACTTGCACTTCCAGGCTGAAGTTGCAAAAGAACTGAAGTGCACTCAAACTCTTCTGCAGCCAGCACAGTGGTGTTAGCTCTACCAAGAAGCAGCAATGGAAAAGAAAACAATACGAACAAGCTGTTGCTTTATTTTAACCACCAACTATTATAGCGATGTGGAAACCTGTATATTTGGCATGCAGTCACGTTAACAGTTAAAGAGGACGGAAGTATGAAAAAAAAAAAGGATCTCTGGAGTTGTCACACAGAGTCTAAAAGAATGTGTCCGTCGTTTCAGACCAAACATGCTTTAATTTGTGATGGCCAACTTTGACTAGCGCTCCATTAATAAAAGGCAAATTAACCTGTAGCACTTGACAGGACCGACCACAACGTGATCTGCACCAGGATGGTGCACAGGCTTTTTTCTCTCTAGCATTCTGGATCATATATATAAGGTGGTTAAAGGAATCCAAATGCAATCTGTATGCCTGTGTGCATTCCTTGAAAATGCTTCACGACTAGTTTTTTGCTCCTTTTAAGTAGGGATATGCTATAGTTTCCTCTTTGTAGTTGCAGGTCCTCAACAAATGTTTTATTGAGCGCTTGACTTGTGTCGGGCAGTTTTGCTTTGCTCCTTTTTTTTTTTTGACAGCTTTTCTTGCCACAGGAAACTGGCCTGAGCAAAACTTAGACTAATGTACGGTGCTCCTGTTTGCTTTAGTCACCATGATACAGGGGTTGTGGAAAGATCGTCCTTTAGCTCTTTCCTTCCTGCTTTCGCATTCCAGCACAAACTGCACTTGCCTGGGCTTCCATTTTGGTCGAGTACATTTCCTCTAATTCTTGTACCATGGTTTCTTTCTTTTTTTTTTTCAAGCACTTTTCTAGATTTTCTTAACTTCAGACTCCTATTAAAGGGGTACAGACATTGATTTTTTTGTCTTTCTTTTATTGATGTGCAAGTCATTTGTAGACATGTGGAGTTTGCCAACAGCCATACTGGTAACTACACCTTTACTTCGTTAACCTGTTTTGGCTTCAGCTGGCAAATACCAACTGTGATGTAGTTTAGTTTATGTGTTGGATACTGACAGCAGCATTATTTTAGTCACTTCCTCATTTGTTCTCATTCCAGCTTTTGAGGCAGGCTGGTGTAAGAAGTAGGGGTAAACAGAAACGACAGAGCAGGGATGGTTCTGTTTAAAGAAATCGAGAGTTTGATGAAAACTCGCCTGGTCGGGATGGACCGTTAAACGTAACATTGTTGACGCCGACCAAAAACATAAAAGAAGAAAAAAACAGCATGACGTTTCGGATCTAGTAAAATGCGAGAAGTGAGGGCACGAGAGTATGTATGCTTAAAAAGGAGGTGCAGGGAGCATGTGCAAGCAGTTGTCAGATTTCCGCAGTTTCGGTTCACGGACTGGTCGTTTAAAGATTCCAGGTGAAGGCTAGGGGATTTTATCTTTCAGTTACAAGAACACGTGCCAACGTACGTCTCTGTTGACCTTGCCATACAAGTCTGCTCTTCTGCCCTCGAGTCTGACAGCTCTTTACCTGAAAGGACCCTTACTAACGTTCCTGATCTCTGCAAACTCCTAGAGTTCTGACTCACAACACATATTTCGTCTTTCAAGGCTTGTTTTACTGTCAACTCCATTAAGGCACTCTAGTGGGTGCCTACATCTTCGTTACCATCGCGAACCTCACCACGGAATCTGTCAAACGCCGTGCCCTTGAAACATTCGCCCATTGAAAGTTTTCCTCAGGTATGTAGACAGCTGCTTCTACATAATGCAAAAAGAAGCTTTACCTGGCTTTTCGTTGCATTTAAGCTAGGTGCCATTGACTTCACCACCGAGGTCGAGTCAAATGGCGCATTGCCTTTTCTAGACGTCTTGGTAAAACGTGATATTGGCAAGCTATCTTTAAGCGTTTATAGGAAACCTACCCACACAGCACGTTACCTTAGCTTTAAATTCGTCCACCCAGCCTCACATAAGAAAACAGTCACTGCCATCTTATAAAATAGAAGCAAAAGCATATTCCAGAAGACTAGGCAATTGATGTTGATGTGGTGCGGCAAGAACTTTCACGCAACGACTACCCGACATCTTTTTGTGGCTTCAGTCGAAAAACAGCTGTGTCGATCGGCATGTGAAACTGCAGTCTTCTGCCCCCCCCCCTGAAACATGCCACCGTATCCTACACCCCTGGGATCATCGAGGCGTTGGCACGCACCTTCAGCGCTGACATTGCCCACGCTTCAACCAGAAAAATGCAACGTGCTTTGGTCAACGTAAAGGACGTTCTTCCAAAAGAAAAAAATATATCCCAGCGTGGTTTACAGCATCCCCTGCCCCGACTGCGACAGTGTTTACATTGGCGAAACTGGTAATTTGAAAGGCGTCAGAAATGACGTCAAAAAACAAAACAAAATGGACTCCAGCGTCGTATCGACACAGCACGTTATCGACTGGAGCAAGGCACATGTTCTTGCAACTGAAACAAAAAAATTGCCTCGCCTTCACCTGGAATTTTTGACGATACAAACGACCAGTCATACTTTGAATCGAAACTGTGGAAATCTGACAACTGTTTACACATGCTCCCTGCGCCCCCTTTTTAAGCATACATAAGCATCGTGTCCTCGCTTCTCGCAAGGCCCGTGTGGGAGCCGAAACATCATTTTCTGATTTTTTTTCTTTTGTATTTTTAGTTGGCGTCAACAATGTCACGTTTAGCTGTACTGTTTGTGCTACAGATGTGCTAAATTAAGCTTTACATCATAGCTGCTCTTCCAGAGTTGAAACCGAAAAGAAAGTAAATGAAATTTTAGTTTATATGCCGGCAGTAGGTGAAACGCGCGTTGCGATTCATTCAGAAGAGAAAAATACGCAACCAAGGATTCAGTGTCAATACTGTCTCCTATTCACTATCAGGTTTAGCTGGCGGCAGTTGTGGCAACCCTGTATTGCGGAGACGCCATAATGTTGCGCGGTTTGAAACTAAAAGCACACAAAAAAATGTCACCGAAGCGTCGGCACCGGTCTACTGCGCGCCGTTCATTTGCCGGACACTTGAGACGCCGTTTGGAACACCATCCAACCAGAGCTCGGATTTCACCGACGCCGTTTCATGTTGTTGCGATGTTGCGTTGTGCGTGCCGTGTGATTCGGTGCTTGGAGTGTCCACATTAGGCTTAGTGCCTGTCAGCATGTGCACTGCGTCAAGGTGCGTTGCAGGATGCTTCCGTTCCACTCCAAGCGCCATTTGCGCCGCACACGCGAGAGCCGTCGCCTTGGAGTGTGTGGCCGGGCTCGCACACGTAGCGGGCCGTCGCTCCCAACCAGGCGCCTTCTAGGGTCACCCGGCCGTGTTCGGGGTTCCCCAGGGGTGGGCAGAGCTCCAACAGACATTCGAAGCTCCCGTCCTGCTTCCACGAGCCGTCTGACTGGCAGACAGACCGTGGCTGTCCTCTGGCCGAGTAGCCTTCGTCGCAAGAGTAGGTCGCGTTGTGGTCCTGGGTGAAGCCCGTGTATTCCACGCGAGCGTGCTCCGGCATGACCTGCAAGCGGGCGCAGTACAGAGCATTGTTGCAGCGAAATAGCAAATTCTCGCTATAGCGAAATGATGCGCATCAACGCCATTTTAAAACGTAATAGGTCGAGCGGTGAATGAAAAGGAAGCTCAATTGTCACCACACTTATCAAACGCCACTGATGGCTGGATTCGCCAAGCACACCCGATAACACGCTTCGGCACATCGCTTTACGTCATGCTATGAATGCAACTTGGCAGCAAAGCATGCGTGAATGTTGCAGAGTGACGTCGGTGCCTTTCTCCACTTCAGTTTCATAGTGCAATCGCCCGAGCTGCAGCGACACTTCAGGGTATGGTGCAATACAGCGATAATGCGTTCCTATTCTACGTTCGCTTTTCCAGTCTTTGGGCATTAGCACTGCGGGAAATACAAAAATAACGAATTTCACCATCGTTTTAATAGCAGTAAGAGCAGCTGTCCCCAGTGTGTGGTGTTTTATGTTCTTCGTTATTTGTTGAAGTGCGTGACGCTTTGCTCCCTGAGGGGTTGATGGGGAATTCAGGAGACAGGGCTATTAAGCAAAAGTCTTATTAGGTTACGTTATGTCAGCAAAATCTAATCAAAATGTGTTGCCGGATGTGACGTCATCACATGGTGAGAGTCATTGGTCAATAGTACTGATTAATAATAATATAGTATGATAAAATGATTACCAATGATAACAATCAGTGATTATGATTCGTTATATATAGTAATGGTAAGCTAATTACTAATGAGGTTATCAGTGATATGTAGTTAGTACAAACGCTGTGGCAGTGCTTTCGCATTCTCCCAGTGCAGTGACCTTTTAATTGGCCTTATACCTGAAGGGTGTCTTTAGCAACGTCATACACAGTAAAATTCAGGAAACCTTAAACGCCACCAATTGCGACGAGAAAACGGGGCCCGCGTTCCGAGTTTGCGTCGTTATCGAAGTGTCGCTATCTCACGTGACCTTGAGCCATCTGATTGGTCGAAACGCCGGAACTGGGTGTTGCCACTGCGGAACCGGAAGAGGTGGCAACATCATTTTCCAGCGTTTCCACCAATCAGGTGACTCGAGGTCGGGGAGATGGCGACACTCACGATAACGACGCAAAGTCGGAATGCGGGCCCTGATACATAAAAACGTCTCCGAAAATCGGAAATCTTGTATCAGATTGGTCAGTGAAAAATACCAACCAATCAATATGGGAACCCAAGGAACGCCCCAAGGAGCGGTCCTCGTTGCTCTCATGGGCCTACCAGAGGGGCTCGACGCTGCGGATGGCGTACACCACATCATCTACGCGGGCAATGTTACCATCTGGTTGTCCCAGGGCACCGGGCAGAGGGGTCCTCCAAAACGCCGCCTTGGAAGTACATAACTGCTCTCGGGAGTGCGGTCAGTAGTGCGTTCCAAATAAATCGGAGCTTTTGCACAAATTAGAAAAGGATGAAAAAAAAAATTGATGATGATTACGGTACTCCATAAGGCAACAATTGAATGCAGCTATTAAGCGTTTTTGCGTTTATTGTGGCAACGAATTTGAAAGATGCTTATGTATGTATGTTCAGTAACAATGTATCGTTTATCGCGGATACCTGAAGAGGCTGGCATCGTCGCGGGCGGCAAGTGGTCTCCTTCCCTTCCCAGCGTCCATCGCGACCGCACAGCCTGGTTGCTGGGCCTGACAGCCGGTAGCCGGGCTGGCAGGAGTAATTAGACGAGCCTCCCACTGTGAGCCGATCGTAAGCAACGCGTCCGTTCAATGGGTGCTGAGGCTCTGGGCAGGATGACACCGGACAGGGACGCGGTGTCGGCCTGCCACCGTCGCAACCTTCCGCCAGCCTGCAGGTGGGCACGTCACCTTCCCACTCTCCGGTGTCCCGGCAGGTGCGCTGCTTCACACCGTCGAGGATGTATCCCGGGTTACAGTGGTAGAAGACGACGCTTGATATGCTGGGCGGAGGGACGAAGAAGAATCTATCACTTATCACGCCGTTGCCTCTGACGTTAAATTTTTCATTAGAAACTTTTAGTTTACCGCTGCCGCTTACCGCGGCCGTCTACCGCTACCGTGCGCTGTCAGCACAGCACGCGCTGATTGGTCCCCGCGTGCGTAGTCCGCCGGAATTTGACAAGAACGTGGCGCCATCTGTCGTCGTCAAGGTGATCAGCGCATGCGTACTGATGCTCACGCGGTAGCGATAGGCGGTAGCGGTAAGCGGTAGCGCTAAACTAAATGTCTCTATTCTTAGATGACACACTGTGTATCGGTGCATGATAGTAATCGGTCGACCACCTTATATGTGGCACATACCGTGACAATGGCCTAGGCAGAGAGGGTGCCGTTATGTTCATACATAATCTCTGCTGGGTCTTTTAGTTTCTGAAATGCTTCGCTTTCGTGGGATCACGTCTTCATGCATCGTTAATAACAGTCTACGTTGGTGAAAAAATGGACCCCAATAAAAAGATGGCTGAGGTTTCATCCTGCTAAACCGGTGAAGCGAGAGCTTCGCTTTGCTTTTGTTATAGCTTTGGTTTACACACGGCAGACATTGTTTTGCGGCGCTTAAATTGTCAGCTGCAAGAGGGAACTCGTGATGCTGTATCTGCTGTCAAAGGTCAAGTAGTGGTCAAGCTATATAGCCACACTGTGACCTCTGGCTCGTTAAAGTTCAAGCGGCCTGTCAGGTTGTTTACATTGGCTGATACATGGCGTAACGTTAACTTCAAAATGTTTCGAAAGAATGGTCCCTCTAGGAAATGAGATGTTTCTGCCCGCCTATTACATCTTCATAATAGCCAGCATATAATCGAACTGCATGGGGATCGCAAGAAAGTTCGATGGAAATTAGAGATACTCAAGCAAGGATAGGTTACATCCACACTAATGACGCACTTGGAGTGAATCGCCGCTGGCCGGCGTACGTGAACCGCAGCGCTCGCTGTGCGTTGGCCTAACCCCCTGGCTTCGAAGCCACAATGGACGGCTGTTATACAGGAAGGAATTTAATGGCTACTTTTTCAACTCACATTGTCCGTCACGGTTTCATAAGCCAAGACTACAGGACATCCATAGGTGCCCTAGGGCCAGTAATGTTCAGGGGAGCTTCTAAAATTCTCTTGTGTTGTATTACTTCAAATATCACCAAGTGAAGCAGCACTATCTGCGAACGGTTTTTCAATTGCAACCTACAATAACAAACATTGAGAAGGCTCAGGACTGTTGGTTGGGGAGAGTTCCTTGCGTGTGCACCCCGACGCCAAGGATTGCAACCTCTGCGCAGAACACAGCCGTGCAAACGAGGATCAAGGTGTTTGTGTCAGCTGTCCGCGGCGGGACCTACAACCCGGTATCGCACGACCAATGAGCACGCGTGTGCACTCTGCAATCAGAACCCGGCCCTTGTGCTCGAACGACTATTTTCGTTTTCGTAATCTCGCTCATAAACAACCAGCTGTGTTGCTAAGACGCTATGACCTCACGTAAGTTGTCATCGGCGGAACCTTCCACGAGTACTGCTGCCAATCACTCAGAACGCGATCGACTTCGGAAGCGACAGGCAAGAACACTGATCATGGAATTAAGAACAAACGGCACAATCCGTAGCAAGGAAGCGTCAGGTGCATGTTAACAGCTCACTTCATGACCCTACCAGAAGTGCGTGTCGCATTGATTACATCTTTGCACGGCACGTCGACGTAAAACCAGCATGAACTTATCACATGCCCTAACTCGCTGTCCTGTCGCAGCAAAACATGGATCCGCATGCATTCATTCCTAGGCGTAGCATAGATTAGACCACTAATATATTTTTTTTTTAGAATTGGACACTCCTAATACTCTTTTTTTAGAATTAGGCACTCCTTGTCGAGAGGTCTCTGATTCTACAGGGACTTGAATATTTGGGGGCTGGGATTTAAAAAATTCCAATGCAAAATCTACTACCCCATTCCAGCTGAAATAACGTTCACAAAGTAGCAAAATATCGTCTACGTTATCTGATAAGTGATTCAACATCGGTACTTGCCTAGATTTTCCGAAATCGAGAAAAAACTGCTCTCGGCGGCGTGCAAAATTTTCGCAGAAGAGAGTTGAGAAGCTATTTTGACATGATGCGTCATCTGTCGAGCAGTGAGACAAGCTCCATCCCGGCCGTTAGCGCGCTTGCCTCGCTGCCCGACAGTTGACGCATCATGTCAAAATAGCTTTTCGACTCTCTTCTGCGAAAATTTTGCACGCCGCCGAGAGCAGTTTTTTCTCGATTTCAGAAAATCTAGGCAAGTACCGATGTTGAATCACTTATCAGATAACGTAGACGATATTTTTCTACTTTGTGAACGTTATTTCAGCTGGAATGGGGTAGTAGATTTTGCATAGGAATTTTTTTAATCCCAGCCCCCAAATATTCAAGTCCCTGTATTACCAGTTCGTTATAAATAGAAGAGTTGTTCATTAAAATTACCGTACTGTTGATTTCCATAACGCCTCCGGCACCGAGGCACTCCAGACAAGGGCCCGCTAGGCCTTACGGTTGGATTCAGCGCATGACAGCGAAGCGATGTGGAAAATAAGGTCGAAGGCCGTCACCAAGCACACTTCTCATCGCATGGAGTCACAGCGCGCGAAAAGTGATCGAAGATCATTGATAGGACAAGTGCCACTTGCAGGGACGTGCCGCGCAAATACATGTACTGAATGACCGGCGAAACTGTAGTTCGGTATACTGCGCGACTTTCTTGTACTTTTTTACCATCGAAATATTCCGGTTTGATATGTCCGAGCGAGATCGGCAAAATGCGGTGACTCATATGTGTTGTCGAATCACGTGGTACAGTTACGAACAGAAAGGCGACAGTGGACACTGCTTTGCGTCCGCGTCCTTGCTGATTTTTTTCTTCGGTCTCTCATATAACAAAGTCTTTGCGAGAGAGTTTGCATGCTGAGGCAAATGTTCGTACTTGAAGTCTGTCCCCGAGACCACTCCGTTGAGCGGCGGGTCAGGAGGAGGGCATTCGGCCAGCACACACGAGCTCGCCTCCCCAGGGACCATCCAAGACCCGTCGGCGAGGCACTCCCAGCGCTCCGCGCCTCGCAGTCTGTACCGCCGGTTGCAGGAAGCTCGCACCGTTTCGCCCGTGGCGTCATCCTGTACCAGCCTGCCGTTGGGCAGCTGCCAGTCGAGAGAGCAGTTCATGGGCACGCACTCGGGCAGGTCGCCGCTCCAGGTTCCGTCGGCGCGGCATCTGCAAGGTGACAGGATGAGACACGGTAGTAACATCAGCGCGATAAGATCACGAACCCTGCTATTTAAGTAAAGTTGATTGGATGAGCAAAACATTTCGCCACACTCATGACCATCATCGTCATACAAACTGAAATAAATCGACTGATTACCACCACTAATTTCCGATTAACATCCTGCGGTAGCTGCGATCACTGTAATTGTCCTGGAGCGTCTTCCTGATCTCATTCACACATGTTTGCGGCCTCTGTTATCGCTTCCTGCTACGGTTACTTTCTCTTCGAGTCCACACTGTTACTTTGCGGGACGATCGGTTAGTTACCCTGCACATATACATGTCTTCTGATTTCAGCTATGGTGTCATGGTCTTGCCTTTGTTTTCCTCGGCGCACTGAAAGTGGACTTGAATCATCATGAACAAGAAAGTCAACTCCGAGGCAAGACTGCAGAAAAAAAAAGACAGCCCGCCATACCTCCACCGCTTGACTTTATTCTCGATGAAATGACTTGTATGCGTGTTCTTCGACCAGTACATATTATCATTTAATGGTCAGACAATCTCTAGCGACACGAGCTCTGGACCTCCGGAGTACCGCCGTTACTGGAGAGCAGGGATACAGACCTCTCCAATGGGTTCGTGCTGGCAGGGCAAAACATCTGTTCTTTTGGCTGTCACCAGCAAGTGCAGGGAGTTCGCGCTGCCGCTCCCACCATGGGCCACGCAGCGAACAATACGGCCACGCAGAAGGACCGCGCATTTAAAAGGCCTGCGTATAAGTCCACGACCTCTGACCAGGTTCTCGTCAGCTGCCATCATCTGGTGCTGCCACCAGCCCGTCGTCTGAATCTGCCTGAATGGACGTGCTGTTGGACTGGCCGGACGAGGTTTGTGTTGTTTAAAAGGCACCACGACGACGCAAAGAACGAAGGACATTGGTATGAATTGCTTCAAGATAGCTCCTTTCTTCCCACTGTCTTTTCCATATTGTTGTACCTGCTGCACGCTAACCATATAATGATTAAAATCGAAAGCTCAACATAACCTATGCTGAATCCTGCACAGCTTCTGCAGGATTTGCAGTCAGTGTGTTCTTTCTTGCGTGAATATGAACCAGGGACAGCATTAAAGGGCTCATGAAACGATAACTGTGGTATGGAGTTAATATTTCTGAGTATTCCAGTAAAATTTAAAAGCTCTGCGTGGAGCCCATAATTTACAAATAATTTTAAAATATGCTCCTTGTGACCACTTGCAACCGATTAGGCGACATATGCGATAATTATTGCTCGTGTACGTTTTATAGTTTTAGTAAATAGCTTTTCATGGTCCCTTCAAGCATTCACTGAATGGAAGTCCTTCTGAAAGATAATAATTATTTGAACCTATTTTGCTCTTTATCGTTGTTACAACACTGAAATGGTTACAAGCACTCAATAAATTCAAAGCACATAAGCCCTGTGCAGCTCCTCGTCACTTCGATGCATTTTGCCTGGTTTATTTTGCACGTCTTTCGCCATGCCAATAGTGACGGCATCTTTGAGGTACCCACCTAAGTGCTTTGTGGCCGACAAGCCTGAAGCCCTGTTTGCAAGCGAACAGGCTGAACGACGGTGTGGAGTGGACTCTGCCGTGTTCTATTGGCCTCGGAACGGCGCACGACGTCGGAAGGCATCGGGGAGCCGAGTCCGACCACGTTCCGTTGGCCAGGCACGTCCTTTGCTGAGGACCGTGGAGCTCGAACCATGGGTCGCACCGGTACTCCACGCTGGAGCCGAAGCTGCGAATGACACTCAGCGTCATTCGTGGCTAACATATCAAAAGCCCTACAATGGAGACATGAGATAGTCATTCACAGTAAGCTCGTTGTTATTGCGACCCCAACTTAAATATAAAAGTGACTCGCTGAAGCGTCATGCCATGCCTCAAAGAAAAGTAAGTTTTACTTGGCGTACAAGGCATCACATCCGATGGTACACATACATTAAGCAGATGTATATCGAGGTGCGGCTAACGACCAGAAGTCTCAGAGCAAGCAAATCCTGTATAGACGCCGACACGTGAAGTAAATGCAAAACAGTTTTCTTTGACCTTGTGTCTAAAGATGCAGACATTACAGCACGTGATGTGGTCCTGCCAAGTCACCCCCTTTTTTGGCTCCGCTCCTCCTCATTTCACCATCATCATCATTTAACCCTTAAAGGTCCCGTTCGGGACATTACATAAGGGGGCGGGGGGTGGTACAGGGTTGTTCAGCAGTCATACATGAGCATAAATATAAAAGTAATATAGAAATATAGAAAAAAATATGTAGAAAATAACAAGATAAAAACAGAAAATAGAAACAGCACGTAAAAAAAAGGTGAAAAAAGACAAGAGTAACAGATTCAGATTATCAAGTCATGGCAGAGTGGCAAAAATATAAAACAAAATCAGATTGCCGCTATGGAAGTAAAACCGTCTGGTCAGTTTGCAGGGCTTAATTGGTAGCTGACATAAGGTACAGGAAGATTATTTTATTATAAGATTATATTTATTAACCGAGATATGGTATCTAGGCCACACTGAAGGATCCCTGCTCGGATCATAAGCAATTAACGGCTGGCCCACCGCAATCAGTCAGCGGTGCCTTGGACACTGAGGGTGTCCGTAATTATATTTCACAACCTCATCAATAAGTATACTTATTAATACTAGAACACGGTTAATTCGTCCACAAATTACTCGTTCGCTAACAGAATTAACTTGTTCACAGTTCCTGGCCATATGCATTGACTGTTGTTCTTTTGTAAAAACCTGCCTTTTGGCGAGCTTGTATGCTAGCAGAAGCATGACGTAGAGTTCCTCGTACCTATCGGTACTGGCTTTCAGTGTTGCACTGCAAACTGGCCGCACAGACTGTTTAAGGGGCTCAGCCATGCCATTCGGTGAATTAGGTGTACCTATTTGTGCTCTGCACGCACCTAGTGCTCGCGTAGGCTGCAGTAGCATGGAGAACTTCTTGAGGCGAGGGACAGGAAACGACGTCGCATCTGGTGACGTCGCCCGTCCACGTTCCGTTGGGACCGCACGTTTTTTGTCCAGCGCCCACAAGGCGGAATCCCATGCGGCAAGCGTACTTCACCTCACTCCGGTACGTGGTTCCGCTCACCCCAACAGCTTGGCCGTCTTCTAACTGCAAAGCGGCATACATATGAGGTGCTGGAGCAGTATATGGTAACCCTACAATTCGGAGGCATCTACGATGTCGTTAAAGAATATAACCTCTCTCTCTAGGATTGCGTCTTTAATGGTCCCGATATTGAACAAATGTAAAAAGAGGAACATTTATTGAGGAAAGGAACGGGCTTCTGTGTAATTAGCAGGCTAGCAAAAGTACCGCAGCATTAAAGAAGGACGAACACTCAGGTAATACCTGTGTGCTACACAAGATGTCTGTGTGCTCGTCCGTTTTAGCGGTGCTGTGGAACCTTTCCTTTATTTTCAGTCCACCAACCAACCACGAAAATGGGTTTAGTAGTTCAAAATATAAAACAGTGCAAGTGCACCCGGACACACTCAATCATTCAGTTGTGAAGTTCGAATTCTTTCCATCATGTGTGGATACAGCGGTGGACCCACTGAAATCGTTTTTTTTTTTTTGAAGTATATGGTTATAGCTGGCAATGAAGGATCTTGCAGCTTCACCAGAACCTGCAAGCGCTCAGAGAATACTGAAACCCCTAACAACAAAATTTCGTGCTTTTGATTGATCGGCACGCGGTAGTTCACATGGCGTGCGCTATACAATGTCTCTCGAGCGCGTTCGAAAGTCGGAAAAAGACAGGCTACGGAAGGTTACACACTGGCATCATTCAATGACGGAATTCCTGAATCACGCATTAGTATAAATGCATATTACATGGCAGATCCCTATCGAAAAACCCCGTATCTATTTCATACCGGATTCGGTGTACCGGTTTGTTGTATGCTGAACCGACATGAAACTGGGTGGAGCTGTTACTACGGAATTTTACGTATGTGGCCCTCGCTTCTGGATAAAAAAGCAGCCCCGGGCTGCAGAAAACTTATAGAGCTATAATATAACACACTTTAGAAAAAAAAAAAAAATACTATGATCCTTTCGCATCACAGCCAGGAATTCTAACCACTACTCCACGACGACATCTGGTAACGTCGGTCATATTTCTCCTTATCTGATGTAACATTGTTGTTCCCACTTTGTATCCATTTCTCGGATGTAGAAATCGTAGTCGTTCACAGATACCCTTTAAACACGCTGTCTTTATTATTTCTTTTTCGGCTATGACAAGTAAAAATCTCCCGCATCTTTATAACCGGTTTTTGGTAAGAAAATCTCTGAACATCCTAATCTGAGCTAGATATTTTGTCATCGTCTTAGCATATACGCACATTTTGCGAAATACAGAATATCTAACGCAATAATGCGTGTCGTATTGCATCTTTGAGCTTCACATGCTGCCAGAGAAGCAGTGACGACTTTTTGCTTATGTAAACGATCAAGGAGGTGTCACTATATGCGCGTCTTTAGTAATGTGTTTCAGTAATGCACGAGTCTGTTCTGTTGTCGCTAATGTAACGCTGCGTTCTCTCGCTTCCCTTTAAATAATCCCGCCACACACACATCGCCCACAAACTGCTGAACTGGGACGCCATCTGGAACTACGGCATGCTGCAGCTCACTCATGACAGCTTCGACCCGGCTATTCCGGGCCACACAAGGACAGTCCTGAGTTAGGATCTGTCCAGAGCCTTTGACGCCGTCAAATATCAGGCACTCATTACTGCCCTCTCTCCCCCAAACATATAGGTGTACGGATGTACACTTACATTCAGGCTTTTTTCATGGACCGCACATGGCTGAGGCCCATTTTGGCTCCCTTGCCTCCGCACCCTACACCTTCCGGAGCATCGTACTTCACAGGGGTCCGTCCTCTCTCCTTTCACATTAAACGCCATCCTCATTCCCCTCGCCGAGAAACTGTCCACAATACTTCATCTTAAACACATCTTTTATGTGGACGACATCACACTGTGAACCACTTACGGTAGTGATGGCGACATGAAGGGCACCTTACAAAAACACCGCACACACACAAGAACACTCTCAGAGCATCGGATTCTCATGCTACCAGAGAGGTCTGAGCTCCTTATGCTTCCGTTCCGGAGGTGGATACCTTCCAAATTCTGGGACTTCACATCAATGGCAAAAGCACCGTCCCTCAAGAAACTCAAGCAGGTGATAGACGCGATATCGCACCTCATCCCCTGTCTCTGACTCAACAGGCAGGAAACGGACGCCTTTGACGTCATGTAATGCACGGCGTTAAAGATGGCCCTGCACCTGGCAATCAAAACTGATTGCCAGGTGCAGGGCCCACAGAGGGCCTCCACAGAGCGCCTTCTACAGCTGGGCCTCCACAACACAGTTTGGGAGCTTGTGGAAGCCCATCGCCAAGCCCAATATTTGTGTCTCATCCAGACGTGCACTGGTCGCCATATCCTGGAGACTTTAGACATTCGCATCCCAGCGAATGATCCTACTCTCCTACCCATACTTCGCACACTCCACTGAGACCTTCTCATCAAGCCTCTCCCTCAAAACATCCACCCCAGAATCACGAGCTGTACCGCCGAGCCTGAGCAGAGGTGCTTCACAAATACTATGGCTCCGAAACAGACGCCTTATGGGTGGATGCCGCATGCACGGATGAGAATGCATGAGGGTGAAGGAGCGGTAGTGGCCATCACCAATGTCTGCCTGCAACCTCTTAGTACTGTCCCCCTCCCCTCGGTCACCTATTCGGCGGCAGCCGAGGAAGTAGAGCTCGCATACGCTCTTATACACACGGAAGCACGCTATATAATTTCTGATTCCAAAATCGCGATACTCAATTTCACGCGCGGTAGAGTTCACGTTTCTACTTTCAGCATACTGAGCTCACCCATTGCCAATCCGGAACGCCATGTAGAGCTGATATGGTTGTCTGCGCACTCCTGGAATACCGGTAACGAGGCAGCCAATGCGTTAGCCCGAGGTTCTTTAAACAGTGCGCCGGCGGCCTCAAGTCCGGGATTCACGTGGGACAGCATGCACTCTTTCAGTGAGCTAACGTAGACCTATCGGGCCGAGCGACTGCTGTATCACCCACTCAACCCATCTCTAGATAACTACCACCAGACGCTCTGGAGACGCCTCCAGACGCGCACCCTCCAGTCGCCTTATACAACGTCTCGCTACCACCGTACCCTCACCGATTCCTCCCGCACCCTTTGCAACCACCCCACCGCCACCCTGCTCAAATCTTGTTTCAATGCCTGGCGGATCCTCCCCCGCGGGTTCTGGAGCACCTCACCACTTTGGAGGACTGGGAGACCCTGCTACACTCTGAGGACATGGTCCGGCAGAAGATGGTCGCAGACTGGGCTGCCGGCATCATGAACTGTAGAACACAACCGTTTGAGTGTAGTGGAGTCGTGCGGGGGCATGCTTATCCCAAACTCCTCAATTTAATAACGTTTTTACTACTACGCCGTCCTTCCTTGCACTTGCACGCTGAAGGCTCTTCAGTCGCAGATATGAAGGTCCCCCGAAAGAGCTGACAAGCTGCACCAATTGTTGCTTGTAATGAACGCATATACGCTCACGGAAAAGGCGCAAAAGCCATGCGATGCGCCTAAATACTTGCTATAGGGTACACTTCGATGGCTTCGTGGCTTGAATGCATTTGCGAAAAAATGTGCCCCCCAGATATACAGAAAATCTCTATTTTCAAGCTTTTTAATGCATTAGCATGATTCATCACAGTCGTTCTAGTTGATCTTCATTGACCGATCCGGTCTGAGTTGAGAAAGGGAAATACTTTGTGCGGTATCAGTTAGATACAGGACGGGTTCTTCCGGTTTGAGTTTCGAACCAGACATGGTCTGTCCGATAGTGAACTCGATGCCGGACCGCTCCGTCGGTTTCAGACCTATATCAGACGGGTAAGTTTGGCTTGCGATGTATACCGGTATGACCTGTCCGGTTTGGCCAACATATCAGAAGTGGTCTGTCCGGTATTAGCTCCATACTGAACCGACCTGTCCGGTTTAAGGTACATATCAGACATGGTCTCTCTGGTACAGTCTCCATACTGGACTGATCTGTCCGGTTCGAGTGTTATAACCGTCCGGTATAAACCTGTCTAAACTTTATACAGGACGGGTAAATCCAATATGAGATTTATACAAGACTGTACAGCTCCGGTAAAAACTGGTTTGGCGCAATATCGGATTTATCAATAGAGATAAAATCAGCATTACTTTACCAGAGTAACGGTCATTTGTGAATTGTAGTTGTAAATTGTGGCAAACAGGAACATGTCACATACTGTGACCTCAACAGATATAAACCCCTTCTTTTTATCTCTCTTTCCCTCACGTCATCCTCCTTCGATCCCCGCGTGTGGGGCAGACTCTTCACTATTCGCTCGCTCTACGACAAGAGGACACATATTCGCTATATTACCTACATAAATTCATCCAGAGACTTTCTTTGTCTGGGCACATGCGGTGTCACTAGGAGTTTCTAATATAGGTTGTCACTACGGGTAATAAGTACCTGGTTCGAGGCAAGGAAAAAGCCCATTTCCCTTACTCTGAATCTCACGTTGGATTCTTTCTATTGGAGTGAATAACCCCCTTAATGATACTGCATCTATCAAGGCGAAGACATGTCCTCTTGTACACACGTTGATTAGATGACTGATGCTTCAACATTACACATTGTTGGGCGGATCAGTAGTCCATAGTTAAAAGCGAAATACACTGCAATAGAAATATGCGCAAAAACTAGACAAGGATAGGCCTCCCTGTCCATTAAATGTTTGCTGCACATTATAAGATTACCTATAGTCAAGAAATCTACAGGACTGTGTTAAAAATATGAGAGAATATTCAGTCCTGTCGTAATGACAGACATCTCTGCAGTGCTGCAGTACATTTTCCTAGTTCTTTTCTTTGTAGTTTGTAGTACTTCCATGTTGTAACTACACAGTATTCTGTTCTCACTACAGACATTTCTATTGTCACAACAGGTGAACGGTTAAAAACCGCATAGAAATTCTTTTGTGACAACATAACATTTTCTGTATTTTTTACTGGATGTAACCTGTACAGCTACATATATGTGGCGCCAGCATGGGGTTCCGACCCTACCGTAGGCGGCGGCCCACAGTCGACCGGAGCGCAGTCAGGCATCGGCGAAGTCCACAGGCCACCCCATCCGCACACCGCTGCACCGCTGCCCCGCAGCACGAAGCCCTCGTGGCACGAGAAGCGTACCCGGCTGCCCAGGAAGGTGTCCGTGTAGTCGAGCAGCACGTGCGGTCCGGCCCTTGGCTCAGCGCAGTCGCAGGGCTCGCACACGGGCGTCATGGGCGGCATCCACGTGGCCGCCCTGTGACAGTTGCGTCGCGACGCACCGCGGAGCTCGAAGCCCCGGGCACAGCTAACCTCGACGGCACTGCCCACTGTCCAGTCGGAACCGGTCACCCTAATAATGGGATGAGGGAAAATAGGTGCACGTGGAAACCGGAATAAATAATTGTGAAAATGTTGAAGTTCGGGGCCAGGTGAACTTGAAAATTGTATTGCTAGCTCTAAAACATTCCTCGGAAAAGATGTCGAAATGGAGTATGTTTTGTTACGAAGACTTTAGATGGTAGTAAGGTTGAAAGTTGGGCGAGTTGAATCTGGTTCATTTTGAAGGTAGCGCGAAAAACGAGGACCAAGAGTAGAAGGACACAACACGAGCGCTTTTTCACAACTAAACTTTTTATTGAAAAACACGGAATAAATACCCATCTCGCGAAACTAAAACACAAGAAAAAAAAGGGATAGCATCAAGTACAGGAAAAGTGTAAGGCATGATACAGCTGGTGGGGGTGCTTAAGATAAGATGTAAAAACGAAAGCACAAAAGCCTCATAGTCACGAAAGCAAACAAGACTTACCAAAAAAAGATGAAGGAAGCGACGGGAGATATTAGTTCCATGTGTGGTCTAGATATGAGAGTTCTTTTTGTGTTAGAGCAATCGACGGTGCGCTTATGCATGTACTCCCTTGTCTTGATATGTAAAAAGCCTCCGTGATTTCACGCTGAAGTCGTTCCTTATGAGATGACAATATTTCTGCTTCCTCGTAAAGGGGCTCACATTTTTTCTTGCACGACGGCTTACACTCCGGCTTACAGTACGGCTTACAATCTTGACATCCCTTGCAATGGACAATCAAATGCGAGGACTTTGACCCTGATAGCGATTTTTCGTGTTCCTTTAGCCGTACATTTACACAACGTCCTGTCTGACCTATGTAGATCTTTCCACACGAAACTGGCAGCTCGTATACCACCCCCGTTTTGCAAGGAATGAACCCTGAAGCATGGCATACTTTAGATCTTTTCTTATTTTTGTTTTGTCCGTTCCGATTAGCCATCATTCTGCCTACTAAGCCACACACTTTCTTGAGCTTGTTTGGAGCGGAAAAGATTACCTTTACACCATAGCGTTTGGCCACGTTGCTGAGATTGTGTGAAAGTCGATGCTTGTATGGTATCACCACCTTTTTCTTTTTTGCCATATCGTCAGATGACTTCTTTGGTGCGTTACTTTTTACCCAGCGGATAAGTTTATCACATGCGAACCTGATTGCGCTGTCCGGATAACCTGATGTCTTTATTCTATTCACCTGTTCATGAAAGCTTTTCACCATGTCATGGATGCAAGATTTTACCAGGACTGAACGCAGACAAGAAAGAACAATTCCGTTTTTTACAACTTTCGAGTGGCCTGAGGCGTTATGTAGTAAGGGTTTGATTGATCTCGGATGATAGCGCCAGCAAACATGACTGTGGTTGAAGGATATCAGCAAATCTAAAAACTGCAATTTGTCTCCGGTTGGCAACTCAAAAGTAAAATCGAGACCTTTCCCACATTCTCTGAAGACCT
Source organism: Amblyomma maculatum (assembly GCF_055883805.1). Lineage (NCBI taxonomy): Eukaryota > Metazoa > Arthropoda > Arachnida > Ixodida > Ixodidae > Amblyomma > Amblyomma maculatum. Next base: position 101,507,839 of record NC_139351.1, on the reverse strand, counting down.
TTAAAATGTTCACAACGCTGTCTGTGAAGCGTGCACCTTCTACAAACACTAGGTAATCATCCACATATCTAAATACACGGGAACACATGCCATTTAGATTATCTTCAAGACATCTGTCCACGCTACAGAGAAAGATATCTGCAAGAACAGGTGCCACACATGAGCCAATACATACACCGGACTTCTGTATGTATGTTTTGCCTTCCCAAGCAGCATGGGTGGACTTGAGGTAAAACGAAAGTAATTCGAGAAAAGACTCCACCGGGATTCCTGCACTATTTCTGAAACTTAACTCATCATTAGATTCACAAATACAGTCCTTCACACTATGCATAAGGGCTGAGTGGGGTAATGAATAAATTTATGTGGTGAAAGCAAGGATCGCCTCATGGTACGCAAGATCGGGCGACTGTCTTCCGGAATTCCTCAACCTGTGTGGATGCCTCCCACCTTCAACCGGCCATTCTCGACGGGTGAACCGTATCCTAAGCTCGGAGTTTTGAAGGCAGGTCAGGTACTACAAGGATCGACTACGTCTGGCGTGTGACTTGAATATGCCGCATAACCACCAAGCACGTATGTACAAGGAATGGTGCGATACTGCGCAACGGACCACTGAGTTCATCTGGGCATCCATCCGCCACCGATTGCCAGTAAAGAAGAGACGAGCGCCTCTACCTCAGGAAAAAGTCCTTGTTTTGGGGAACCTGTGCCTTCCGGACCGACACCTTAAGACCCTACAACAGGGACCAAAGTTCGCCTACCAACCGGCCTGTACACCGATTGACAAACTGTCCTTTGGTAGAGCCATCGCCCAGTGTGCGCCTGAACAGACCCGCCTCAGGTGCATTGAGGAATGTGTCGACACGATTGCAAGGACTGACCCTGGGACACGACTTTGTAAGTCTGATCCCAGCTACAGCTTAGCGGATTATCTTGTCAATTCCGGGTTACGGTTACTCATGTCGGATAAAGAAGGGTTCTTCGTTGTTGTTCCTGAGAGCATGTATGCGGTCAAAGGGCAGGCGGCCATTGAAAAGAGTTTCAACGCTGTAGACGTGAAAGCGTCGAAAATCAGAAAGCAGGCTATTGGGCTACTTAAAGGCATGAACTTGAATAGTCTTGCAACGGCTGTCTCGAACGCGAAGAGTACGCATTTAGATATCTTCTTTTCGGCGAAAACACACAAGCCAGATATCCCTTTCCATGTTATCGTTACAGAAAGGAACACTTGGCAACATGTCATCTCGAGCTATCTTTTCAAGTTCCTATCTGGCCTCTATATTAATGACCCTTTTTTAGTTCCAAATTCTGATAAACTGGTAGATGTGCTGATGAAGTCTAATCCAGGCAGCTGCAGAGCCTTTAGCATTGATGTTACTGACCTGTTTTATTCATTACCCCACTCAGCCCTTATGCATAGTGTGAAGGACTGTATTTGTGAATCTAATGATGAGTTAAGTTTCAGAAATAGTGTAGGAATCCCGGTGGAGTCTTTTCTCGAATTACTTTCGTTTTACCTCAAGTCCACCCATGCTGCTTGGGAAGGCAAAACATACATACAGAAGTCCGGTGTATGTATTGGCTCATGTGTGGCACCTGTTCTTGCAGATATCTTTCTCTGTAGCGTGGACAGATGTCTTGAAGATAATCTAAATGGCATGTGTTCCCGTGTATTTAGATATGTGGATGATTACCTAGTGTTTGTGGAAGGTGCACGCTTCACAGACAGCGTTGTGAACATTTTAAAGGTCTTCAGAGAATGTGGGAAAGGTCTCGATTTTACTTTTGAGTTGCCAACCGGAGACAAATTGCAGTTTTTAGATTTGCTGATATCCTTCAACCACAGTCATGTTTGCTGGCGCTATCATCCGAGATCAATCAAACCCTTACTACATAACGCCTCAGGCCACTCGAAAGTTGTAAAAAACGGAATTGTTCTTTCTTGTCTGCGTTCAGTCCTGGTAAAATCTTGCATCCATGACATGGTGAAAAGCTTTCATGAACAGGTGAATAGAATAAAGACATCAGGTTATCCGGACAGCGCAATCAGGTTCGCATGTGATAAACTTATCCGCTGGGTAAAAAGTAACGCACCAAAGAAGTCATCTGACGATATGGCAAAAAAGAAAAAGGTGGTGATACCATACAAGCATCGACTTTCACACAATCTCAGCAACGTGGCCAAACGCTATGGTGTAAAGGTAATCTTTTCCGCTCCAAACAAGCTCAAGAAAGTGTGTGGCTTAGTAGGCAGAATGATGGCTAATCGGAACGGACAAAACAAAAATAAGAAAAGATCTAAAGTATGCCATGCTTCAGGGTTCATTCCTTGCAAAACGGGGGTGGTATACGAGCTGCCAGTTTCGTGTGGAAAGATCTACATAGGTCAGACAGGACGTTGTGTAAATGTACGGCTAAAGGAACACGAAAAATCGCTATCAGGGTCAAAGTCCTCGCATTTGGTTGACCATTGCAAGGGATGTCAAGATTGTAAGCCGTACTGTAAGCCGGAGTGTAAGCCGTCGTGCAAGAAAAAATGTGAGCCCCTTTACGAGGAAGCAGAAATATTGTCATCTCATAAGGAACGACTTCAGCGTGAAATCACGGAGGCTTTTTACATATCAAGACAAGGGAGTACATGCATAAGCGCACCGTCGATTGCTCTAACACAAAAAGAACTCTCATATCTAGACCACACATGGAACTAATATCTCCCGTCGCTTCCTTCATCTTTTTTGGTAAGTCTTGTTTGCTTTCGTGACTATGAGGCTTTTGTGCTTTCGTTTTTACATCTTATCTTAAGCACCCCCACCAGCTGTATCATGCCCTACACTTTTCCTGTACTTGATGCTATCCCTTTTGTTTCTTGTGTTTTAGTTTCGCGAGATGGGTATTTATTCCGTGTTTTTCAATAAAAAGTTTAGTTGTGAAAAAGCGCTCGTGTTGTGTCCTTCTACTCTTGGTCCTCGTTTTTCGCGCTACCTTCAAAATGAACTTTAGATGGGTTCTATGCAGCCTTGTGGTTACGCTCAAGACGACTTCCATTGCAATTAGCTATTGCTTACAGCATTCTACACAATGCTATCCAGGCAACGCTCAGAGAACGCTGAGAGAGGCAGTGATTGCATTTATTTTTGTTTTTGGTTGGCCTAGCGCCCCAGCGTCGTCTTCCATCTCGTACTGAAACACAGGACTCAAATCTATTCAGATGTTCTCCGGATCGAGTCGGCAAGTCGGGCTGAGATCAGCCTTGTAAGGCTTAAATATTAGAGGGCCGGTCTAAGATACCAATGCGTACACCAGTCGATCGTACGCGAGAACTCGTTCTTGGCTATCGTATAGCGCATGCGCAGTGTGCATCACGATAGCTTTGGCGCAAGCTATATCTATGTGTATTTGTGTACGCTATACTAAATGTCTCTATAATGTCACTATTATCGTGATGTGACGCTGAACGACAGGCCACAATGTGCTGCCATTCGTTGCGGCCACAACAGCCATATATAACGTCACGGGCGCACTTCCGGTAGCCGCGAAATTTGTCCGCTCCCGCTGCTCTCGGCGCATATGCTTTGATGGGGAGAGCAGTGACGTCATTTTAATCACCTTTCTTTCTTTGGTGCTATTTGAGCTATGATATTCTTGAGGTGAGGTGGCGAGTGTTGGAAAAAGCCAATCACACCTCTGCTTTACTGAACGTCGGCAAATGCCGTTTCGCAGTCCCTTCAACGCAGCTGGGGACAAGCTTATCTGTAGGGCTAGCAGCCGGCTTTACTGCTCGCGCCTGCGAGGTTGCAGACTGGCTTGATTCGCAAGTACCTGGTTCATGTGAGTGTGCACTCTTCATAGGTGGTGTGGCCTTGCTCAGACGGTTCATGGCTCGCCTCGAAAACAAAATGCGGGGCCATATAAACAACCCTTATGACTTTAGAAAAGTCATCAAAGTCATATCAATGCGCAGCTTCACACTCTCCCCTGGAGCAGGTATGCAAGCCATAAGCTTTATCCCTGCGCACACGAAAGCAACAAATGCTCGCTCCTCGAAAAGGTTTGAACCTCGGTTGGTAGATGGAGCCGGGATGCCATTCAACGACGTGCGCCGTTTAGTTTCGAGCACGTCTGTGCGTTCAAATAGAACGAAGAATTTCATATGGTTTATAATAGCAATAACATACTGAACCAGCGAAAGACGCAGAAACACAAGAGAAGTAGATGGGACAGCGCTGTCCCGTGTATTTCTCTTCTTGTGTTCCTGTGCTTCTCGCTGGTTAGGTATGTTAGATTCACACCAACTGGCCAAATAGTCACCATATAATGGCACTATATTAGGAATGAAATGTTTCTTTTTCAAATATTTATAGAAGTTGTTTCGAAGAAACATTTCAGTCGATCCTTTCCAGAGCTCTCAATCTTGTAAGATTAAAATAGTCGTTCTACTAGAAAATGAGTATTACTTTAACTGCTCAGCGTTTCCTTAGCTCGTGGCATACCGAGTGTAACCAGATATAAGACCACATCTTGCCTCGAGACGGGAGCTACGTTCATACTTGCCTCCCATTGGCGACAGGCGGGTGCGGAGGGCACTGAAGCGGAACGCACGTTGGCTCATGATTGGTCCACGAACCATCGTAGCTGCATCTCCTCCAGTGACTACCCTGAAGGGGACGAACGAAGAATGAAAGATTAACAACTGCCCGTAGCCATAGCTACATCGCGCGAGAGTATGGGAAAGGGCAAGCAGACAAACGTGGCCACTTTATACTGAGATCTGAATCAGTCGGAAACATGCAGGCCTTGCGTGCCAAAGTGTAGTACGAAACGGGGTAGCCGCCATAGGACATGACTTGACGACAGCAGATAGGTCGCAACTCCGTTGATATAGGTGATCGCTCCCCTCAAGATAAAGGCATCTTCTCTTATCCTCAGTTATTCCGCTCTGTCCCGGCCAACGATGGCCATCTTATCACAGAAAATGTCATTGCTTTATCTCTACGCATGACTACCTCACCACAGCTGCACTTTTGCGTTGATGCACAGTCTACCGGTAATCGCCTATCGCAGAAAATCAGTTATGACACAACACGCCCTACTTGACTTTCTTGATGCCCGCTAAGATGCCCACGACACACGGGGCTTCCTTTCCCGTCTGCCACAGGAGGGTTAAACAGAGCCGAAGCAAATATTGTTCAGTGTCTATAGAACCTTTCAAATATATTCTCGAAATGGACAAATAGAAAGCGTAGCAGTAGGGGGTATAAATCGGACGACAGCGCTCTACATTATAGAAGAATGAAGATTTTGCAAGTAAAGCACACCAAGGGCAGCAGTTAGTAACGCGTCATTTTGTTTTTCGCTTTACTTGGTTCTTTACCATTGTTCCGACGACTTTGCCATCGCGCCGGTGGTGACGTCATCCTCAACCCACCACCGATGATGCTATTTGCATAAACGTGTCTCATGCCCATTCCCCGCTGTCGAAGAAGAACCAATCAAAGATGAAGAGGCATAGCGCGTTTGAAACGTCTGGTGAAGCCTGCCACCGCTAACTCCCCTTCGGCTAAGGAACTGCTCAGTGCGATTGTGCGGCGAATTTGTGCAACATGGTCTCTGCGTAAGTGATTCGACCGGAATGCGTGCAGCGTCGGTACATTGTGGCTAGCGGCTGCGGAGCGATCAAACCTCTGGCGTTAGTGCGTGGTTGGTTGCGTACTTCCCTCATCTCCTAGCTACTGCTTTCGTCACGACTGACGACACAGCCATAATAAATGAAAACGAAACTAAACGCTACAAAAGATGGCTCTTGTATCGAAGCAGGGGGATTCTTCACTTCACTAGTGGGAAACATGTAAAAAAAAAAAAAAAAAAAGAAGGTGAGAGTGAAAAAATAATAGGTTTAGATTTCTTACGAGAAGCGTGTGATTGGCTTGACAGTGGTAGGTGGCCATCGCTCCGAAGTCCAAGCTCCGAGCCATAACTTCGCCGTGCTCTGGGTTCGCCAGCGTGGGGCACTGTACGGGCTGGCATCGCGCTTCCAGTGAGGACCACGTGCCATTGGCCAGACATGCTATCTCGGCCCGACCGGACAGCGTGTAGCCGAGCTCACAATGACAGCTGGAAGAAGGAAGTGAATGTCAGCAACTCATTACTCGCTTTAAAGCATGGAGGAAGGAAAAAACTTAGGAGAGGCCCTGACGTCATGTTTTTGAACCCGGCGCGGGCGCGCCGCGACCGGACGCTGCAACGTCTCTCCTCCTCCTTTTCCCTCCGCATTTTCTTTCTCCGCGACGCTCACGTTCTTAGGGCCCTTAGCAACGCTGTTGCCAGTGGCCCGAGTTTTCATAGCAACAGCGTCGCCGTTGCTAATGGCCCGACTTGGCTAACCCTAAATTTTGACGTCACTTCCGCCGCACTTTCTCCAATGCATTGGGAATGGCAAGGGCCTCTCCTAAGTTGTTTCCTTCCTCCATGCTTTAAAGTGTTTGGGAGTTAGAAACGGCAGATGGCTCATATCTTGGGGGCCTTAAGGTATTAAAGTGAAGTGGTGAAACCAATGTACGAGCGCTCTGTTAAGCAAGATTTTCAGAACGTCCGCCCGGCAACCTATATAGATCCCATGATCAGATTCGGCCTGGCGTCTATGAGACGTCGTGCACGGTCTGTTTTTCACGGCGAGACAGCCCCGGCGAAGCAAACGCAAAGCGAGAGCCGAGACGTTGCGGAGTCACAACGTATCATCGAGCGCCGATGCGGTGAGTCGGCGGCGCCGAGCGATCGCAGCTGCGACGAGCGGCGCTGATACGAGTCATGTAGTACGACGTCAATGGTTTGAAGGTCATCCGCCGACGTCGAGTGACCTTGGGAACAACGCTTGGGAGTTGCAGTGCGAAGAGTACAGTACCGCTAAGCCTATAAAAGGACAAATTTCGTGCTTCCTTGTTTGCCCAGTTTAAGAGAGAGAGAGAGGGAGTAAAACAAACAAGCAATAAACAAATAAAGGCAGACAGTTTACTAGCAGATATTCCATCCTTACATTATACATCCTCGAAACAGTTACGAAGAATAGTTGTAGAGCTGGGAGATTTTTAGACCGTGCTTGAGAGCAATATTATTTGGTTCAGTTTGCCATGGTGCTTTAATGTGGTTCACTTCCTGATTTCATTGTTCTGATAAAAACGGTAATCGTTCATTATAAGATATAATACCGCAGCTTCTTTACATGCATCTACGTGAATTTTATTCCCTTAAAGTAAGGCTGGAAGTGAAAAGGCAATAGCATATACCACGAACTTTGTATGAAGTGATGTATGAAGCGTTTTAATGGTACTGAGAGAGAAAAAAAGAGTATCATTGATGCATTTAAGTTATTTAAGTTATGATTATGACATCTCCGTCGTGCGTAGCATACGTGGCACGTGCCGGTCATATTATTACATTTCTTTTTCAGTTTTAGAACACTGACGTAACATAAATGGCTAGTGCTTTCTCCAAACACTTGTAAAAATTTCCTTTGTGCACAAGGAAATTTTTTATTTATGAGTGGTGCTAGCGCGTTCTAAATAAATGAGCAACAATTAGGGGGGGGGGGGGGGGGGGCACTTAGTTACGTGTAGTTAATGCGAGCGCAATGACGGCCCACGGCATTACTGCACTGAATTTGTTGCAGTACAAGCATGGATGCGCATGTTGAAACTTTACCGTGAGAATTTTGCAATTTGTTGTGAAATGAAGTTATTAGTATTTGTAATTAAAGTGAAAGTAAGGTCGATATCATTAATAAGTTATCTTAATTTTAGAGCATAAGATTTACTCAGCTGGCTACAACTCCCCAGTTTATCCGGGTTTTGGCAAATGACCTTGAACCCTTCAGCAGGCACCACCTCTTCATCGTCTCATTAAGGATATTTTCTTCACGAGGCCCCACTTCGTCTTCTCCTTAAGCCTCTGAATGAAGAGGAAGAGGAATAAACACCAATTACAAAAAATAGAAACAATACAGCCCTTGCATTTCGGAGCCGGTTGGAGGGGTGGGGGTGGGGGCTCATAACAGTACAGGAGACCTCTGTCCTCTGCTTCGTCAGGGCGACCTGTCTTCGCTGAAGTGGGGATAAAATGACCTTCAAGGCCTTGCAAGGTCGAAGTAGGATTTAGTCGTTTTGGTGGTGATTTAGCTAATCCGCATGTGGTGCTTTCATACTAAAAAGAACCGTCGAAACGGATTCGAATAGGTCAGGTTTGAACCCTACTCGTGTTCACTAAGCCGAGCGTCATACCTACTTCACCAACGAGGCGGGTACTTCAGCTCGTTATAATGAGGTTTGCGTCGGGTTAAACCTCTGCCATTTTTGTTTACTTGAATTAATTATTCTGAGTTACCATTGATTGATTTTGGCGTATTGGCTATCGCACTTTGTGTGACCTTTGTCGTGACGTTTGATGTTTCTTGACGTCACCACCACAGTTTTGGTAACGGTGCATTTTCATTGCGACAATCTCCTAATGCTTTCGCATTGAGAGAGGCTGCACCTACCTGACGACGTCCCCGAAGAAATGCTTTCCTCGTGCCTCACAGACCAATCCCGGCGTCAGGTTGCTGGGCTGCCCGCACGAGACGCGCTCGCACGTGGGCACGTCGTACGGCCAGGTCCCATTTCCTTGGGCGTCGCAGGCCATGGTCCGCGCCCCTCTGAGAACGAATCCCTGGACGCACGAGTAGACGACGGTGACGACGGAGCGAGCACCGTCCACTCTGGACGCGAGTCCCGCAACCCCGTTGGCCACCGTCAGGGGCTCCTGGCATCCCGTGGGCTGGCAGATGGCGTGCGCGGGGCTCCACATTCCTAGTTCCGTGCAGAGCAGCTCCCGTTCTCGAAACTCATAGCCCTGGTCGCAGATGACCCGACGCTTGCTGCCTGGTCGAAACAGGCTATCGTTGATGGGCGCCAGTATGCCGTTTGTGACTGTTGGCTGAGTTGTACACGTGACACCTGTTAAGCAGTAAGAAGTTCTATTCAGAAATTTTAAGGGTTTTAACAGCGTCGAAAATGCATTCATTTGCTTTACTGGAATTAGTGAAGTATAAGCGAATAAAGCTGCAGTATAGAATCTAAATGATGAGATCATGCTTGATGCAATTTTCGGGATGATACGAATTTGCATCATACGCATAATTTCGGATAAGTTTCCGAACAATCTTCCGCGCTATTACGTAAATCTTACGAAGGCGCGACCACAACGTCGAGGCTCGAACACTGCGCGTTGCCCGTGTGTCACGATCGTCAGTCCCGCTGCATATGCACCCAGACCAGAGAGAGAAGGCGCAGATGTAATTAGCTCCCGGCAGTAGTAGACAAATCTGCTCGAAAGAATTTCCGTTTTGGATGTTGTGAATATAGGATGACACGAATATTTTTCGCGACCCTCATATATCCGTTTCATCGAGATCCTACTGCACCATAGAGTTCCTTACACTAACTAGAGGGAAAGCTGAGGGCGCTGCACTTCAGCCACCATGGGCGCGCTAAGAATCATGGGCCGGTGTGCTACTTGTTGCGGGACAGTCGGTTTTTCTCGGGTACGTGGAGTGGCGTTACTGCGATGTTTCTTTTTCGTCATCATCATCATTTGAAGGTGCGTACATAGACCACGAAAACCATAGTAGCGAAGGCGCAAAAGCAGACGTCGCCAATAAATGGTTTTTAGTCCCGAAATGCCACTAAAAACTTCCTTAAGTGATTGCACAACCATAAATATTTTCATAACGTTTTTTTTATTTCAAACTTTGCTTATTAAGTCCGAAATATTGGTATTTGTGCTGCTCAAAACTAAGCCAATAGGAGAAAGAGCCATCGCTTATATTGGATAAACATCACACTGACATGCTGTTTCTCTCTCTTTTTGCAATTTACAGTCACAATATTCAATCTTAGGACATTATTTATGGTAGAACAACGTTTATCTTTGCATTAGTTTTGGCCAAAAGTTGTAGTTCTGCACTCGGTAGCTCTCCGGCCCATGATGCTTTGAGCGCCCATGGTGGCTGAACTGGCCGTCTGGAAACTCCATGTAAACTCCCATAGACGGCAGCACAGCTTTCCCTCTAGGTAAGAGTAAGAAACTCTATGTACTGCACCGTGCGCTGGACACAAGGTAAAATATATGTTTTTACGTTAAAGATAAAATACATCCTGAGGATGACTGTTTTGGATGCATTGCTTCTTTTAAAAAAAATTAAACGCGTCAAAACTAAGCGTCGCATTCTTGAAACTAGATCTGCGTAGGATGGCTTGCATCGACGTCATAGCAGGCGCCATGATGGTCCACGCTGAAGGACTGTGCACTTATCTATTGCGGTCATCTCCACCTGCTCTGATACATTCTGTGGAAGCTGCTCACGGCAAAGTATGTCGTGGCGTTAGTGACATCACACACAACGTGTCTGCCCTGGCTGGCTGTTGTACGGAAAAGTTAATGAATCGCAGAACGGCGCCCTAGAAAGCGCGCGCAATTAACACACCTGTTCGCCCTCTTCTGTGTCAAGTTTAGTTTCTCACTGCAGATCAAATGGGAAAGCCCCAGTCAGCTCTGATTTGCTTATGGTGTCGTCCTGACTAGCAGCACAGGTGATGATGAAGTGAATGGTTTGGTTTGGTTTTTGGGTTTAACGCCGCAAAGCGACTCAGGCAGGCTATGAGAGACGCCGTAGTGGTGGACTCCGAAAATTTCGACCACCTGGGGTTCCTTAACGTGCACTGACATCGCACAGCACACGGGCGCTTAGTTTCTCGCCTCCATCGAAAAGCGGCCGCCGAGGCCGGGATTCGATCCCGCGTCCTTGGGCACAGTAGTCGAGCGCCCTAACCATGCACTGCGCCACCCCGGCGGTCGAAGACGGAGATACGCAAAAAGAACTCGAACAAATAAAACAAATGTGATTTCGGTCTGTTTAGCTGATTGGAAAGAAGCTATAGGACGGGATAAGACACCGGAAATAGTGAAAGAGCTATCAGAGTAAAGCGATGCCACAGGTGCAGCTCATGAGAAAAACACCAACAATAATAAGCTTGATGTAGATTCCGGTCAACATCAGCTCACCCCGCAGCTTCCTTAAAATGAAACTTACACGCGCGGCGTACTCATGACATAGGTGGTATGTTAAGCCTGTCGCTTGCCCACTATGTCTTGTTCAGAATTGGTGTTTAGAAACAACATCCGCTACGGCAACGCGCGTGACAGCTTTAATAGTTGAACTTACTCTCGCATCGCGGTTCTTCTCCGCTCCAGCGTCCGTCCTCCTGGCATCGTCTCTCGGCAGATCCGGAGATGCGGTAGCCGCGGCTGCAGACGTACGTCACGCTGGCCGAGTAGCGGAAGAGCGAGCCCCGGAGGCTGCCGTTCGTTGGCTCCACCGGTATCCCGCATGGCACACCTACGCGAGGCGTAGGTGATGGACGCGTTGAACAGCAATCGACGGCACGGAACACACTGCTATTGGTCTCTTCCTTAATTAAGCTCTTCTGGCCCAGCCTGTGAGCGTGACAAGTTTGATGATTACGCTGACATGACTAATGATGACGTCACTGCGTCCATTGACCGGACAGCCACTCGTGAATGACGTTATACCTATGGTGGCGCGCCACCTTGACCACCATGCTGGACCCACATTGGCCACCAACTAAGTTCGCATGAGAGTGGTCACGTAGTTCAATGACGTAACACTATAGACTGCAATGCTACGGCAATGGGTCACATATTCGGCCGCAATCATGAATCTAGGACGGACACGAAATGTACAGATGTAAGTAGTAAGCGGTAAATCTCCTAATAAAATGCAAGTTAGGGGGCCATTGAACTACTTATAGGATACTACAAGGACGAAGTTTTCTTCTACGAACTATCTGAGAAAACTGCATAGCTTTCTTTTGTATCCGTATAGCTCCTCGACCGCGAGGACGGTGGCAGGACTTACCCAGGCAGACGGGTATGGGGTGCGACCACTCTCCAGAGGCCAGGCAGCGGCGTGTAGTGGCCCTGTGCACCGCGTGGCCCCGGTCGCAGCTGTAGCTGGCCACCGCACCCATGCTGGTCGACGAGAAGCTGGCGACGCCATGCACGGGAGCCGGCGGGGGCGGACATCCTGGACGGGCAAGAGGCACCACGAAACGATCAAGAACACTAGCAGGAATCCACAGGAAAACAAAGAATGTTTCTTCGGAACGGCGGTCAAGGTATCAGTACACCTCAAAATGATGGTAGTATTCGCCTGCACCTGCTGAACATCATCATCATCAGCCTGACTATACCCACTGCAGGGCGAAGGCCTCTCCCATATTTCCCCAATTAACCCGGTTCTGTGCTAGCTGCATCCACTTGACCCCTGCGGACTGCTTAACCTCATCCACCCACCTAACTTTCTGCCGGCCCCTGCTACGCTTTCCTTCCCTTGGAATCCAGTTTGTTACCCTAAGCGACCATCGGTTATCCTCTCTTCGCACTACAGGTCCTGCCCATGTCCATTTCTTCTTCTTAATTTCTACTAGAATGTCTATAACTTGAGTTATTTCTCTGACCCACTCTGCACGCTTTCCATCTCTTAATCTTACCCCTACCATTTTTCGTTCCATAGCCCTCTGGGTTGTACTCAACTTACGTAGAACCCCCTTGGTTAGCCTCCACGTTTCAGCCCCATAGGTGAGTCCAGGCAGAGCAACTGTTGTATACTTCCTCTTGAGCGATACCAGTAAGCTGCTAGTTATGATCTGCGAGTGCTTGCAAAATGTGCTCCATCCGAATCTTATTCTTCTTGTAAATTCCTTTTCATGGTCCGGATTAGCGGTTACTACCTGTCCTAAGAACATTCGCCCACTACTTCCAGTGTTTCGCTACCTAGCGTAAACTGCTGTTCCTTCCCGAGGCTGTTGAACATTACCTTAGTCCTCTGCATATTGATTTTCAAGCCTACCTTTCTACTTTTCTTGTCTAGGTCATCAATCATTATTTGCAGTTCATCCCCCGAGTTATTTAACGAGGCAATGTCATCAGCAAATCGCAGATTACTGAGAGGTATTCTCCATCAACCCTTATCCCTAACTGCTCCCATTCCAATTCTCTGAATACTTACTCTAAGCAAACTGTGAATAGTATGAATGAATGAATGAATGAATGAATGAATGAATGAATGAATGAATGAATGAATGAATGAATGAATGCTTATTCCGCTTTCGTGGTACAAAAAGCGCGGGTGACGAAAAAAAAAGCAGTTCGCAATGACCGCTTGACGGGCTTCGCCACCCGTAAAGTCGACGATGAACAGCAGCGGCAGTTTGTGCGATATAAAATGAACAATTCACGCGTTACAAAATGAGACAGTGCTATGAAACAGAATAAAAATTATACAATGACAACGGAAAAGTAAAAATAATAATTGTCGATAGACGCATTCCTTATCAGTACAACCTAATCAGTGAACATTTCTCGGAGGAAAGGAAAAGTCATTTTGTTCATGTTACTGTAAAGAAAAGTGTTCAAACACATTGGCAGTATATATATTTCAACAAAGCAAAACCAGAGTTTGTTCTACATCTGGGTACCTCAAACATTTCAGGGTTTCTTGTAGCATAGGGCGTGTCGTGTGGCACCAGCTGTACAATGCGGGACAAAAATGGGTCATTTCGTGCGGTATGCTTTTTATAAAAACAAGCAAACCTGTACTCGAACAGCTTAAGTACTGGATTTATTTTGTATTTCATCCGTATGGGACGGGTTGGGGCGTCATAGGAGGAATTTGTTATAACGCGTAGCATTTCCTTCTGCAGAACAAAAGGCTTTTGCAAATTGGACATAGTGGTATTTCCCCACACCAAATAGCAGTATCCTAAGTAGGAGAAAAAGAATGCATAGTGTAGAGGTGAAGTTTCGTTTTCGTTGGTAGAATATATTTATTACGAGAGATAATGGCTATGAATTTAGAAAGATTAGTGCAAACTTTGTTTATCTGAGTATCCCATGACATTGTGGGTGTAAAATCTATGCCAAGTGATGTGAATGATTGGACATATTCGACTGGGGAGATCGTGTCTCCTTGCCTAACACCTTTCTTTATGGGAATCTTGCCACTTTCTTTATGCGGAACTATGGTTGCTGTGCAGCCACTATATATATCGTCCAGCACTTTCACGTACGGCTCGTCTACCCCCTGATTTCGCAATGCCTGCATCATCGCCGAGGTTTCTACTGAGTCAAATGCTTTTTCGTAATCAATGAATGCTATGTACAAGAGCTGGTTATATTCCGAACATTTTTCTATCACCTGGTTGATGGTATGGATATGATCGATAGTAGAGTACCGTTTCCGAAACCCTGCTTGATCCTTTGCTTGATTGCAGCTTACGGTTGTCCGGATTCTATTAGCGATTATCTTAGTAAATACCTTATACGTAACATACAGTAAGCTGATTGGTCTGTAATTTGTAAGGTCCTTAGCGTCTCCTTATGAATGAGGATAATGTTTGCGTTCTTCCATGGTTCCGGTACCGTCGATGACAACAAGCACTGCGTATACAGGGTGGCCAGTTTTTCTAGCACGATATCCCCCACGTCCGAAAGGGTGAAAACTCAACACCCTTTCCAAAAGGGTGTTGCCCCAACACCACAATTAGAAGGGTGCAGACCGAGCATCCTAGACAGAAGGGTGCTAAAATATACATATCTAGGGTGCTCCCCACACGACAAGCCATTTACATCCTCAAAGGTGTAAAATTATTTGCTGCGTACCTTGGCAGAAGCCCCAGCTGGCGGCCAGGATGTTCCCTGTGAGGCGTTCCCGGAAGTCGGTCCATGCGACCACGTCCCCGAAGTAGAAGTGGCAGCTCGTGAGAAGCGAGGCCGCCTGGTCGAGGCTGAGCACCGTGCTCCACACGTTCACCTGCGTCATCTCGCCGGAGAAGGACTCCGAACTAGAGAAGCCGCCGCCTCGCCTGTCCTGCTCCTGGCCCAGCACCAGAGTCCCTTCCGCTGCGTGGCGGCGGAGGAAGAACGCCCGGAAATGAGAAATGTCCCGACTGCAAAGCTTACGCAGAAAAGCACCTTGTTCGTAGTTTTACGGATATTGTTTCAGTATAGTACGTAGGAACAGGAGAACGAACTTATTGATGATGTAATGTTTTATCCACCTCTATCGATGACCATGCGGTTAACTTGGCGCTAGTGTGTTACACTTGTTGCAGTCTTGTGTGCTGAAAGATGTGCGAGATAGCATATCTCGTGTAAAATAATTCTCACGGCATAAAATATCATCATCATCAGCTTGACTATACCCACTGCAGGGCGAAGGTCTCTCCCATATTTCTCCAATTAACCCGGTTCTGTGCTAGCTGCATCCACTTGACCCCTGCGAACTTCTTAACCTCATCCGCCCACCTAACTTTCTGCCGCCCCCTACTACGCTTTCCTTCCCTTGGAATCCAGTTTGTTACCCTCGGCGACCATCGGTTATCCTCTCTTTGCACTACATGTCCTGCCCATGTCCATTTCTTCTTCTTAATTTCTACTAGAATGTCGGTAACTTGAGTTATTTCTCTGACCCACTGTGCACGCTTTCTATCTCTTAATGTTACACCTACCATTTTTCGTTCCATAGCCCTCTGGGTTGTCCTCAACTTAAGTAGAACTCTATTGGTTAGCCTCCACGTTTCAGCCCCATGGGTGAGGTGCAACTGTTGTACACTTTCCTCTTGAGCGATACCGGTAAGCTGCTAGTCATAATCTGCGAGTGCTTGCCACGGACAACAAAATAAATCATTGTCCAATGATTTCTCAATTCCCTTTCTACTATTTACCTCATGGTGTTTCTCTCAATCACCTGTACTAAAGGGGTCTTATCTAATGTCCGGACACTGCATGTGCGCGTACCCGGTATCTCCGCACCGGCGGCCAGACCCGCGCCGCTCTCCGCCGGTCTGCCGTCCTTGACGATGCCCCACAGGCCTCTAGTGGAAGACCAGCTGAAGCAGATGTGGTGCCAGTAGCCGTCATTCGCCGTCACATCGGTGATGACCCGCTCTCCGTTGACATACAGCACAAAGCTTTTGGCCACCATGACGATAAGAACAGTGCATAAAATCAAGAGTGATCGAAGCGTTAGTGCCAAGAGTACACATCATCGCTTGTAAGCTTCGATGTAAGAACGTTTATACAGTATGTTGCTCATGATATTAATTTTCGACTTGTTTAGTGCAAGATCTCTCCTTGCACGACGACGTTTCCTTCTTCCTTTAATCCTGACTTCGCCCCTTCATATGCGATCTAGCTGCACGAACAGAGCTCTTTTCATTCATTATACTAACCTAAACTATTAGTTTAAGTTTGTATATGCGAATTTAGGGTAATTATGTAGTTTTAAGATACACTGTGTCAATGTGACAGAGCAGCAGTTCTTTTTTGAAACGGCCGCTTTATGCTCTCAAATTCGGCTCCATAAAAGCCTTCAGCCTTTTACTTGGCGCCCGCCGTAGCCTCGAGAGATAAAATCAATCTAAAGTCAGTTAACGTTTTTCTTTTAAATTTCGTACCCTCTAAAGAAACACCCGGCACAGCATATGGAACGAGCCTGGTTTGTAACAAACTACGCTGTGTCTCACAGCATAGTTCTCAATCTCGGCCTAAATGTTCCTTTTACCGCGTTATATATATTTCCCCAACCGCACTGCGCTGCGTCCCATTTTACTTTAATGCAATGTGCCGCGGCCTGCTGCTTTCTTTTAGAGCTGTATCGCTGACGGCATGCTCGAAACGCACCAAAGCAGCTCTCTCAGTTACAGAGCTTCGGTGCGTACCCACTGTAGTCGGTGAAGGTGAGCATGTTGTCGACGTCATCAGTGGCATATGAGAAGGGCGTGCCGTAGTTGTACCGGTCCGTCGTCTTCAGCCACATGCAGGCGGTCAGGTCCTTCAGAGGCTTCCTCAATGACTCGATGGAGGCCCGCTCGAACACGTTCGTCCCGGAGAAATGCAACTTGAAATGGGGGTCCGCTTCTGCAAAATGTGTCCATCGTCAAGAATAAGGACTGGAAAGGAGACGCACACTCGTATCAGAAATGACGTGGTTCGCATTTTGAACATGGATGTATAGCCGTTTTCAAAAACCTGACGCCAAAGGAAATTTAAGCAAATGCAGACTAAGGGGCTGTGCAGGGCTATGAGGCAGTCTCTTGCTGTTATAAGAAATCATTTCCTAACATTTTAAACGCCCTCTATCAGTCCGTGCGAAAACGGGGACCTCGAAAACACTGCCACTGATTAAGACGATGGAGAGTTTGAGTGCGACTGCAGTCATACGATCGCCATAGTCGTGTGAAAATCTTGGCTCGCTGTTTGCCATAGCAACTGTGTTTCCAGTTATTGTCTAGCCGCAGAAGCAGCGATTGCGACGACCGTATGTACAACAGATACCCCTGTGGCAGGGCCTCACCCTCCTATCGCCTCTATTGTTGCGACTGTAGGAAGGAGGAAGGGGAAACGCACTACCGCTACTTCGTGCGGACAGAGAAGTGAGAGAAAAAGGAAAGACGCGTCGCAACCACCATCTTCCGCCACCTAAGTGGCAGCGAGTGCAATGACGGCATGATGAACAGATATAACGGTGGCACGAAGGCTCCTCTGCCAAGAGCGAAGACCCATAGGTTATCAGCCCCCGTGGGCCGGGAGCAGTCACCCCACGCACAACGGTGGCAGGATAAGCCTCTGCGCAAAGAGCGAGGTCCCCTCGGTTCTCTTCCCGGATGGCCAGGAGCAGTCATCCCACATCCCCATCGATTGCAAGAAGCCTCCTCCACAAAGAGCAAGGTACCCTCGGTTCTCAGCACCGGAGGGCTAGGAGCGGTCACCTCACACCCCCAACGGTGGCAAGAAGCCTCCACCGCAAAGAGCGAGGTCCCCTCAGTGCAATTCCCGGATAAGAGTAGTCACCCACACCCCCAACGGAGGCAAGAAGCCTCTTCCGCAAAGAGCGAGGTCCCCTCGGTTCTCTTCCCGGATGGCCAGGAGCAGTCACCCTACAGCCCCAACGGTGGCAAGCAGCTTTCTCCTCAAAGAACGAAATCCCCTCGGTTCTCTTCCCGGATGGCCAGGAGCAGTCACCCCACACCTCCAACAGTGGCAAGAAGCCTCCTCCGCAAAAAGCGAAGTACCCTCGGTTCTGAGCCCCCGGAGGGCCGGGGGCAGTCACCGCACACCCCCAATGATGGCAGGAAGCCTCCTCCGCAAATAGCGAGGTCCCCTCGGTTCTCAGCCCAGGAGGGCCGGAAGAAGTCACCGCATCCCCCAACTCTTAGCTTCTCAGCCCCGGAGGGCTGGGAGCGGTCACCCCACTCCTCCTCTGGTGCGTCATTTGATCTTACATTATCACTAATAGATCTCCACATGACGCCAGATTTATCCTCATTTGTATCAAATGGTGACGCAAAAGTTCCTTGTGCAGCATTCAGGTTGGTGTCATACCTTTCAGTTCAGTTCAGTTCAGTCGTGTCCGACTCTTCGTGACCTTGTGGACCATATCTCGCCACGCTTTCCGGTCTCTCACTATCTTCCTAACATCACATAACTTCATCTGCAGCGCATCGAGGATGTCATCTAACCATCGCGTTCGCTGCCTACCCCTTCTCCGGTGGCCCTCAACCTTTCCCAACATCAGATCTTTCTCCAGCGACTCCTCTCTTCTCATCAGGTGACCAAAGTAGCTGAGCTTTAACTTTAGAATTTGACCCTCCAATGAGCAGTCAGGGTTTATGGTCGACAATATCGACTGATTTGATCTTCTGGCCGTCCAAGGAACTCTCAAGATTCTCCGCCAGCACCACAATTCAAACGCGTCAATTCTTCGGCGGTCAGCCTTCTTCACAGTCCAACTCTCGCATCCATACATCAAAACTGGCAAGACCATAGCACGAGTTATACGGATCTTGGTTGGCAGACTAATGTCTCTGCTCTATACTAGACGGTCAAGGCTAGCCATGGCTCTCTCCCAGAAGTAGGCGTCTCCTAATTTCATGGCTGCAGTCTCCTTCCGGGGTTATCTTGGAGCCCAAGAAGAGAAAATCTGTCAAAGCTTCCACTTCTTGTCCCTTGATGCTCCAGGACTTGATGGGGCAAGACGGCATGATCTTTGTCTTTTTAATGTTCAGTTTAAGCCCAAACTTCTCTCTCTCTTCTTGTACGCGCATCAGAAGTCTCTTGAGTTCCACTTCACTTTCTGCCATTAAAGTGGTATCATCCGCAGATCTAAGGTTGTTGATAGTCATACCTTTACGCTTCCCATTTAGCGTACATATACTAGGCAGGTTGGCGGCCGCCGCCAACTTGACTACGAAATCTATTACAAACTATAGTAATTTGTAATAGGTATTCTAACCGACGAGATCGTACCTCCACTTGTACGCCGTTCAGTGTAAGTGTGGGTGTCCTCCGATAAATGCGCAGCTACGGCGCCTTCCTTTCCCGAACCCCAAATCAACTTAAGATGTTTAATAAATCTCTCATTGATAAACAGCCATGCATGCCAAGCAAGCCAAACAGCGTTTTCACACGTCTTAACCGATTTAAGCGTAGTTAAACCATGGCTGAGTTTCTTCTCTCCACTTTACCCCCTGCCAGCCCAGGCTTCAGAAGGACGGACTTATCTCCGACACGGGACTCTAATGGGAATTCATTGAAAAACAACATTGTTCCGATGTTTCGGTGCTACCTGGGCAACTTCCGGAAATGCAGAGGGCAAGCTTAACATCAAGCATCACAAAAGCTAAGGATCGACTTGAAGCAAGGCACAATTTCGCCCAGCACACATGAGCAGGTGATTGAAGGTTTTTGACTTGTAGAGTGCGCCTGAAAGTGTGTGCTTAGTTTTACTGCTGTGACAATTCATATATCAGCCTAATTCTCAAATTTTCGCTACATAGTGATAACGTTTTAACGCGATAGCGTTAACGACCTCGTTCCCCAGAAAATCCAGCGTCGGCGCTGTGAGCGAAAAGTACTAACATGGCGCTGGCAGCTGACATGGACGGGCTCTGATTGGCTGCAGGGTTGCCTGACGTTACGTTTGGTAGGAGATGCCGACTCGGCTCTCGCCTCACATATGGGAGGATGACATCAGAATCAGCAGCATTCCAGGACCCTTGCGTTCTGAGTCAGATACGTTACCCTATAAGCCACGCAGGCACGTTCGTATATACGGCTTGGTTAAAGCGAAGCTTTATATGTGGGCTAGTAGCCTACGCTATCGCTTCATAGCCTTATAAAGACGGAGATTAATTGTGCCCCTTAATTGTTTCACAAAACATACCACTTTATCCGAAAATATAGTAAAGACGAAATTCTGGAGCAGCCACGAAATAGTTAGCTTTAAACGGTTTAACATCCCAAAGCAGCTCAGGCTATGGGGGTGCCATAATGAAGGGCTCCGGCATTTTGATCGCCTGGGGCTTTCACCGAGCAGTGACACTGCTCAGTACGTGGGTGTCATCCTTTTCGCCTCCATCGAAAGGCGGCTGCCTTGGTCGGAATTCGATCCAACGAGCAACTGCGGGCGGGTTGGCGGAGAATGGACGAGGATAAATAGAAACACCAGACATACTGAAGCTTAACCTTGGAGTTCTCTGCGTCACTGTCTATTTCGCGCTGGGAAGGTGCATCTAATGTTGAGTTACCAGGCAAACAAATTATGCTCTCTGGACATTTTTCATTCCAGTGCGCATGTATGCACGACGAACGGAAAGCCGAGAAACGGACTCTCACCCGACTCGCACAGCCTTCCGGTCATTCCAGGAGGACAAACACACTCGAAGCTCCCTGCGTGGTCGACGCACGTGGCCCCCTCATTGCAGGGCGCAGCGGCGCATTCGTCGACGTCCACATCGCAGCGCACGCCTTCGTATCCGGGCGAGCACACGCACCTGTGAGTGGCAGAGTTAATTGGGCAGTGTGCGCGGGGCCGCAAGCCACGAGTGCTGATGTGGCCAGTGAAACAGACCGTCGCCAAGGCTACGTCTCTGCAGTTCTTTAAACGATTGTTTAGCATCGTTCTCTGCATGCCTTTAGTTTACATCAATTACGCCAGGTGCCGCATTCATTGCTATCGACTGAAACGTAGATGTTTCATTTGTCTTTACGCACACACGAATCTTGCTTTGTTCTTTTATGTAATGCGTTTTTATTTCATGGTTTATTAACCATTCTACAAAAAGTTCGCGTCCAGAAGCAAGCATAGATAGACAATATGCAATATAAAATTGTGTGGAGTAAACCAGAAGCTCTTCCAGCTGTTTAGCCTTCCAACTTTCTTGTTCACTATCACCATAAGCACTTTCGCAGGGTGAACCTCACTGAACGTCATGGTTACGGAAATTAAAAATTCACAGGTAACGTATGGGTATGCTCAAAAATTTGCTTCTTAGTTAAGCTGCCCAGCTTTCCTGCCTGGCTACTAGCTCCGCTGTCTCATGCATACGCATATACAAATTTGTCGCTACTCAATAGCACATTTCTCTTGCCTCTGCTTGGGTGGCCATGAAAATCGCACCAATGGAAACGTCTCGCTGAGTACTTTCGTGTGTACAGGATCGACTTATTCTCATAACCTATACAGCATGTTCATAATTTAAAGAGACAAGCTATCGCGAGTGAATTTCGGGCACTTTTGACAGTGCTTGCATCAAGAGATGTGCCCACCCTCACCGGTAGTGCGACCCCAGATTGATGCACTTGGCGCCATTCAGGCACGGGTTGACGGAGCAGGCGTCCAGCTCCATCTCGCACCAGCGTCCCGCGAACGGTGCCGGACAGAGGCAGCTGAAGTTGCCCCGCCCGTCCTGGCATGTGCCGCCATTCAGGCAAGCAACGCTCGCGCATTCGTCCTCGTCCACGGAGCAGGTAGGCCCTGCATTTTGGGGCGTTATTTAGAGCGCAGGTTCGCCGAAAATACCCGGGTCGTGAAAAGAAATTCCGTGATCAGTCAACACAGTATACACGTCCTAGGTCGTGACGTCATTAAACCATCGTTGCGAAGGGCCTCCTAAGTATGAGTAAAGCTCCTGCAGTAAAGTTGTTGAGCGAGTGCCGAGCCGCTGCTCAAGAACCTCGAGCTTAAGGTAAAACAAAAATGCAAAATACTCTGTGGGGTAATTCATGAGTAAAATGTAGTTGCTTAAATTCCCTAAAAGAGTCGTAACCGTTCACGTTTCAAAACTATGATCTAAGGTTCGGTCAATACAAGCTAAAATATATATAGGAAAGGGTTGGAGCAACCAAACGCCCAATACACATGACATTCCATTGTAAAAGTGACTGGTCATTCGAAACAATACAAATGACCTTAAGGGAATATTCCAAAAGATTTGAGAAGTTCCTCGGATGAAGTTCTGGAGCACCTGTCCTCGTGCGCGCTCATCGGTTACCTTATGAGAACATAAGGAAATGGGCGAGGGTACAACACGAAGGGCGGTCGTAAGGGAGAGAAAAGAGGGGGTGGGGGGCGATGGGGACGTTGGTCTGGAAAGGAAGAAGGGGTAAGATGTGTATGGGAGAGAGAAGGCGAAAGCGTGACGTGGCGGCCGCTTTGTAGATCCACGGAACGCCTCTGCTCGGTGGTTTTGGTCCGGTTCTGCATGCTAGTCTTGCCAAGCAGCTACACGAGTAACGTTATCGTATGCGTAAAGTAATTTTACCTTACACGTGCTCAACTAAAGTGCTGCAGAAAACTAGCGCTAACAAGTTTATGCCATACAAATCTCACGATCTTAGATTTCTCTCTTTTAAATAACGCTCTTTCGTTCCTGCTTTCTTTGCCAAGCGCAGCGAGGAACAGTTTGATGGAGTTACCTGCGAAGCCTTTCTTGCAGCTGCAGCTGAAGCCCCCGAACGTGTTGGTGCAGGTGCCATTGTGCTGGCACGGCAGGGAGGCGCACTCGTCGACGTCTTCCGAACAGTCACTGCCGGTCCGGCCGGCGGGGCAGTCGCATCTGTGCCCTGCCGCTTCCTCGATGCACGTCGCCCCGCGTCCGCACGGATTTCGAGAGCAGTAGCCGAGGCTGCGCTCGCAGTACGGCCCTGTGGCACAGCATTGGACGGAGAGGGACAATTTCTCGTGTCTCGTGCTTTATGTTAATGTCAAACAGTTCTCGTGTTTATTTATTTATTTGTACCCTCAGGGCTTACAAGAAGCATTATAGAGGGGAGGGGCTTTTGCGAAATACAAACAAGGTGAAGAACATAATTGCATCGGCAAAATAGAGACAAATGAGTAATATATGGCAACTGAACAAAATAGATAAGCAAAAACAGATAGCTTAGAGCACGCGAAAGAAAAAGAAGTAAGGAACAAAACCTAACACACACACACACACAAAAAAAAACAGTTTTATATAGGTATAAACTCACTTTCTGAAATATTTGTTAGTGCTTGCGAAAGTGATCGGTGGCGGTGATAGCAACTAAAGACGCAGGCAGGTGGTTCCACTCATGACAGGTCTTTGGCAGGAATGATAATGAGTAGGTGACTGTGCGCTGCGAAGGTACATGAACTTTGAAACGATGATCCACACGTGGGGAGATATAATACGCTGGTGTAATGAACCGTGACTTAAGTATCTGATTATGATAGTAGATTATGATAGTGACCTAAGTATCTGGTTATGATAGATGCTGGTACCTTTAATATACGAATTTCTCTTTTCGTTTTTTCCTGGTAAGTATGCCGTTAAACTGCTTTTAGTTTTTGTAATATTGGGAAGGTTGGTATGCCATAGATGTTGAAGGCACTATATGAGATTGTTAATTGCAGTGCATTTCCGCTTGTTATAATTCCTTGAACTTCCTGCACTTCCACCTTCGCACAATGCTGTACTGAAGGAATAAGAGCGTTGGAGGAGGTGACGGGGAGGTACACATTGGAAATGTCATATGTGTTAATGGTTTGGTTTGGTTTGTGGTGTTTAACGTCCCAAAGCAACTCAGGCTATGAGAGACGCCGTAGTGGAGGACTCCGGAAATTTCGACCACCTGGGGTTCTTTAACGTGCACTGAGATCGCACAGCACACGGGCGCCTTGCTTTTCGCCTCCATCGAAAAGCGGCCGCCGAGGCCGGGATTCGATCCCGCGTCCTTGGGAACAGTAGTCGAGCGCCGTAACCACTGCGCCACCCCGGCGGGGTTCATATGTGTTAATTGACCCGACCCAGATAAATTTTCAGGGCGTTCCACGTAAGGTTATGCAAGGGTAGAAAAAAAAAAAAGCCCGTGCTCATAGCCTCACCACTGAGTGATGTGTGAGCAAGAACAGGTAAGTACTTGATAAGGGTTGTTGACTTGATTATCTCGTTTAATAAGCGGTAGACGTTTTAAATTCTTGACATGGTCTATAATATCCGCTTCTCAGTCCCTGTCAAATAGAAGCCAGAACAGCTTAGAGACCTTAACGTAGTCGGCGTTTTTAAAACACAACTTTTTTAGACTGACCTCTAGGGTGGCAGGCGCTGACATCCGGCACAACGCCAGCCTGTTACTTATGATGCTTCAAACACTAGGCGGGGGAGCGATGCTTTACAAGAAAAAAAAATAAAAGGAGTCGGACTTGACTAAATACCTTGTATTTCAGGTAGCATTTGGGCAGGCAAAAAACTTTAGGTCACGTTTTTCTTTCTGTTCGGTTTCAAGATGATCA
The DNA here is from genome assembly GCF_055883805.1 of Amblyomma maculatum. NCBI lineage: Eukaryota > Metazoa > Arthropoda > Arachnida > Ixodida > Ixodidae > Amblyomma > Amblyomma maculatum. The sequence continues at coordinate 101,483,130 of NC_139351.1, read as the reverse complement.
AATAGTTTATAATTTTATGCACACGATAACTTAGAAACGTCAGTCATGGCAGGCTATTGTGAGGCTACCATACCATCCTTACAGTTCCAGTTGTGCAAAAAGAAGGAGAATGCGGGTGCTTCTGTTGTGCAGATGTTATTGAGCTTTCAGGTAGATCATGTGGGCATTACGCGTGCCATATGTGAGGAAAAATGTCACACTTGAAGATATGATGGCATACACCAGCACCTGAGAAGAGGCGAGGGCACACGCACAGGAAGCCGGCAGGCACTGCGACGCACGTCCCTCCATTCGAGCACGGCTCAGAGAAGCATGCGTTCACTTCCACGGTTTCTCGCATGTCGAATTTCTCATTGGGTAGAATAGAGTCTGAAAAGCAAAAAAGCAAAAAAAAAAAAAAAATGGCGGTATCAGGAATCAGTATTACCGCTGAATAGACTGGCACTGAGTTTCTCAGAATACATTCCAGTTAAATTCTTCGGTAATTCTGATAAATTTCTCAGGGCATTCCATACTTTCACTTGAAAGAATTGTCTTCAACTTTCTTGCACGGTGGTCTGCACCACCCTGGTCCCGTCATAAGAAGGAAGCTAGAACTCAGCATGCAAACCTTCTATCTCTTGCATGTCCCAACATCGCGGGCAGGCAGGTTAAAAGAAAGCGCATTGAAAGCGCGTTAAAAATAGGCCACATGCAGCCCGACCAATCATGGCGCGTGGTTTTGTGGCGTCACACTCGACGTTACGTTACGCTGACGCCAACCCCGAAAGAATTCGTTTGCTTTATCACCGTTATCTAGGTTACACAAATGACGGCTTTCCATATCGAACAAGCGAGGATATAATATGCGAGATGTCCGCAGTTCGAATGAATTTAGATATGAGCATGTAATGTAACTCCTTAAAAGAACAGTCTGGGAATCTTGCGGAGCATTGCCGCGCTTGTAGCAATAAAGAGAACCATAAGGGGAAACAAAAGTGCCCACCGCTTTTTTCTATGGCCACCGTTCTTTTTAGACATCGTGACAAGCTGGTTCGTGAAATTATGGAGGCTTACCATATTAAAAAATGTCAAAATTTGTGTGTCAGCGAGCCGTCGGTTAACTTGGTAGATTGCGAATTTGATTTCTTAGCCTCTACTTTACATTGACTTTACTTATCTATACTTAGGTGTATCTTCCCTTTTCTTTCTTCCCACCTCAGTAATGAGTGGCACGTGTTACTGTGTGTTACAAATAGTGCTTGTCCGTGTCTTACTTCCTTCCGTCCTTCGTGTACTTTCGCGCTATTTTCCATCATGAATGTTAACCGACTCGCCCAACTTTCGGCATTACTTAGCATGTAATTAGCAGCGTTTAAGTGGTATCGAACTAAGCGGCCTTGTAGCACTGAGGAACATGAGTGTCTTATATTTTGTTTTCGTATGCAGAAGGGCCACTGAACATTGCAATGACCTTTGTTAGCAAAAGTGACCCGTCAGCCTGCGCGTAGGCCGTACATGGCAAAATTACTTTTGAAAAGGAATTAAATTACATTACTAATTACTTTGCTGAAGATCGCACAAAAGTAATTAAATTACATTGCTCATTACTGCTCCCTCAAAAGTAATAAAATTACATTACAATTACTTCTACTGAGTAATTCAATTACTTTGAAATTACTTTCTAGTTTCCATAAATGCAAAAACTAAGTAAAGCTATTAAACAAAACAACTTGTTCTCCAGAGTATTCTAGTTCTGCTCAATTCTGTCTCCTTTTGCCAATCCGTTACGCTGGCTTCGGATTGCAGCACGTCGTTCCTGCTTTCGCGCACTCTACTTTGTTGTCTATTGAAGGAGTGATGGCGCACTTTAGTAAAAGTAATTTCGAGAGGAATTTGCTGCGAAATTACTACCAAAAAGTAATTCACTACATTACTAAATTATCAAGCTGAAAAGTAATTCATTACATTACAAATTACCAAGAAAAGTAAATAAATTACAGTAATTTCATTACTGTAATTCAATTACTGCCATGTCTGGCGTAGACACTGTCTTCCGGGCTTATGCTACGCACGCGGTAAGCGCTCAGTGACTAACCGTTGCAGTGTCCGGTTAGCTTGGCTGGGACCTTCGCCGCGTCATCGGCAGGGCACCTCCGGCACGCCCTCTGTCCCTCTCTAGGCTGGTAATACCCGCTCGGACACTCGAAGCACGGCACGACGCCGGACTTGGACACGAAACCAGGGGAACAAAGAGCTGTGACGACGTGGAACGCACACGCTGTTAAGAAGAACCTGCTCAAAAGCTAAGCGGATGCCTTGAAAGCTCGTCTGCACTATACGCCGAAGTTTTGCGATGTACTGCATTGTACATCATGTACGGAGCTTGTCGTTCAAATTGTAACCCGATATGGAATCACGCTGAGGTGCAAAGAAAAACTAAAAAACAAAGGAAAAATTTTTGTTCAGAGAGTTATTAACACGTCAATAGGCAGATTATACCGACCGAAACAGTACCTATATCCTATTTCCGCGGCACAGGCGTCTTATGCTGGAACTTCGAAATGTGAGGCCAACTGTTAAACAACGGATTACTAATATGCAGATTCAGTGCCAGTCGAGGAGCTAATCTGCAGTTCATGGCTTCATCTCCCAACGATTCCCATTGAAAGGCTTGTTTTCAGAGCTGTGCCCGTTCAGAGATTGCCAGGGAAGTCCAATGTCATAGCTTTGTTGCGTATAGTAACGTTGTAAATTACACGTTTCAAACTGTGCTACAAAGGTGTGCGGCAATGCAAGGATTATGGTGCGAACCTTCCCGTTTTAGCTTTTGTTAATCATCAGGGTTCTTAGTTTGATGTTGCGGAACTAAGCGGTCTACTAAATTTCACTGTTTTCAGTGCGTTACGAGTTACATGATTATGGGAGTACGACTCTACAATGGTTTGGACTGCTCGTGACGAAGTAAGCGCGTCATCTGGAATTTTCTGTAGCATATATATAGAGCGCGTGTGAGAGCGTCGGTAACTTTTATTCTGAAAACATCCCAGTGTGCTTTGCAGTACCATCGCCGCCACAAATCGGTCTAATAAAAACAAAGGGAAACATAATTAAACTATTATGTTGAGAATGCGATAGCAATAAAGGCTTGAGTTCGGCCATCTGTGCGGAGCGCTACACGTCTGTCTGAACCAAGGAGGTTATAACCTCTTCCTTGGTCTGCGTACAGCCATGCATCTCCTCAGGCCATCTAACTGGTGTTAGATGCTTCCCCGAATGCGTACGCAGGTGGCAATACGGACGCAATGACGCACCGAAAAGCATAATTAACACGTCCCATTTAGCGACTTCACTCGATCTTCTCCGGCGATCCAACTTTTGGAATCATTTCCGGTCTGGTGAAGTCCCTTCTCCCCAGCCAATCGCCAAGGTTTACTGCATGCCTCGGTCACCGGATGATGCTGTATGTCGCGTTTTTTTAGCGGATAGAATGGCTATCGCATTAGAATGACAGTTCTGACTTCTACTCCCAGTTGTTCCACCTCTGTTCCATGCTTGCGTCCTCACCTGCTATTGCCATTACGCAATAAAATCCCCTTTCGTGAGCTATGCAGATACTTTGCCACGCAACAAAATTGCGCGCAAGGCTCCTTAGCAACGTTTTAAAAAAATGTGCATCATTATATGCCGCCGTAGAGTTTTGGCGTGGAACGCCGACCGCTACCTTTGCATTCTTTGTCGCTGACGGACCCGCGGCACTTGGACCTCGTGCCGATGGGGCACGCCAGACAGCCCGAAGCTCCGTAGTCTGGCTGGTACTGCGCCTTCCGGCAATGCTTGCAGGGCTTCAACCCGGTCGCAGAGTATGTGCCTGGCGAGCATTGATCTGCGGCAAAAAAGGAGACGTGCACTGCAACATGACGGCCCAAATTAGAAATAACCTTATAGCTAGGCCTACTGGAGAACAAAAGCCTCCCTTCGAATCCCTTCTACTGACCCTTCCTCCCCACGACTGCAAAATCCGGCTGTCTACACAGCCTTGAATACGGTCCGTGTGAGGGAATCTGGCTTGGGGAAGAGGGAACCTCAAAGGCGGCCTCATGTTGGAGGACATCTGAGAGGCCGGAACCCGGTAAACACACGTGGAGATGGAAATGCGCTCGGAGATCAATTGGCTTAGCATTTGGTTAAGACGAGTGCTCGCCTTCTGCGTAGGCTCAAACGGGAGCTCGACTCAATTGGATTATCCGAACAAATCCAGAGCTGTTCTCATTCCTTTCGGTTTCCCATAACCTCTATCTAAAAGCCCAATCGTTTTCCCTTATCCCAACCCCTTCCGCTACTTCTACAGGAAGAATAGGGGAGTCTCCCTGGGATCGCTCCGGTTGTGAGTCGATGCAGTAGCTTCCCCTATTCATTTCACCTTAATTTCCAAACACAAAAATATATTTGTCCGGATGGACTAATGCGTGTACTTTACAATTGGAATGAACATTCTCTACCAGCGATACATGAGTGGTGAGGAGGGGGTCTGTCTATATGAACGCGTCTATATCAGCCTTGTTTCAGCCGTGGCCTCCATATGTCCTGTCAGACTTCCCCTTTTTTCCGCATGACTCTAGGCTGCTTCATGACGCATGTTCATCCACTCTCAAAATTCAATCTAAGCTGTCGCTTTAAGGTTATTATCTTTCATTGCATATCCCAAGAACTTTTGAAAGGTGGAATGACTTGTTCTTGCTAATCGGACTCAACTACCAATCCCCGGCCGCTGCAGTGGACTGGGAGGCGGGAAGGAGAGGCGTCGCGCTGTGACACGAAGGTGACATCTACTCAACAGCGCATAGGTGACTTGTCTAAATAGTTTGCAGTGGATCGTAAAGGCATTTTTGGTTGGTCATGCGCATTACGCGCAGTGAGAGAGACCTTCTCTATGAAATGGCCTCGTTGCGCGGACATACTGTTTTCTGCCCGCGTGGAAGGCTTAGACAGTCTGTGTAGGTAATAAAATTGACAGGGGTTATTGCTGTTAAACCGATCATAGTGCGAAAGCACGGTTTCTTTTCGTCTTTCTTGTTGCAACATGGTGCAAGTGGTGTTGTTTACTTGCGTGATAAAAATTTATTTATGTGGCTATGTGATTGGTGTGCTGTAGTTTAAGTTGTACATGTGGCGCCATCTGAGAGCCGCCGCGTAAAATGGCGGACGTTTCACTGTGGCTTCCGCGATCAGCTCCGGTACAATGGCGCACTTGATCTTGCAGTCCACTGGTTTAACCCTACATGCGGCGCAATCTGGGAGCGACCCTGTCTAGTGGCGGATGTTTATTCCTAATTAAACCTGCTTATAACAAGCGAAAACACCCACCGACCGTACCACCGCGATGGCTTTAAGGCATGCAGGCATTGCTGCGAGGAAAATAAGGCAGTATTTTTGAGAATCCGTCGGCAGTGTTATTGCTAGTTTCAAGACACAAGACTCAGTGCCTGAGTGGCTTCCGAGAACGGAAGCGCTGCTACACCTGCGCGAATATTAAAGGAGCACACAGCTCGAGGTGGTGTGGCTTTTTGCGCCATGTTGTGTTTTTGTCGCGTAATATTTTGTGTGTATAAAATAATGCTTTAAGTTGGCAATTAAGAAAAAAAAAAACGGTGGCTCAGCGGTTAAGATCGGATGCCGAACACGAGTACCCGCGTTCGAATCTGAATGACTCGAATTCATTGCGATTGTGTTTCTTTTTTGTGCGAAAGCACTAGAAGAGGTCCTGGTTAGTCACTGGTTATTCACAGGCCCCATCACTCTCTCTGCTGGCTGGCAAACTTGAAAGGCCCGCCGGGGAGACTCACTCGTTGGAAGTGACCTTCGCGAGGCCACGTGGCCGTGTCCTCCCGAAACCGCTTAGCCAATCAGAGCGACAATACAAGCAAGATCGGAGAAGCTTCTTATCCGGTGCTGTTGAGTGTATGAGTGCTCTTGCACTAATATATTAATAGCAAGGAATTGCAACTTCGGGGCATACCTTTGCAGTCTTGGACGTTTTTGGACTTCATGGCGAAGGTGGAGGTGCGGTTCGGACAGAGAACGCACAGTTCCTGCCCTTCGTCCGCCTGAAAGGTACCTCTCGGACAGGGCCGGCACTTAGCCGGCTGAGTGCCGTTGTGATGATCGTAGTACGTTCCCTTGGGACACTTCACTGAAAAAGAGTCAGTACACGACTTCCTACCAGCGCGATACAGTCACGTTCGATGGTGCGTAAAACAAGGCTTTGTATGATTAAACTGCAACAGAATACAAGGGACAACGGAATTGTTTTTATCTTGCACTGAATTGCTCTTTGCTGGAATGCTTATACTCTCCGCTAACGTAAAAAAAAAAATAGGGGATTCCTAATCTCCGCATTTAAGGAATGACGCCTTGCACACATTCGATCGGGCATGTGAATTTTCTCCTCGTGTAACCATTATCCCTCAACATTTTTGCCGCTGTTATCCCTCACATACTCATTAGCATGCCTTACTATACGAAAGATCACCCGATATAGATAAACACAGCCTTACGAACATGCCTACTGTACACGTGGCCTAGGTATAGCGTGTCTAAGTCGTGATGAGAACGCAGCGGAGAGTATGTACCGGAGAGTACCTCGAATCAGCTGTTCGAGTCCACGGCTCCTGCCATCTCTCTCAGGTCATGTGGTCACAAAGCCCGCTGACCAACTATAGCGTCCGGGCTGCCTACTGTTGCATGCCCGTTATTAAGGCGAAAGCCTTTAACGGCACTTGCTGTCGTGGGCAAAATGTGTCCCGCTTTTGTGGCGGCTCTCATTGGCCGAGGCGGGATGACGTCATATAGGTCTCGGCCAATCACAGAGCACTACCACAGTATGCGCGAATGCGTGCCTTATATGGTAATATAAGGCACTAATTAATGACTATTTTATTATTGAATAATTAATTATGATCAACGATTTGGTTAATTATTAATTAATTAATTGCTGATTATTGCCAGTTGCGTAGAAGAATGCGGCATTATGGCTTTCACCTTTCACTACTTTAGTCGCTAAAGTCCCTCGTAATAATGTTTTTGCGCTCACAACGCCAGAACCGACGCCGTACTTTCTGGTGAGCGGCGCATTTAGAGCTACCGTGTTGGAAACTATGGAAGTACTTAGTATCCTCAACAGAGTTAGCATACAACTGGTATCAAACTTTATCGCGGGTGTACCTCCAAAGTTCCTTGCAAATTTTTGCACGTTTATAGCAGGTTGTCAGTCCAACGTAGCGATGTTTGACTGTTTTCACGTCAGTGATCACGTGACCGTCTGGCGTTGCCGCTGGATGTTTCTGTCATCGCAGCCCGACATGCTGGGCTTCGTCAGCGCCCTGCGTGAGGCAAACTCTTGTACACAAGCCATCCGTTCATACTCACGTAAAGAACGATCCTTGGTGGTGCGCAGGTGCCATGCGCGGCTAGCGACCGAAGGTTCATAGGCCTACCATTTGAGCCTCCATTCCTCTTATTTTCAGCGAAAAATGATGCTTGGCCGACGTCAGAACCACGCGGAAACCTGTGGGACTCTGACTTCATGGCTACGTCAGACTGCACTGCGGCGTGCTGCATGATTGTGACTCCGTGGTCACGTGACACGCGTGGTGTCATCATCGTTTCGACCAATCGGGAATATGCGAACACACACCGGCGGAGTTTTGGTGTGACGACAACTCTACTGCTATCGCATTAATACATGACTTTGTGCTCAGTTGCAGAATGTTTAACTCCTAGCCCACTGCAGTGAGTCGCTTGCTTCCAATTATAGGAGGGAGACCATTAGAAGTTTGCGAAAGGCAAAGAACATTGCGTGCAACTGCAAATACATCAAACAACGTTACTGTTAAGGCAACCGCACGAAACTCGCCTTTAATTACCACCACGGAAAGCAGAAAGCAACGTGAGGGAAAGGAAATGAAGAAGAATGCGTGCGTACGTATTACTTCTAACGAGCGTGAACCAGGCTGAATTATTTAGGGTAGGTTCACGCATTTAATTGCCACAGCTGCGCTTGTTGCATCCAGATAAACCGATTTCTTGGAGAATAATGAGAAATAAAAGTACTGAAGTGACTGTGTGCGATTTCAGTTGACTCACCGCACTGTTGTGACAAGGCAACGCTACCAGCCGGGCACTTAGGAGTTTCCTCCGAATCCTCCAGCGCTGTTGCGATGAGACCGCCTTCGTCCAACTTGAAGTCTAGCTGCTTGTGAAGTACGGCGTCCTTCAGTCGCCCTAGAAAAGCCCGCATAGCTGACAGGAGGCGGTGGTCACTGGAGGACGTTCCGTTGTGTGATCCAGCTGTGAAAAGGCGTTAAACGAGACGAACTGATTGGTTGATTTATAGGAAGGGAAAGACGCGGTAACTGTCTCACTTGTTTTCTGTGGACACCGCAACCGCGCCGTAAGAGAAGAGAGGAAGGTAGGGGTGAAAGTGGAAAGAGAGAAAGAGGAACCGTACTGGAGGGCTACGGAGTAATTTCGACCACCTGGGGATCTTTAACGTGCGCTGACATCGCACAGCACACGGACGCCTCTTCGTTTCGCCTCCATCGAAACGCAGCCGCCGAGGTCGGATTCGAACCCGGGTACTCCGGCACAGTAGTCGGGCGTCTTACCACTGCACCACCCCGACGGGGCACGAGAATGTGACACAGCAGGCAATGTGAGAGGAGAGAACATCCGATCGTCAAAAACTTGAAAAATAAGGAAAGGCGCAGTATACGTCACACTTTCTCGGTGGATACCTGAAACACATTGTAAGGGAAGGGAGGAAGATGAGAGTGAAAGCGGAAAGAGAAAAAGAGGTGCCTTAGTTAAGACCCACGGAGTAATTCCGGCTACCCGGGGATCTTTAACATGCACTGACATCGCACAGCACACGGAGGCCTTCCGTTTCGCCTCTATCGAAATGCACCCGTCGGCGGTCAAATTCGAACCCGGGTGATGGTTCCTGCAAACTTTACTGACAAATGGCTGCTGAATAGGAAGCGGTATGGTATGACACCATTTGAGAGCTTCACATAGAACGGTTACGACACAAGTTTGATACTAGATCACGTGCTTTTTTTGCCATGTTTTATTTTTAATTCTGGACTAACAACGGCGACACCTTTTTGATCGAGCGAGCTGTATGCGCTCCACGTAATACTTATGCTCTCTTTTGGGGGCTTTGAACCCGCAGCGGTGCCTCAGCGGTGAAGACGCTTGCATGGCTAGTGATCCGGAGTGCCCGGGATTCGACCGCGACGGCCGCATTTCGATGGAAGCAAAATGGAGAGGTGTCAGTTTTCTGTGCGATTTCAGTGCACGTTAAAGTTCTCCAAGTGTACGAAATTACTCCGTAGCACTTCGCTACAGCGCCTCTTTCTCTCTTTCAACTTTCACTCACACCATCTCTTCCCTTACATACGATACAGGTGCCGACAGATGTGTGTGACAGCCCTTAACCTTCCCCTTCAACACACCCACAGCCAAATTACTAGGTCTGGGTTTACGCAACACAATAGGGGTGCTCGCGGAGGACCACCGATGGGCCCAATACATGCGACTCACGGAAACATCCACTAGACGGTATATCCGAGACGGTATATCCTAGACAGTATATGCCTTGCCCGAGGTTGCCGTAGAATGATGATGGTCGTAGGTTGAGATACCGTCACAGGAGGATGGCACCTAGCGCATCCTTCCTCCCATCTGACACAGCAATGGAAAGCGGATTGTTAGGACACCACCGTGAACAAAGAATGCTCGCGTCACAACTTTGAGATAAAATCACGTGCGTGTTTTCCCGGTACGTTTTTTTTTTTCTCGATCTGGGTTACGTCAACGCCTTTTCGACCGAACGAACTGTAGACTATACTGCGCAATGCTGACTTACCTGTAACGCGGAACGAGACGCCAATGTCTGTATCTTGCGAGCGCTTGCGCCGATAAGAGGTTCGCACGCTCATGCCTTCTTCAGGGCACTCCACGTGCAAGTCTTGGACAGCACAGCTAACACCCTCGGGACACATGGCTGCCTGCAAACAACACACGCGCCGCAGCGGAGGTTCAAGGACATTCGTAATATGTTATATAAGAAAGTACGTCTGCAAATACAGAATCAGTAAGGAGTCGGACAAGGTGAATCACCTGAGTTGCCAGCTTCATCTCCAGGTGGTCTCGCAACTGCCTTCGCGTTAGCTCATCCGCGCACGAGACACCCACCGCGGAGTAGAGAAGCCTCGCTTTTGCCGCGGCCAAAGTGGACGACACAGACTCTAAGTAAAAAGAAAGAACAAAATAAATTAGGGGGACAGGAGCTCCGCTATTGGGGGATGGCGCGATAGTGTTTCACACACGTTTTTTTATTGATATTGTTTAATTTTTAGTCTTTATTTTTTCTCAAAGCCTTCCGGGCGATGAGTGTGCGTTCGGCGGACCGCACTGCGCTTGATGCAACAAAAGGGGGGGGGGGGGTAATTTGTTGGTTGGTTTGTGGTGTTTAACGTCCCAAAGCGATTCAGGCTATGAGCGACGCCGTAGTGGAGGACACCGGATATTTCGACCACCTGGGGTTCGTTAACGTGCACTGACATCGCACAGCACACGGGCACCTTGCTTTTCGATGGAGCGAAAAGTAAGGCGTCCGTGCTCCTCCCCCTTCTTCTCTCTTTCTTTACATCTCTCCAACACTCACTTCCCTCTCTCCCTATCAAGCGAGTAGAGAGAGGCATAAACTCGCTTTCTAGAGAGAGAGAGAGACTCTCTCTCTATCTCTCAAGGAATCATGGGCGTTTCAAGGACCGCAGCAGGGCGGCCAAAAGGTACTTGCTGCACGTAAGGTGAAATTAAGTGCATTTAAGTGCTCCCGCGACATTTTTTCTTCCGAAGAGAGAGTTACGTGGAGGTTGCTCTGGGATCAGGCTTAGTGCCCTTCTCCTCACAGATACTAGGTGGAGTTCCTAGTACGGGACCAAAGTTGAGTCCCGAGGAAGTTTCCCAGGGTTACAGTAACAAATTTATAAGCTTGCGCAGGTTCAAAATTATCTGGGCATCTTCGATTTCTAGCCTGTACAGAAGTAATTTTTTAGGACCCGACCAGGACCAAAGCAAAAAGAACTTTTAACAGTATGCGGTAATATTGCGCGAGTATTGGCTCCTACACAGACACTTCAAATATTTAGCTTGCCGGACACGCATTAGACCCTTCCTGCGCAAGCGCACTGACAAGGGTAGGTGCAATCGCGGCCACTGCGTCTGGGTGGGAGGGGTTCGTATGTAAAACCATAGCCAAAGGAGGCTAAGGTAAAACGTGATAGTTCAACAATTATAAGCCTCCGGCAATCTAAGGAGGCTAAGGTAAAACGTGATAATTCAACAATTATAAGCCTCCGGCAATCTAAATCTCTCTATTCCCTTTCTTCTTAACGGCGGTCTTAGACACCTAAACACTTTTATTCCAAAGTGAGAAAACGTAGTACAATAGCCGTTGTGCGCGAAACAGCTTACCGGAGCAGTCGGGAAACGATTCCAGCAGTAAAGGCGACCAGCCGCCATCAAAGGTGCACGAGAACTCCCTGGCGCTGTCGGGCTCGAGGTCGTGACCTTCCCAGCACGAAATGGTGCACCTTACACCAGAGTCCGTCCTCTGGCAGTCCGCGTTCCCGTTCGCTGGCGGCGGTGGCGGAGCGCATCGATGTCCTGTAAACGCAGCGGGAACCCTTCATGGTATGGCGGTTACCTTTCGTGTCACTGCTCGAAAGATGAAGTAGAACATAAACGCAACATCGACGAGCGATTACAAATATCACTTGCGCATCACAGAATGTAAATTGGTTTAAAGGAAAGGAAAGGCGCCGTATCTGTCACACTTTTTGATTGATTGATTGATTGATTTATAGGAAGGGAAAGGCGCGGTAACTGTCTCACGTGTTTTCTGTGGACACCTCAACCGCGCCGTAAGGGAAGCGAGGAAGGTGGGAGTGAAAGTGGAAAGAGAGAAAGAGGAACCGTAGTGGAGGGCTGCGGAGTAATTTCGACCACCTGGGGATCTTTAACGTGCGCTGACATTGCACAGCTCACGGACACCTCTTCGTTTCGCCTCCATCGAAACCCAGCCGCCGAGGTCGGGTTCGAACCCGGGTACTCCAGCACAGTAGTCGGGCTTCTTACCACTGCACCACCCCGGCGGGGCTCGCACTTTTAGGCGGACAGCTGAACCGGTTCGTATAAGGGAAGGGAGGGAGTTGGGAGCGAAATAGAAAAGAGGTGCCCTAGTGGATGGCCCCGGAATAATTACGACCTCTGGGGATCAGAGTAGTACACGCTTCTATGACCGTGGTGCTGTCTAAGCCATATAGAGTGAGGTAACCAGTGTTGCCGGACTAACCATAAGAGGTGGCAGTAGACTGGCGCAGATTACAAACCTACACCTGTCCACACCTACACAAATGACTCAAGATTTTCTCTACTCAATATATAGACGAATGCCCGCGGTGTCACAGTAAACCGACACTAGAGCATGTCACACGAACCTGTCCTAAGGCAGACTTGGACCCTATCTTATACAAGCCGAGTGTGACGCAGTGGGAGCACTTGCTGGCCGGCGAGGACGAGGAAGAGCAACGATTTCTCACACGCCGCGCCACAATGACAAAACTGAAGTGCAGCATCCTGGACCGAGGATCGACCATGGCACACAAGTGACCAGTAAGGGTCACGAACACCTCAAATATACTATAAATAAAGTTTATCCATCCATCCAATGAAAACACGGTCACGTGCCTAGCGCCGGACACGCGGTGACACATGACCGGTCACGTGATTATTATTCCATGAACACTTGCATGATAACGTGATGGGATGGATGGTCATATGGAGGGAGAGACACCGCTAAGGAGGGCTTCGTATAACAGTTTCCCAGTAAAATTCATTTTTACGTGTCAGGTCTACCCATGGGCTGCAAGGCAAGCAGTAATAGCGGGTCAAAGCAGCACAGCAACAAAACAGCACGGCGACAGAACAGCACAGTGACAGCACAGCACTGCAATAATACCAGTGCGGTGGAAAGCAGTCCCCTTACGAGTCGAGTTACGGGCGTGTGTTATATTGTTACGTGCACAACAATTCTGTTGATAAAGGGGCGAAACTGTGGCTGATTTTCTGCGTGAAATCCGCTCAAGGATGACTCTGCTTTCTACTCAGACGCTAGAAATTCCACGTGCATGGAACACAAAGTGCCCGTGTTGATTTTCGATAATTGCCACATGCTATGGCACTCTGAGATGTCCAGTGGTTGCACGCGGGGCAAGACCGGTGCCGTCTCAAATGAAGCAGAAAATACACAGCACTCTCGCGACAGGAGGGTGTTGTTCTCAGAACACTAAGTATTTGAATTGAATGTATTTGAATTTGAATGTATTCGCAAAACTGGCGATATTACTATCTTGCCCAAGGATCAGCTAAACCTGAGCATCTGGTTGGCAAAAAACAGAATCGTACTATTGTGCCCTCGTGGCATAGCTACTCTTAACATCTTTTTTTCTTTTCAACACTCGTTCCGCAATATTGTGCTGCACTGCGCTCTGTTTCTGTGCCACTGCACTGTTTTTTCGCACGCTGTTTTTGTTTCTCGTGCGCTGTTGTTCAGTCGTGCCATTTTTATTCCTTATACTGTTCGGTCGCTTACTGTTTTGTGATGTCTCAGATACGCGTGCAACTCGGTCGCTTTAAGCTCGTCCTACAAACTTTTGTCGGCGCAATAACATCGAAATCTCAGTGCACAAACCTCAGTACATGAGGGAGACAGTATCGATCGCAATTGAACTCATGGCCTTCAGCCCAAACGCAGAACATTACAGCCACTGCCCCACCGCTGCGGAGCGTGCAACGCTCCTCATTTTATCGTATTCGGTCAGCCATTGAACGAAAAACAAGGACTACCCGACCTCAGCGAGATAGCTTTTTTTTCTCACAAACTCAGCATTTTCCCACAAAGTGTGAGCAGTCACCTCTTACGACGACCCTGATGACGCAAGAAGCGTTGTTTCCGGAACTGTCGCTTGCCACGTATGTGACCAGTGTCTCGCCGACCGGGAACAGGCCCTGGCTGTGGGACTTCCATAGTGTCACATCCTCCCCAGAGTTGTCCGAGAATGCTGGCTCTTCCCAGGAGACGTACGCGAACTGTTGGTCATCAGCGAACGCCTCGGGTGGGTCGGAACAGCTTTCCACGAAAGGTGCTTCTAAGTCTATGAGGAAAGCAGGAACAAGCTTCAGTTAGAAATCTTTATTTCGTATTTACGCGTAGAAATTGCTAGAAGTTATTATACAGAGAAACATACTGAGAAACAAACAAACATATTCCAGCTCACAGTGTCAGTGTCTGGAATAAAACTAATGTCAGTCACCTTTAGCTAATCTGCACAATGATCACAGGAGACGGAACGTCTGGTTTGTTTACAAATATTGCAACCTCATGTGGCAGAGAAAGCAGGAATGGATACAGTTACTAGTAGAAATAAGATGAAATAACTAAATAAATTTACATACAAAATAGTTTAACAGGTGACAAAGCCAACTGTACAATGAACTCACGAGATGGAAACAAACTAAGGGAGCCATCTATATTATGTTAAATTTCAGCTGTTATTGAAAACAAAAAAATATTTCAAAATGACCAATACGCAAGTTGATATTTCTTAACTTATGCAGTGAACAATGTACTAATATAGTTTAAGGGACGACAACAGTTTCCCATATTTTGAAAAATATTTTCGTCTTCGCCCGGAAGGGTGATTCGAAGCAGGTTTTGGAGCTTGACGAAGAAGGAACGACAAAAGCATAACATATGCCTCCAAAGCGTGCAATATAAAATACTTTAACCGTCCCCGTAATACAACTTAATTTCCCTTATGCCGACTCTGCACTTTTCAGCGCTACTGTGTTTTGTTACGAGTTTAGTGATTCACCTTTGCCATTGTAGCTTTACTGATTTGTCATATCAACAGACCACATATTTATCGAGACTTCCCGTGGCGGCGCCCCAACTCACCTGCTACCGTGACGGTGAAGTTGCAATAGGCCACATTTCCAGCCGCGTCTTCCGCCCAGTAGGAGACTTCGTGTTCCCCGATAGGAAAAAGATGCGGCGGCATCACCGCGGGGACAACGTTGATGAACAGTGAAGCTCCGCTCCTGTCCACAGCCTCCAGCATCTCCCAGTCGACGAAGGCTTCGCCGTAGCCCGGCTCCGAGACGACCTCGATGTTTCCCGGACAGCTCATGATAGTGGGAGGCTCGGCAGCTAGCGAAAGGAAGTCGTCATTGAGGAGTCATAGGGAAACCGCATGGTTGTAAAGTCATTTCGCCTTTACAGTGTGCCTGGCTGAAATCTTGAATCTGGGATTTATAGTGGCGGCGAGCTTCCTCGTATTTAGTATGCAAAATATTTCAGTTCAGTTCAGTTCGGTTGTTCAGTCGTGTCCGACTCTTCGTGACCCTATGGACCATATCACGCCACACTTTCCGGTCTCTCACTATCTTTCTAACATCACATAACTTCATCTGCAGCGCCTCGAGGATGCCATCTAACCATCGCGTTCGCTGCCTACCCCTTCTCCGGTGACCCTCAACTTTTCCCAACATCAAATATTTCTCCAGCGACTCCTCTCTTCTCATCAGATTACCAAAGTAGCTGAGCTTTAACTTTAGAATTTGACCCTCCAATGAGCAGTCAGGGTTTATGCAAAATATTACTAGCGATACTAGTTGCGCTGAAGCATGAGTTTAACAGCGTGTGTTGAAGATTTAAAGTCCTACGGTGGTGCCCATGAACGCAAGAAACTGAAATGAAACTTGTTTTAGAACGTTCAACAAACTTTTGCATGTATAAGTCACAATATGCTGTTTTACCATTTTGCGCTTGTATCCTCGCGTTTCGTAAGGATTGTCCGTGGTGGATCATCCTTACAAAGCAGAGCGCTCCTACTACGTCTAGACTCCATTCACGCTCAACCAGCACAACGCGCAGTCTTTTGGGAATGTCCCCGCGAAAGGAGCTTTCAAGACTCTAGCGACGTTGCTCATTGCGTGGGCACTCTCATGCCGGTGAAACAAGTCCGACGAGAAGACGAAGGACGGGCTCTACAGAGTGCAAGACGGGAAGGGCCGCTCACCAACGCAGGCAGCAGCTATGTCGTGCTGACTCCAGGTTCCCGTGTTGAGGCATTGGCGTGTCTCGGGTCCAGACACGCGGAACCCGTCGGAGCAGTACAGAGTACAAGCCTCGCCGAACGAAGACTTCATCTCACTGCAGTGGGGAGGGCTGAAGGCGCCGTGGTCGGGGGTGGCCAAAGGCGGACATGTGACGGCTAGGCATGAAAGTACAACAATAATTTGTATTACAATAAAAATTAGTAGTGCTAATACTATTATTAGTGCGACGTTGTATAGTCTTCTCTGCTATTCATCATCATCATCAGCCTGACTATACCCACTGCAGGGCGAAGGCCTCTCCTACATTCCTCCAATTAACCCGCTCCTGTGCTAGCTGTATCCACTTGACCCCTGCAAATTTATTAACCTCACCCACCTAACTTTCTGTCGCCCCTGCTACACTTTCGTTCCCTTGAAATTCAGTTTGTCACCCTAAGCGACCATTAGTTATCCTTTCTTTGCGCTACATGTCCTGCCCATGTCCATTTCTTCTTCTTGATTTCCACTAGAATGTCAGTAACTTCACGAGTTATTTCTCTGACTCATTCTGCACGTTTCCTATCTCTTAATGTTACTCCTACCATTTTTCGTTCCATAGCCTTGAGTGTGCTTGCAATTTTGTTTGTACCCTGGTTTATGCTGTTATTATTGCTCAGTTCGACTATGTGTCCCAAAACACACCGCAGGGTTTTATATACATGAGCAAGGTGTGTAAATACCGACTTATTGATTAATATTATTACTGCCTTTCTCAACGTAACTATCTGCGGACGTCTCTCTCAACTTCAAATTCTAAGGATTCAAGTGAAACCATATCACTGTATTCGTAAAGGAAAAATTGAGAACGCAATAGCAGAATGTACCTCCAGATAAAGATCTCCCTTTATAACTGGCCCGTGATTAGAAATTTCATACATGAACTGTACTGTATTGCAGGTGATTTTTGCCTCGAATTTCTGGGTCAACACAGAAAAGTCAATCCATAATGTTTCTGCTGCCAGGTTCGAGTTCATCTACCGAGCGGATCATACTTGACTACGCCCTTGATCACCTATTCTCAGAGAAACGCGACCATGTGTATGGAGTATTCAAAGGCTATGCTCTACCGTTTGTATACAGCCTTCGTGGTTGATAAATTAACCAGTAAACTCAAGCACACATCGACGGACTGGCACCGCATTCTGCCCACTTCGTCCGCCTGTATTTCCGCATGCCTCCGCTTGTGTCTATACAGAACTTTCTTCGCTTTCGGGGCTTCCAGGAAACGCGAAAAGAGCGCAGTGGCTGGTCTTACGTCGACATAGAGCGGGCAGGCCGTCCCACAGGGCGATGGAGAGACAGGTCCTTCTGCGAGAGCCAATGAGCGCGTACCCCAGCTGGCAGTCGAATTCGCACGTCGTCTCGAAGTCGAACGAGTCGCTGGAGCAGCTCATGGCTCCCTGCAGTGGGGCCTCCAGGGGAGAACATCTCTTCTCTGCGAACGGAAAGAATACTCTTGTCACAGTAAGCTCCAACCTTGTTAGCCTAAGCTCACTACTTGTAGATAGCTTTAATGCGATAGCGTTAAAGCTCCAGTTCTTGAAAAAAAAAAAAATCAGCGTCGGCATGTGAGCGAAAAACATTGAAGAGGCTTATTCTGGTTAAACTTTTGGGGTTGTTTTTCAAAGGAAGTTATTGTTATCAGGTGTGTGGCACCTCTCCCCCACACCACGAGTTCGGAACAGGAACAAGCCGAGGGCACAGCTAGCATTCTCCTCACGCCTGCGCTTCCGCTCCGAAGGAAGCAAGAGCATACGTTACAACCACAAATGTTTAATGCACAGAAATGCTATCATAAACACTTGCACTAACTCCCAGACTTCGTACAAACCAACAGCCCTGTCGCGGAAGCCTAAAGCGATGCCCCGCGCGCGATGCAAATGCGTTACTCACGTGTTCGCGGTCGAGCTAAGGGCGCTCGCGGTCCGTACGGCCAACCGAAGGACTAAAGCTCGCGCGACGCATAATGAGGGAGGATGAAGGATCAATGCAGTGAAAATGCAAACAGTGACAATAGCTGACCCCCCTCCATGGGAGTTCAGAACTAGTACGACGAATAAAACGACTACGCTATGTCGTAAAGATAAGCTGGCGTCTCGCCCTCTGGTTGATGTACTCCCAGCAACCGGTATTGCATATATAGACGCGTCGGTTATAAAGAAAATGGCGGTAGAACAGCAGTATACTAGCCCGACTCACGAAGAGTTAAACGTACATAATTAATACGAAACAGCACACCCGGATCCGTTTGTGATGGAACTTTATGCAATCCGCGATGAAATGAAAGCCATAAATAAAATAGAATCCATAACCAAAGCCCACATCTATACCGATTCCTTAACTGCCATAGAACAACTGAAAAGAGTGGCAATGGCACTACGTGTAACACAGGAGATCCATGCACCTAATAAAGGACCAAAGATAAGCTTCCAGATACACTGGACGCAATATATTGCTGATAACTCTGAACAAAGAAAAGTTGACAACCTCACACATAAATTACAAACACTAATACACCACCACAATAATATTATTCTTTATGTTGCCTATCGAAAACTATTACAATGGGGAGGTCCCACCTGCGGTCTTGTACCATGGGACCTCTCACTGTATATTCTTGTACGTTGTTTCTTGATTCGAAAATAAACTTTCAACTTCAACTTCAACTTCAAACCACCAAACTACCTTTTGATGCCCGTTCTGTAGTCCCCATCCTAGCCTCCTTTCTGCGTAAAAGCTCATGTCAGACAAGCGTATAGTTGCGGATTCCAACGGTCTAAGAGGAACTCACTCTCGCAGACCGGGTCGCTGCCGGACCAGGTGCCGTCGTGCTGGCAGACTCGGATGCTGTTGCCGATCAGCCGGTATCCCGGGTTGCAGCGGAACCCGCACGCGGCATTGAAGACCACCTCGCAGTCGGCGTTCACCATGTAGCCATTGGCCGGAGGGCTGAGCTCTTCGCATTGGACCACTGTAGGGCCACCGTGCGCTGTTAGTGGAGCTCTTCCCGAACAGTGCATTCGATGCAAGAGACAGAGATTGTAAAACGATGACTTCACCCGACTGATTCGTGTTTCAAATCGACAAAGGACGCTGCTCACTGGTTATCGGCTCAAACGAGATGTTCACAAGTAGTTAATATGAGTGTAGATAATTAGTAAGCTTAATATCGGGCAGTGTCAGCTGCTTAGTGTGAGTTAAACGTGACTCCCCTACTGAAAAAATTGTATGAGGCAATAAACTCACATTTTCTCACACAATCTCACTCAATTCACATAAGAAATCACATACATGTCGCATATAATTGCATACGGTCTCATAGCTTCTTGTACATTATCATAAATTATGTACAATATTTTATTATACCGATGTGAACCGTAAGAGAGTCCATGCGATTCGATGAGATTTTATGAGGTTATTGCCACGTAGAACTTTTGGTTTTTCAGTAGAGATCCTCACACACATTTCGATTCTGCAGTGCCATTTCTTTTCTTCCTCAGTGAGGTTGTTCATTCACTCGCCTCACCCTATTCTCGACCACTTTTTACTATTTTGCGTATCTTAAAAATTTGTTACACCAAAAGAAGACGACATTGCACAACTCTCCTTAGTTCTCTCTGTTATGTTCCCAATCTCATTACAGCTCCGTTTTCCCTAGCTGTTTATAGACCAGAGCACGGAGGGTAGATTACTGTAGTGCCGTAGCGAAACGACGGCTCTGGACTGCCAAACGAGATGGCCACGGGTATATGTCGTGCCTTCGCTTTTACGTTTCTTAGAAGTTTTAGCTACCGGATGCTCGTGAAATCGCCCGAAGTTAATTACAGCCTCCCGGCAAGACTTTTTTGTCCATCTCGCGAAAACAGGGGCAAGAGCGGCATCCCCAAGTGGAGTGGGAGGTTCGGGTAATACCACCGTACCCTTCTATGCAAAAATACTACAGGCATGACTTTCCCAATTTGATATGCATGCCCAAAAATATGTCATGCTACTAGAAAAACCATTGCGGTGTGTAATACACTATACCTTTGCGTAGCTGTATGCCAAAATTTGTCACAGCCTGCACCTCATAAACAAACGTAAGGCAACAAGAGCGAATAAACACGTCTGATTTGCGCTAATTACCTGGTGTCTCCGTTTTTATTCATCAGGGCAAAATAAGTAGGTAGCATTAGGTCAGTTAAGCTGGAGTAACGAGATAGTGTCATGCTTTAAAGAACCGTTGACGGCGTGGCATTGTGATGATCACCTACACCAACCACGTAGTCACGAAATTTCATGTCACGGTTTGATGTTGCTTATAATAATAATAATAATAATAATAATAATAATAATAATAATAATAATAATAATAATAATAATAGTAATAATAATAATAATAATAATAATAATAATAATAATAATAATAATAATAATAATAATAATAATAATAATAATAATAATAATAATAATAAACCATCATCATCAGCTGGACTAAACCCAACGCGGGGCGAAGGTCTCTCCCATATTCCTCCAATTATCATATCATGCATATCATAACATATCATAACAGTGTAAGGACAGCCATCGACTGGAACGATCTTCCCGCTGACATCGTCGCTCACTATAACCCAAGCCATTTCAGAACCGCCATTGAAAATTTGTTTTGTTAATCTCGACAATACTGTCAAGCCTACCCCTCATGTAAAACCTCGTACTCCTGGGGTCTTTGAGGTATTGGAAATAAATAAATAAATAAATAAATAAATAAATAAATAAATAAATAAATAAATAAATAAATAAATAAATGAATGAATAAATAAATAAATAAATAAATAAATAAATAAAAAAATAAATAAATAAATAAATAAATAAATAAATAAATAAATAAATAAATAAATAAATAAATAAAACCAACGAAGGCAGCTGGTAAAAGAAACGACACTTCCTTGTAGCTCCAATTCAGCTGATCTAATTTTAATTCCTTCTTCTGCCCTGATTAAGGAAAAAGAGAAACATCAGGGTATGAACGCAAATGCGACGTATTTACTCGCAGCTAGTTGCGGCATTGCGTCGGCTATGAGGTGCAGGCTGTTACCGACTGTTACAGACACCACGCGAAAGTATAACATTGTACATACTGCAAGGGTTTTGCCTGCGCTCAGTATAATACTGGGCATGCATATGAGATTGGAAACGTCACATCCGCAGTAGTTTTGCATGGGAAGATACAATGCCTTTACTTGAACAATTCGCTCCACTTCTGGATATGCTTTGCATACTCCTGCAATCGCGAGGTGTGCAGACAGCTTCACCGGAAGGCTGAAATGAACTTTAGACGATTTTACGAGCACCCAATCGCTAAATATTCAAAGAAACGTAAAAGCGCGAGCGCGGCGTATATCCGTGGTCGCCTCGTTTGGCAGCACAGAGCCATTGTTTCGCTGCGGCGCTAATAGGGGCGCTACAGCGCTCTCAAAATGGCGGCCTTCAATTTACCTTTTGTGCTCTGGTCTAGAGTTCGCGGTGCTTCCCAGACAGGCGCTCCGTTCCACCATTACCTCCAAGCTGAGGGCGCCAGACTGAGGAAAAGTTCACTAAGAAGATGCCGCCTGCAAGCGCCGCAAGTTCTTCTGTCGGTACATGTAACTTTAAAGCCTGTACTGTGGTCGAAATCAAGCGAAGATCCTAGTCTGCTCGAAACGCAACAGCAAACCTGCCACCAAATTTTTGTCTGTTGTGGGCCGTCATTGCGCCCGCCACCGCTTCGGTGGTGGGCGGCGGTTGTTGTTGTTGTTGTTGTTGACCAAATAACTTATGGCACATACCCACAGAGGGGGATCGGCCAAGAATTGGGTAGCAAAGAAAATTTTTGAAGTATACTTGCATAAAAAAAGAAGTTATTTGATGGGTAGAGTAAAGGAAACAAAACGGGAAATAAGTGAAATATAATATGAAAAATGGTAACACACACGGGAAATTGACACTGCAATTGTAGGACAAGTGATGTTTAAATATTTAGCAAGGCAAACGATTTGATTCCGCGTTTTTCTTTCCCTCTTCCTTTTCTTTCTTCTCTATTTTCTGTCTGTACGAGGCAGATGAGGTGGCTCAGCTACAGATCCAGTAGCAGGCCCGTGCATTTTCTTTTCCTTCTTCCTACAGCCACCACAACAACAACGCAACAGCAAAAGATAGAGTGTTTCCACAATGGATACGAAAGCTTGAGCGTACCCTTGCACGTGCCGCCCTCTTCGCTGTAGCCCCTTTTGCAGTGGCACTGGGCAACACTGGTGCTACCCGGGGCAGAGTTCTGGTGCGCTTGCGGACAGGGAACGCAGATATTGTCGTCTCCGCTGGCTTCGACCGGCTGGTACGTTCCCCGGGGACACGCTGCTCGTGTGCCGAGATATGACATGCGAGATAACCCAGTGAATGAACTGAACGGAAGGGTACAACATTTCAGTTGACCAACGTTAGGGCAGCAGTGAGCACCAACCGAGAGCAAGATGCAATCTGATGCGCATGAGTTTCTGTAAGTATAGCGTCCGAGACTGTGCATGCCCTGGCTGACCTATGTGGTGCGCTGGCCCGTCAGTAATCTGTCAGAGATTTTTTAAATCAAAAACAAAGAATCTGTATTTATAGTATTTTGCAAAACTGCCCATGAGTACACAACACAGTGGATGCTCACGAAGCAAAATGAACAAGGGGTAAGGAGTGAAGCCTTCGGTGAACTGAGGCTTACCCTCAAGCCTTGCTCACATCGATTTGTGTTTTACAATAAACTTACCTTTCGGCACAATCTCTACCATCGTCGTTAAGTCAGTTTCAGGTTTAGTGGCGAGATAAAAACGGGAATCCTACATGCAAATACTTGGGGATACGAATTAATTAAAAGAAAAAATTCAGGCAACGGCGCTGTCCCTGGCAGAGGTGTCTGCCACACCTCACGGTGCGCCCTTGGCGCTATGGGATGTGGCGCCACCACACTTAAGCTCACATTCACCTACACATATCCATTGACACACACACACACACACACACACACACACACACACACACACACACACACACACACACACACACACACACACACACACACACACACACACACACACACACACACACACACACACACGCACACGCACACGCACACGCACACGCACACGCACACACACACACACACACACACACACACACACACACACACACACACACACACACACACACACACACACACACACACACACACAGAGGGGCAGCGGCCGAACTATACCTGTCAGTATACATGCCGACATTGATCAGCCATTCCTGAGATGGGTATGATTCTGGTGTCTGTTTATATAAAGCTACCGCACCCACGGCAATGCGTTTGTTTCCCCTTTACCTGTGCACTTAACTGATGTTGCTTTGAAAGTTGTTTGTATGAAGGCATCGAAGAGTGAAAAGAGATCCAGTGCTTCTACAACGTGCTGTCGGACTTAACAGGAACGGGAGTGCAAGCCTGGTTGCACTGAGTAGCTTTCATCAGAACTATATCGTGGAGCTTACGGTGGCAGTCGCCCTTGAGCCCCGAGCCGTAGTGTCCTCGGGGACAGAGGCAGGCGTACTGGCCCGACGAGGTGCCGCACGTACAAAGCTGTTCCCGGTGGCAGCAGCGTTCGCCTTCGGGGCAGAGGCCGCCGCACTCGGTTGAGTTCACCATCTGGTGTGGGCCCACGTGCATGTCTGCGGTTGGTCAAAGACAATAATATGAAAGACATGTCCTGACGAGAAACATTGCTCTCTTATCAAGAGTGCATCAATCAGCTCGGATGGTTGGTGAACAATGGCTTCCACTCGTCGAAAAATGGCTGCCACTGCGGCGTCAGAGAGAGCTGTCTATGGAAAAAGGTCTCAGTACTTGTCACGACCTTCCACGCCACTCACCACAACAGCTGTGCTTTACTTAGGCGGGAGGAGTTGGCGAAGATAATTTGTGTCAAAAGGTCCAAAAGACCATATTAGCGCTGACTCTCAGTAACTTGCTAACAGAAGAGTAATAATTAAGACGATCGATCGGAATATCTGCACAGCCCAGCTGGACTCTTTCATTAAAAATCCTCGCCAACATATGGCCCACACGGCGAAGCAGTATGTTTTTAGACGCTCCTGTTCTGGGGGATTTAGAGGAAGTAAAGGAAGCCTGGAATGGAATACAGAAAGTCAGGTAACACTCACATTTGTTGAAAGATCCACGGAACATTGCACTAGAAAGACTTGCCGCCCTATATGTGCAGTGCCTTGTGACCTCGACAGCACTTGAATATTGAAAGAAAGCTAACATCAGCACATTCCATAAATGAGGGGACAATAAGGTTATGAAAAAGTGCAGACCGATCAGCTTCTGTCCTTATCTTATAACGTGTTTACTAACGTAGTCGACAACCGAAAAAGACATAGTTTAGGCTTCGATCAAATAATGTTTGGCTAGCTTTCGTATGCTTTCGTATCGGGTTAACGTTCCGAAACGACTAAGACAGTACGACATGCCGTAAAGATGGGCTCCGGACGAATCCAGATCACCTAAGGATTAAGGTGCATGACATCGCTTACGGGTCAATTTTGCGCTTCGCCGCCACGGCCGCTCAATGGAGGCATGGAAGCGCACTTGGTGCGCTTCAATCGAGCGCTTGTGCCTCTATAGACGCGTTCGAACGCAAAGCTCAATATCCGAGTGCCTTCACCAGTGAATTAAATAAGAAGGCAAGCGCTACAGAGGCAGAAAGTGAGTCAAGCGAGCTGTTATTAGGGAACTTCGTGGTTGTAATGCGGCTTCAGGTGGCACTGTCTGACAGTGTTAATCGGAGAGATGTGGGAGAAGCCATTCCCTTGCAGTGGACTTAGTCAGGATGCTGCTGATGATTATGAAAGACATCTGTATGGTCTGGATTTTTTTTGTTTAATCGATATTTATTGCCTCAGGGCATCAGTAGGGTATGGGATGGAGGATGAATAAATGATCAAATGAATGGAAAACGTTTGTCTGATTTTATGAAGTCCAGGACTGAGCGATGATGAGGTCCTTGTATCCAAGCGACATATGAGGCAGGATTGGTTGCTGAAAGGCTAGCTATCCTCAGGTGCCGGATTCGTGTTGGTTTCAGTGCTGGACAGTCCCACAGCAAGTGGTGAATGTGGGCCTCAACGTTTTCGTTTTTACAGATCGGGTCTTGTGATCGGGGCGATTGCCTTCGGTTTTCAACGAGGCGTTCGGCACCTCGACGACAGGAAAGCGGGACCGCGCAACGGCGCGCGATGCGCACGGAGACAAGGCGCCAGGGATCCGCACCGCGCGGGGGGAAAAGAGGGAACTCGAAAAGTTATGTTTCCGGTGATCGCGCAGGAATGACCACAAGGCCTGCGTGTAGTCGTGTGGAGCCAAGCAGCACATTTGCGGCCTCTTTGAAGCCTTCGACGGGACCACTCTGTTTCCTGCGAACTGCTGTGTCTGTCTGTGCTACCGTTGCGGTTCGCCAAAATCCAAACACCGACGACCACGACGGACCTTTGCAAGCAGCCGTGCTTATGCGTTTTTGTATGTTTCCTAATTTCCTTTCTCTCTCTCTAAAAGGGCTACGCACCCTTCAGCCTTGTGCAGAGTTACGTTAGTTGTCTCCCAGAAAGGAACGAAGATGACTGTGAACTGAGTCTCGTCCTCGCGGCCCCGCGCACTGCACGGAAGCCCAGCTCCTCCCAGCTTCGATCTCGAACCACCTTACGGGCACAACAACGGCCACCGTTGTACTAGAAGCTTATAGGCTACCAAAGCATCGCGTGGCGGCGCTGCTGCTCCTACCTGCTCGACGCCATCTATGGCAGAAAAATAGAAAGGGAATATGAGGGCCGCGCCAGCTGCGCGCCCTCCATCACTTGCGTGCACGAGCGGAATTCTTGCGCTGCATCTGCGGCGCCTCGTAGTCACGGCGTCAGAAAAACCTGCTTGCTTGACTTTTATTTTCTCTAAATCGAACTTGCATAAGGTTGAAAAGTTCGTTGGCAATGTGTACTCTCTGGATCGGATGAATGACAACTACGATACACGACTGGACTCGAAGTGCGCTTCGGAAGTCAGCGATCACATTGTAAACACCGACTCCATTGTATTAGTTAGTCGTTTTAAGCGATGGCTTATACAGCTCGATCAACCGAAAACCGGCCGGCGTATTAGTAATAGTAGTAGTCGGCAATTCGCGTCGGAAATAATCGGGGGCTGCGTAAAAAAATGTGGCATTGTCACTTTTGATTCCAGTGATTGACTGCTGTGTAACAGGCGATGACGTGTTAATGAAATCGAAGTAATTAACTTAATAATTGATGAATTAAAGAAATTAAAGAATTGAAAAAAAAAAATGGCGTTCAAAGCTGTAAAAAAAACTCGCAACAGAAAGGCAATGTTATATAATGCTAAGTATCAGTGTGTAATATTTCAAAATTAAAGAAATAACAAATAAAAACAAACAACAAAAATTAAACTAAAATAGCAAGGAGCCCGTGCGTTGTCAGAGAACGTTAAAGAACCCCAAGTTGTCTAAATTTCAGGAGCCCTCCGCTACGGCGTCTCTCGTAGCCTGAGTCGCTCCGGGACGTTAAATCCTATAAAAAACGAAGCCGAAAGTAAATTAAAATTTAAAATGTGCGAGACATGATCCTTGTGTGTGTGAAACGCTATCTAGTTATACCCTTAATAGTGGAGCTTAATTGTTCTAACCCAAAACAAATTTTGGAGCTTTATTATTATTATTAGCTTTATTGTTTCTTTGTATCCGTTCCCTGATTATTGGACAGGGATGCCAACAAGGCTAGCATTTGCTGAGCACCTTTAAGGCAGCGGTCAACGCCAGCATATCCCATGAAACGTGAGAGCTTTTCTTTGGAGACAGAAGATGCCCTTACAAAGCCGGAACTTACGCCCACTGCAAAGCGATGCTGCGGTGGCCTTCGTGTAAATTATAACGAAGTAGACTCATGTACCAGTGGGGCAACAGCCAATGTTTCGACCACTTTGCCCGCGAGTTGGAAAAGCACATAAAAAGACCAGCGCAAAACCAGCGTCTCTTTATATGTAGTATGAGCCAACTGGCCCAAAGAGCTATTTTGGAAAAGCATTCAGCATTTCTGTATGCGCAGTGCCTGGTGTCATCAACGGTACCGGAACCATGGAAGAACGCAAACATTATCTTAATTCATAAGAAAGGGGACGCTAAGGACTTGAAAAAATACAGACCAATCAGCTTAATGTCTATTACGTATAAGGTATTTTACAAGGTAATCGCTAATAGAATCAGGACAACCTTAGACTACAACCAAGTAAAAGATCAAGCAGGTTATTGTATCCATATACCATCAACCAGGTGTTAGAAAAATGTTCGGAATATAACCAGCCCTTATACATAGCATTCATTGATTACGAAAAAGCATTTGACACAGTAGAAACCTCGGCGGTCATGCAGGCATTGCAAAATCAGGGGGTAGACGAGCCGTACGTGAAAGTGCTGGAAGATATATATAGTGGCTGCACAGCAACCATAGTTCTGCATACAGAAAGTAGCAAAATTTCCATAAAGAAAGCTGCTGGCAAGGAAACACGATCTCCCCAGTAATATTTACAGCTTGCTTAGAGGAAGTATTCAGAGACTTGGAATGGGAGCAGTTAGGGATAAGAGTAGATGGAGAATACCTCAGTAATCTGTGATCTGCTGATGACATTGCCTTGCTAAGTAACTCGGGGGATGAACTGCAAAGAATGATTGATGATCTAGACAGGAAAAGCAGAAATGTAGGCTTGAAAATAAGTTCAGCAGGATACGTTGCTGGGTGAGTTGCTCTCCAGTAGCATCGGCGGCTAGCCGGCAGGGGAGGTGCGTCGTGCGCTGAAGCTTGAGCTTCACTCCCGTACAGAGCTCCTCAATACTACCAGTTGCGAAACTTTCCATAGGGCCAATATATCAAAAACGGCGGTTTTGATTGGTTAAAATTCGGGTGTTTAGGAATGGTGGTGGCACCAGCGGAAATTAAAGGAAACTGCGTCTAAATTCCAAACTTTCTGATTGTTGATACATGCACAATTATTCTGGAAAATAAAATTAGTTGAAGAATTGCAGCGGCAAAAATTACTAGAATAACAGCAGGTTATTTAATTAAGTTAATTAATAAGTTAATAAAGGTAATAAAGTTAAGAATAGTTAATTCAGATAGAAAAGAGGCGAGAAAATTTTGATTTCGAAAAGGCAATAGCAAAAAGCCTGTATTGATTGCTTCCAGATGGCGCGACAATTCATAGACACAATTAACAATGAAGATGACGCATGCGCTGTATGCGGTAACTCCAGTGAAACAATTGAACATATTATACTCGAGTGTAATGGTATCCATCCAGAAGTCGATGCAGGTGCAGTCACTGTTCCTGAAGCTCTGGGGTTTAGTGATACCAGTGGCCGGGTAAATAAACCGGCGGTGGAAGCTAACAAAAACGACTGGAAGATTGGTCGCTTAAAAGCAGAGAAGTGATATAATGTTAGTAATGTAGAAACAAAAATTTAATAAATAGAATGATAGTATATTAACCAATCTAAAACAATAATTAGGATATAGGGAGAAAAATGAGCATGATAGCTACTGCTACCACTCCGTTTCAACGGGACGCTCCTATAATCAATCCATCCATCCATCCATCCATCCATCCATCCATCCATCCATCCATCCATCCATCCATCCATCCATCCATCCATCCATCCATCCATCCATCCATCCATCCATCCATCCATCCATCCATCCATCCATCCATCCATCCATCCATCCATCCATCCATCCATCCATCCATCCATCCATCCATCCATCCATCCATCCATCCATCCATCCATCCATCCATCCATCCATCCATCCATCCATCCATCCATCCATCCATCCATCCATCCATCCATCCATCCATCCATCCATCCATCCATCCATCCATCCATCCATCCATCCATCCATCCATCCATCCATCCATCCATCCATCCATCCATCCATCCATCCATCCATCCATCCATCCATCCATCCATCCATCCATCCATCCATCCATCCATCCATCCATCCATCCATCCATCCATCCATCCATCCATCCATCCATCCATCCATCCATCCATCCATCCATCCATCCATCCATCCATCCATCCATCCATCCATCCATCCATCCATCCATCCATCCATCCATCCATCCATCCATCCATCCATCCATCCATCCATCCATCCATCCATCCATCCATCCATCCATCCATCCATCCATCCATCCATCCATCCATCCATCCATCCATCCATCCATCCATCCATCCATCCATCCATCCATCCATCCATCCATCCATCCATCCATCCATCCATCCATCCATCCATCCATCCATCCATCCATCCATCCATCCATCCATCCATCCATCCATCCATCCATCCATCCATCCATCCATCCATCCATCCATCCATCCATCCATCCATCCATCCATCCATCCATCCATCCATCCATCCATCCATCCATCCATCCATCCATCCATCCATCCATCCATCCATCCATCCATCCATCCATCCATCCATCCATCCATCCATCCATCCATCCATCCATCCATCCATCCATCCATCCATCCATCCATCCATCCATCCATCCATCCATCCATCCATCCATCCATCCATCCATCCATCCATCCATCCATCCATCCATCCATCCATCCATCCATCCATCCATCCATCCATCCATCCATCCATCCATCCATCCATCCATCCATCCATCCATCCATCCATCCATCCATCCATCCATCCATCCATCCATCCATCCATCCATCCATCCATCCATCCATCCATCCATCCATCCATCCATCCATCCATCCATCCATCCATCCATCCATCCATCCATCCATCCATCCATCCATCCATCCATCCATCCATCCATCCATCCATCCATCCATCCATCCATCCATCCATCCATCCATCCATCCATCCATCCATCCATCCATCCATCCATCCATCCATCCATCCATCCATCCATCCATCCATCCATCCATCCATCCATCCATCCATCCATCCATCCATCCATCCATCCATCCATCCATCCATCCATCCATCCATCCATCCATCCATCCATCCATCCATCCATCCATCCATCCATCCATCCATCCATCCATCCATCCATCCATCCATCCATCCATCCATCCATCCATCCATCCATCCATCCATCCATCCATCCATCCATCCATCCATCCATCCATCCATCCATCCATCCATCCATCCATCCATCCATCCATCCATCCATCCATCCATCCATCCATCCATCCATCCATCCATCCATCCATCCATCCATCCATCCATCCATCCATCCATCCATCCATCCATCCATCCATCCATCCATCCATCCATCCATCCATCCATCCATCCATCCATCCATCCATCCATCCATCCATCCATCCATCCATCCATCCATCCATCCATCCATCCATCCATCCATCCATCCATCCATCCATCCATCCATCCATCCATCCATCCATCCATCCATCCATCCATCCATCCATCCATCCATCCATCCATCCATCCATCCATCCATCCATCCATCCATCCATCCATCCATCCATCCATCCATCCATCCATCCATCCGTCCGTCCGTCCGTCCGTCCGTCCGTCCGTCCATCCGTCCATCCGTCCGTCCGTCCGTCCGAAAAATGCGTACAAAATCCGGTCACTTTTTGAAGCAGAGTTTCGCGACTGGTATGATCCAAAAGCTCTGCTCTCGCCCCGCCTCCTCTCCCATTTCCTCGACATTTAACGCAACCACATGGCCTAAAATACGCAATAAGAAGAAAAGAAAAAAAAACTTAACACACCTTCATGGAGAGCCCTCCGGGCAAGCGCCTCGAACTGTTCGAAGCTGTCCAGTATGTAGCAGTGCTCGTGGTACGGGGCGGAAGCCACGTCCTGGAGTTCCCGGACGTTTCCGTTTCGGATCCCGAACGTGTAGATGGTGACGTCACTGTCGCGAAGCGTCTTCGCGTATGGCCGCGGGTCTCCTCCGTTCGAATAGCCGTCCGTCACTAGAAACACAGCCTTGGCTGCGTCCTCGCGGGCGAATTTCAGAATTTCCTTGAATAAAGGGGTAGACAACGTACATCTGTCAACTTTAACACTATACAATTCTAGACAGGGTGTAGTGAATCTAAAAACGCCTAGAAATAAATTGTGTAACAGAGTCGTATCAATTAAGCTAATGTTATAAGCTGCTGAGATGGACAATTTGTCGCTTTGAAATTCTCTGAAAAACTCTGAAATGACAAAGAATAGCTCACAAAAATCTGTCCGCTTTGTCTAAGTGCCACGTGTAAGGACTTACCACAGGTGGAACGGCGTCTTGGTATGGACGCAAGTTCTAGTGAACCAAAGTTTCAGTTGGGAGTGCGACACTATCAAAATGTGGTTACAAACCTACTCTCTCAAAACAAACTTAGTTAAGATAAATAGGGCTCTCTGCAAATGACTGTGTTTCATGAACATTAACGCCAAGAGAAGCAACAACGTCAACATTTGCCAGCAATGCTGCTAAACAAGTACAAAGTGCCCACCTTCACCGACGCTAAGGCACGAATGGTTTGGAGTGCTTACTACAAAGTATGGAAGGTGAAGTGGATGAGACGTCATTTTCCCGCGCGCTTTCAGATGGGATAGTGTTCTACTGAACTCATTTTCTAACACCTCGACTGCAGTTTACAAATTGGAACAAACAGCAGCTCAAGACGAACAGTGTTCCTGGTCCAATAAAGAAAGCGAAGCCCATTTACCCAGAGAAGCTTGCGCTCGTCAAAAGCAATCACCATCATAGATGTTTGGTCTAAGGAATTGAGAAAATCCGCTCAAAAAGGTGACTAATTTTACTATGCATTTCTTGAGTGCTTATGGACTGTGGCGCCATCTAGAAGCGGCCAATAAACGCTACCTGCAACTTCCTTCTCTTTTTTTTTCCTCTCTCTCTTACTTACCTCTACGGCTGCTACATATAACAATTTTAGGTAGTACATTTCTTCAATTTACTATTTGCCACTTTATAAAGCGGAAACTCGGGCAAGTTGGAAAGTATTCGAAATCATAATTTCTACCGCTTATTAGGAAAGAAGGTACAGCAAGAACGCATATCACGTTGGTATGCGTTCTTTCTGTTCCTAATAGGCATAGTAAATATGATTTCGACTATTTGCCAGGTGGATGTGCATTTATCAACAATCTGAAAGTTTGAAACTTTACCTTAGGGGCTGTGAGCGTCGCGACTATTTCCAATAAGAACCGTCGTTTATCGATGAGTCGGCCCTACGGGAAGTTTCATAACAGGTAATATGAAGAGCTCTGCTCACCATGGCCTCCTGCAAAGCGCCGAGAGTGAACGTCCCTCCACCGGTGTACTTGACGGCGGCCAGCTGCTTGTGAAGGGCGCATTTGTGATTCGCCGTAGAGGGCTTCGTGATGTGGTCCACTTCGCGGACGACTTTCTGCTTGGAGCTGAACGTCACCAGAGCAACGCGGGCCCTGTCGTGAGATACTGTGAAGTCGGCCAGGAGCTTCCTGACAAAGCGCAGCTCGTTCACGAAGTTGTCGGCGCTTACGGAAGACGAGCTGTCCACGAGAAAGACGAGCTCCGCCTTCGGAGCACCTCGCAGCTTCGCCACGTGGCGCTTAAGCAAGGCCCCTAGACCATCTAGACGCTCGCTGTGAATCCGATGGGCTTGCACGCCCCACAAGAGAGGCGTCCAATAAAGAGAAGCAAGCAAGAGAACGAAGCTCCCAAATCGCCTGTGCGGTCTCATTCTCTCGTGGCCTGTCATATTTGGGCAGACATAACGTCCAACACTCAAGTCCAACAAAGATCTTACAAAGAGTTTTCCTATTAGAGAGATAAAATGGGGATCTCGGGACGTTTTTCAGTTTGCAGTCAAAGATCCTGGCTAAAAAACAGTCTGAGATTCCAGTAACTCGCTCATCCATCCACAGTCCATTTCATCTGCGCTCTCCCTTTCTTATCATCCGCGTTGGCCATGATGAGCCGCCACGCACCGGGGGCTCCAAGGTGATGCCTGCGATGTGATGCGTCACAGGAACTTGAACCTCCTGGAAAGCGCTGTCGGTCGAATGGGTAATTATTCCGTTGCTGTGAAGCTTATTCAGCTAAAAATTAGAGCGTGAATTGCGCAGCAAAGATGTCAAAGCGTTTAGTTTCTTCATCGCACAAGAAACAGCATTCAGAGCCCCTTCATTTCACACCCGGAGTTGAGTTTCCCGTGTCTTTAAAGATCAACACTTCAGTAAGGTACTCAGTCGAAAGGGTAGCATAGAAAATTAGCAAAAAATAGTTGTGCTAGTACGTTCACGGACAGCAAAATTTGTACCTGAATAGCGCAGAAATCTGCAAATGATCACTCGAAGCACCTGCATATAATTCGTGGCACACATGACTCACCGACTGTCACCGGCTGCATCCACGAACGACACCCACGAAGACTGCAGGCGGGGACGCCGTTTACTGTCCACTTGAATAGCTTGAACCGGCCGTCCGTTCATAGCACCAAACTAACTGGTCGAAATACCGGCAGCGTCACTTCCGTTTGTCCGCCAGAGCAGACACACGTAGACAGACTGCTGAAGGTTATTGTGGATGAATACGAGGTGGTCACCTGCGCAGCACTGATCTGCAGCTCGCCTCCACCGCCTCGAAGAGATCAGGCAGTTAGGGAGAGATGTACAACGAGCTCTCTTCCAACGAAGTTCGAACTCTTTCCGGTCGTGCAGTTTGGGGCGGGAGGGAAGCTGCCTCGCAGGAGTTTTCTTGTTTACATAAATGAACGTTTGGTCACCGCGGCGCCGGTCGCGCCGACGCCGCCGCCGCCGCGTCCGGCGACGCAGAGTCATCCTTGGCGTCGTCTCTTCCTGCCGTCGGCAGCAGCAGCAGCAGCAGCAGTAGCCGAGGAGACGCCTGTCAGTGGAACGGCGGCGCCGATACCCGACGCGAAGGAACGGGAGACGACGACGGCTCCCCGTGCGAAAGCTTCGCGGCGAGACTTTTATGCGTTGTTGTTGTTCTTCGTGGCGTGTGTTTACGTTGCTTCGTGGCCGGCGCCACCGCCCCGGGTTTTCTTTATGCCACGAGGTCTGCTGCCGCATTTCACAGCGCGTGAATTGGCTGCCGCTGGGGCGACAAGTGGACGGCCGGGTGGCAGCTAGACGCGGTGAGGAGAAGGGCGGAAGTTTGTTTTCTTTAAAGCCAACTCTCCTTCCGAATTGGGCCACTGGGCGAAGGGAGTACGTCTACGTGCTGTTATCGCGCCCGGGAGGTCTGGGACAATTTTTCGTTCATCTTTTACAACCTGACCCCCCGCCGAAAATATCTCCCGGAACATCGGCGAGAGATGTGCTTTTGTATTATGCTTCCGAGTACATGGAAAACGCAGTTGAGAAGTGCAGCAGATTAACAAAGATGCTTGAGAACTTTGCAAGTTTCTCAGCATGTCCGGCCAATGTCACGATGCTTGCTTGAGGAAACACATTGGTCAGTGTGACGGCAGTGGTCCTCCAGCGACGCGGAAAGTTTAATATACATCATCCCTGAGCGGGATTCGAACCTCCCCCTCTGCAGGCACAATTAACAACTTCGTTTTCCGACTCCTCGGCAATCGTCGCCTTTTCTTTTTGTATATACGGTATTTATTACAGCAGAGCATGTTTATGTAGTACCCCACCTGTTTAGAAAGTCATTAGAAAGCTGCATTAAATCCGGTGCAAAACATCACACGCCCATGTAACGAAACACCTGAATGGAGACCCAGCAGTGTGTGAGGCTGAAAGCATAGTTAGACTTCGCGGCGAAACCGAGCATCGACGGCAGCTTCTGGCTGAAATATTCGTGTCAAGCCACACCCCTAGCATGTCTCAAATTTGCACCCATGTCTGTAACATGGGTGCAAATAATTGTTATTTCTCTCTCTCTCTCTCTCTCTCTCTCGCGACAGCTTTTCTTTGCAGCGCTGGGAACGCAGTGAGCCGAAACGCATTATCTTGCTGCGTAGCTAATATTCCCCAGGCTGACATTCCTAAATGCGCCTTAAAACAAACGCAAATCATGCAATTTATCATTTTGATCGCATTTCTAACATAACTGCAATTAGTACAGCGTTGGAACGTGACAGCAGAGCGTTTTTTTTTTCTCCGGGTTTTAGTACGTTTAAGGTGTGAACACACTATAGTCATCTCTTATCAATGTGCTGTCTGCATGCGTACCGCACATTACCACATTATGGTCGTAAAACCTCTCGGCCACTTTACGGGAGAGCTCGGTACGCTGACCAAAGCGGCCGCATTGTGGCATTGGTGTCAATCGAGGGCCATGTTTTTGCGGGTGGCTGAAGGGACTACCATCGTAGTCTGCGGTTATGGAGTTTTCTTATTGTGGCGTTTAACCTGGTCCACTGTGGAAGTATGCAAACGCGAGTGTTTTCCTAAAGCAGATGCGTTCTGTAAACAATGCCGTCAGTTCAGAAGAGCGTGTTGTCGGGCTAGTTGGGTCTGCATAGTATATAAGAGAAATGCGCAATAACTTAGACAGGACACAGGAACAAACACATGTATGTGTTTCTTCCTGTGTCCTGTCCAAGTTATTGCGCATTTCTCTTATGTACAATGCCGTCAGTTTGTCGCGTGAACGCAGCTCCTATAGAGAGCTTGCACGAACGCTAAAGCTCTATGCACCTGAACCGCGCCGTAAGAGAGGGAGGGATCGAGTGAAAGTGAATATAGAGAAAGGGGTGCCGTAGTGGAGGGCTTCGGTTTAATTTTGACCACCTGGGGATCTTTAACGTGCACTGACATCGCACAGCACACGGACGCCTCTCAGTTTCGTATCCATCGAAACGCAGCCGTCGGCGGTCGAGATCGAACCCGGGAACTCGGGCACGGTAGTCAGGCGTCTAATCACCGTGATGTGGTCGGATGTGTAATTGCCGCGAGCGAAATGTGCTTCTGAAGGTCAACGCTTGAATGCCGCGCATAGCATCAATCAGCGGGATATTTTAGTTCGTTCGTCGGCTATAGTCTCGGACGCTACACACACATTAAAGCCTGTTGGTTAGATATCAGCTCATATACAAGGCGCATATTTATCACCCAGCAGGAATCTGTAAATTGTGCTCCTATTCGCGCAAAGTTCCTCTAGCAAAAGTCAGTGGGGGCGGCACTCTTTTCGTGAACATAGCGCGCAGCGGAAGATCCGAAATCGCCAAGAAATGGCTATGGCTATCAATGCTGTTGTCGCCTGTGAAAATACTTGCCCAGAAAGAAGATGGCAGATCATGTTCGAATGTGTTTCTACTGCGTACTGCAAGTTCGTGCAACAAGCTAGTGAAACTATGTGCTTGCGGCTTTCTTTTATGTAGGAACAGCAGCAACACAGTACCGTTACATCCTCTATTCTCAGAAGCACGACGAAGACTAGCAGAAGGCAATTTGTTAACACTGGCGAGCACTAGATGAGATACAAAACAAAGCATATCGGAACAAACGAATTTGAAACGATGTGTAAGCAATCCACGTCCGGCAAACCGGCTGGAGAAAAGAGTCGGCGCTGCTCTGTCTCACCAAAGTTACGCGCTGTACAAACCATACAAAAGTCCTTACGACACACGGCGCATCACGAGTCAGAAAGTCAGCGGTGTCCGTTCTCCGTGCAAGTAGACAGAGATGACTACTCTGTCCATGGAATAGACGCAACCTCCACTTCTGTGCCAGCGTAAGTAAAAATGCAGGTAACTTACTTTAGTGTTTCTCTGGCGGACATCATTGTGGATGCCACCATTAATTGAAACTCTACAAACGTCTTGTGTCAAAGTTCATTCACAGATATGGCAGTCAAATTCGTCATTATGCTTCTGAAATTATTTTTAACATGCAACATTGTATGTGTAATATCGCCGTTGGCGTTATCTAATTAGATTAAGTGATCGTGAAGCGCCATTGAAAGAGTATAATAAGTTTTGATGAGTTTCAATGCAGATTTTCCTGTTAGTCATCACTTGATGAGCTGAGATGTACTGCAGAGGAGGGCGCTAGTTTGCGGACGGCTCGGTCTGCTCTTGGGCGGCGCGCATGTCGTAGGCCCGCTCGTAGAACTTCTCGTAGATGCGGCGGATGATGAGTATCTCGTCGATGAGCGCTTGCGTCACCATCTGCACGAACGCGAGCAGGATGACGAAGACGAGGCAGAGGCCCGTGATGATGGTGACGTTCTCGCGGACGTAGCGGTGCGCCGAGTCAAGGCAGTTGCCCGTGTACACCTGGAACCAGGCGTCGTAGTCGGTCATGTTGAGCACGTTGCGACCGCACGACAGACTCACCACCTGCGATGAAGGGCCACATATTTAGTTCTGGGGCTCGGAACGGAATTAGTAAAATAAATAAATTCAAAGTATCTTGAGATGATGGAACAGCGAATACAAGATAGGGAAGGCAAACAAGAAGCACATATGGCACCGTTAGAGTTATGTTAGAAACCTGTTAGAATTCTGTTAGAATTTGTTAGAAACTTGTTCTGCATTATTCGCTTTGCTCTGCTGTGCGCCAAACGATGGTGAGTGAGCTCGTTATGTTGATGTCACAAAACTTGCAGCTTGATATAGCCCCAGGGCCACGTATAAATTAGAACAACACGGCTGGCGCTGTATGTTAATTGAACTAACGCAACAGGTAACGTAACAGGTAGAAACCTTGAAGGCCGAACAAGGAAAATCACTTTTAGGACTGCAGGTGGCCATTAAGAAAAACTCCTTCTGTATGCCCCGAATGCTGTTAACGCCCGGCGTACGTTTCTATGGGTAGTTATAAACATGCCGGAAGTTGCCTGTACAATTGTGATTTTCTACCCGCTCCTGTATGAGCCTTTAAAAAAAAAAGATTACATTATAAATAAATAAATAAATAAATAAATAAATAAATAAATAAATAAATAAATAAATAAATAAATAAATAAATAAATAAATAAATAAATAAATAAATAAATAAATAAATAAATAAATAAATTCATTTCTAGGCGTGTGTAAGCGAATGACCGCAATCCTTGGAATGGTTAATTTTTTTAAACCCATCAGCAGTTAATCTCAGTGCAGTTGAAAAGTTAAGCAAACGTTCCATGTAAAGACCACGAAGTAACGTCACAGCACATGCACTATCAACAAGACCTGACACAAAAAAACTGGCATAGATACTCAACTGTTGTAAATGAAAATCATCAGAATATCAACAGAGACCGCTTTCGGATGCACTGGCACGCACCTGATCGGTGGTATTCCGCTTGCAACACGAGTAGGGCACTGAGCAGCGCTCGTTGCTGGGGTTAGCGCGGGAGCAGTTGAAGTACATGTTGGCGTTCCAGTCCCGGAAGTTCCTTCTAGAGATGCCGCAGCATTGCATTCGCTCCTGCAGTCGCATGACGAGGCAGAAATTTTTGTTCGTCGGCAATTACTCACCGTGCCATTTATCATGGTTAGTTATGGATAGTTGTGAAGTCTACAAATCAAAATTCGATCATTTATTTATTTATTTCACACTTTGGGGGACAGCAGACAAACACAATGCCTGATGCAGGAACAGAAGCTAAATGCAATTGGTGTCTGGCGAGGCCTCTGTCCCTATATAGTTTTTCCTTAACAAAACTAGGTATATAACGCAACGCTGTTATATACAAAAACTTTTCACATGTACAATAGCAAAAAACAACTCACCCCACTTTGTAGCCTAATTTCGATCAACATAGGACAAAAGTAACTGCTGTGTAATAGCACAAACTAAGACGCATAGTATTTTGTAGATTGTGAAAAAATTTACACATAATGTAAAATGAACACAAAAACAAGATCGCAGAATAAGATGTATAGTAAACTTTCTGTGTTGCACAAGACTTATTTTACAAAAGGAAGGAAGTTCATTTATGTACATATTTTGTACAAGAGGACTGCAATATATGAATAATACGGCGTTTAAACACACGCGCTGTACATTTAATGTTTAACATTCCTTGAAATGTATTTGGGGTGGCAGGTATTTGATAGAACATTGTTTCCTTTCCATTATTTGTCCTTATTTTTAGTGTGCGGAGTTTTCGGTTCCTTAAGAGCTATTGAACATTTTCAGAGCCCTTATTTTCATGAAATTTCTTCTGGCGTATTATTTGCAATATTTCAAATAACAATTTATCCGCCCTTAGCATACAGTGTTTTTTGAACAGAGGAGCTGTTCTTAAGTCCTGTACGCATCCAAGAAAAGATTCAAAGCATCACGATACTTTTCTTTTGTAAAGTAGTGAGCTTAGTTTAATTGCATTGCGTAGTGGTCCTCAAACAGTCAACTCATATGTTAATATAGAGTAGAAAAGAGCAAAATAAATATTCTTTTTCAGCCAGACAGGTATCAAACGAGCTATCCTGTACAGACATCCGACTATACGGGCTGACTTCGTGCTTAAGTTTTTTATGTGAGTAGACCAGCTCACGCCTTTATGAAACCAAACCCCGAGAAACTTTTGCTCCTTTACTTGATTTATTAAAGTGTCCTCAAATTTAACAGCGAGTTTGTTTGTTGAAAGTTTGTTGATAGGACGAAATATGATATGTGTTGCTTTAGAGGCATTTAGTCGTAGTTCCTTAACCAGTTTGACAGGTGTGCAAGGTTGGTGTTTAGAGAATAATTTAATGTCAGTAAATTATGCGAAGAGAAGAAAATATTATTGTCATCTGCATACATTATAACTTCAGACTAACTGTCTATATCGATAATGTCATTAATATATATGAGAAATAATAATGGATCTACTATGCATCCTTGCGGTACTCCTTGTTTTAGCTTCGCAAGCTTTGATACTGCGTCGCTAACCTTGACCACGTGATACTGATCGTTCAGATAACTAATCTTGATATAAGGCTGTATCTCGATACTTTCCTGAGTAATAAATAAAACTGTATATAACCAAATGGTTTCTTAATGTCTAGAAACAAACCTAGTGTTTATTTTCTACTTTCCATGTTTTAAATTATTTTGTCTTTTATGCAAACTATAGCCTGTTCATTTGACCGGCACTTCCGAAAACCAGACTGACACTGTGTTATGACTTGATGTTTTTCGAAAAATGAAGCTTGTAGGACATAAATATAAAGTTAGTTGTGGTTTAACTCTGGTTAACCCTAGTTGAATTGCGATAGCAACGGCGGAAGCTTCTTATGCCTGCTACATTATTTCCCTATCACGCCCTAACAGTGTAAGGTGCTACATTATTGTAAACACTTAAGCTCACTCTTTAAGAGTATGATGCGAGAGCGTAATCCTCCTCCTCCTCCTCCTCCTCCTCCTCCTCCTCCTCCTCCTCCTCCTCCTCCTCCTCCTCCTCCTCCTCCTCCTCCTCCTTTTCCTCGGCTGTTCAAGGTCAAGCATGGCCTCCGCCGGGACCGTGCGACGGCTCGAAACCCAGTGCAGTATTGCTATCTCAACAATACTTTCAAATGTCTTAGATATAGCAGGAAGTACTGAAATAGGTCTGTAGATAAAGAGATGACATCTCCGCCATTGAATATTGCAGTAACTTTCTCGATCTTCAGTTTTATCATAAGCACACCGGTTCTCAAAGTCAGGTTAATTATATAGCTAAAGACTTCACATATAACAGGCGACATCAGCTTTATATCATTTGGCCAAAGTTCGCCAATACCAGGAGCTACATTATTTTTAAGTTTGCCAACTATATTTAAGATTTCACTTGGGTCAGTAGGTCGAAGAAAAAGAGTCTGGCTCGGCGTTGTACCAGCTGGCATTGTGCCATCGCACTCGTTTACATTGGTATTGATATAGGAATCAGCATACACAAAATGTGTGCTAATTGCATTAGCTAGGGGTAATTAATGGTGAAACCTTATAAGGGTTTTACCATTAAATACGAGTTGACTAATTTTATTCTGTGCTTTCTTTCTTGAAGTTAACGAGTTTACAACGTCCTAAATTCGACCTGGATATACGCCCTCAATAAGATTCTGGGAGTAACATTGTATTGCTTTACTTAACTCCGTTGTTAATGAATTTCGGCACTTCTTGAATTCTTCCAATATAGTTGGATCTCAAAAAGGAATAAAGTCATGGTATAAATGTTCTTTTTTTTTTTATACGCCGATAAAGCTGAGCATTAATCCATGGTTTCCTGTATTTCTTTCTACTACGAGATGATAGCTTTAGCACCGGAAACGCAGCACTATATAAAGCGCGCAGTAAAAAACTGAATTTCTCGTAAGCTATGTTGGCCTTACGTTCATTATATATCTCCCTCCAGTCAATCAGCTCTACCAGACAAATAAATTCCTTTTGAGTTTTGGGGTTTATGGCCCGCCGACCTTCATTATTATGCTTGTTTTGGCATTTTGAAATCGGAAAAAGCAAGAACCCTGGCCGATGGTCGTTTACAGCATAGTAAATTATCTCACTGTTAATTTCCGGTGGCTTTCCATTTGTTATACAAACATCCAAAATCGTGGCAGCCTGCTGTGGGAAGTCTAGTTGGCTGCCTTACATAATTTGCGAAGCAGTACGTTGATAAACTGTTTCAACTGTTTTTACTTGAGGATCATTCGAAACTAAGTGGACATTAATGTCACCCATTATTATGCAAGAGGTGTTAGAAAATGCAGGAGATGACAGCATTATGCCGACAAATTCTAGGAAGCGACCTTTGCGTTCCATAGGTTGCCGGCGAAGCGTGACCACAACTATTTTTCCAACGCGTAGACGTAAGCATTCAAAATCACCACTAATAGCTGAGAAATAATCGAACGGCTCATAAGAAAATGTGCCCTTAAGACATACAGGCAACCCTCCTCCCTTCTTTTAATTACGACAGAGATGTTCTGATCGGTAGCCTGAAAAGTGAGGTTCAGCTTCACCGTCCGATAGCCATGTCTCACTGATCGTCAAAATATCGAACTCAGCTGAGAAAGGATGCAAAAATCAAGCAATGTCATATGCTTTTAGTCGCATACTTCTACACTGTGCATGAATTGCAGGAAAAAAAAAAAAAAAAAAACGACCGCACGAG
Organism: Amblyomma maculatum; assembly: GCF_055883805.1. Taxonomy (NCBI): domain Eukaryota; kingdom Metazoa; phylum Arthropoda; class Arachnida; order Ixodida; family Ixodidae; genus Amblyomma; species Amblyomma maculatum. The sequence continues at coordinate 101,440,736 of NC_139351.1, read as the reverse complement.
AAATCAGGGTTAACAGCATCAACTATGTAGTATCTGCATTTGTCTTCTGGATCTACATTCGTCAAGAAAAATAACAAAGCAAACAGCTATTACATTTCTCTCAGTCTCTAACCGCTGCTTTCATCCGAGTCTCCTTCATAAACAGTATGAGTGATGTCCGATTTTCTCTGTTGATTTTATTCAAGTCTCCTTTATGAGCAATATACATGATGTCGGATCCCTCATCTCTACATACGAGCACCTTGCCTCCAGCAGTCCAGGCATATTTCCATTTCTCTGCCTTTTTCTTTTTGATCGCCTCTGAGAGCCTCCTTTTTTCGCGTCAAATGCTCATTCATAAAAATAGAAGTTGCTGCTTCTTCCAGACCGAGCATTGAGCTATCTATCTACATTCTGAACTTTGACAGCAGGTCATTACGCCTGCTACGTCTTACAAAGCAAACAACTATGTTCTTGGCATCTTGTTTAGGCGCGCACACCCAGTGACAAGTGTCGATGTCAACCATGCTGTCAATGCTTACCCTTACGCTCTCTCCTATTTTGTTTATCACAGCAAGTGGGTCGTTGCCATCTGGGACACTCTTAATCTCGAGGTTGTTAATATCAAGCTGTTCGCATCTTTGTGATAGCTGCGAGGTTTTGCCTTTCAGTTCGTTGTTTCGCCTGAGCAGTTCCTGCATTTCGCGCCTCAAGTTCTTCATCTCAGTTCCAGTATCTTTGACACCATTACAATTATCAGTGCAGTAGGATACACCTTTCTTAAGCGCCCGTATTTCTTCTCCGAAATCACGCCTCAAATTCTCAAGCGTCCTGGGAATCTCACGCAAATTTTTCGACGTTTCTGCATCCCGTTCAAAAGGAGCCTCCCCCCCGTCACAGTGAATTATATGAGTTCACTGGGTTGATGACTAGACTGCGGTGCCGCCTGCGAGCTGAGCAGGGAGTTATTATTGTTATAATTGGTATCTCTACCATCACTGTAGACTGCCAAGCGTGCTATCTCCAAGAGCTGCAGCTTGCTTGAGGCAAGTCGGGAGCAAAGATGTGAAGATGACACAATGGAACCCAGGCGGACTCCGTCGCGACAGCCTCTCCCAGCTCTTGTGCCTTGCTAAACCTCTGTCCTTCCTGTAAAGGTTTCCCGAGGATCTCAACGACCCAACATCCAACAACCCAACAACCCAAAAGCTGCTTTTTATCCCAAGGAACGACGCTGGTAGCCCCAGGCAGGCACTGCTTGAAATACTAGACAAAATGTCACTATACTCGATCCTTTTGATAAACCAGGAAACTTCCTTTTTTATTTTTTTTTTCATTTTCTCTCCTTGCGGACCCGACAGTGAGCGAGCATACCAAGCAAACTCAGTTGCACTCGCTTAACAAATCCTGAGAGGGATTAAGCGAAAATTTAAATGAAGTAGACGTTATTTCTCCAGTTGGGCAAGAAAAAACGCTTGCGATTATAGTTGCATCGGCCGAGACTCTACCCACAGCCATAGTAGAGTGAATGGCGTTTATTGAGCGAACACACGTATTTATATGCTTGGGACACGTGAGACAAGACAGCCACACAAGTACGTGGCCAATCCATGAAACCAAAACAAGAAAAAAAGGTGTCCTTTTTGGTGAGATTAAACCAATGTATACAAGGACAAAGCTTCTCTCTCCGTTTTTTTGGGCGTCACGGTGTCAAGCTTGCATACGGGAGGTGCTCAAAATAGGCTCTGGCATATATCCCACCTGTATGCTGTCCATGAGCCTCTGGAAGTCCGGCGAGTCTCGGTAGTGGACGATCAGCTCCATGGAGAAAGTATCCGACAGCACCTTCTTGATCTGCGCCGGCAGGAAAAAGACGATGAGGCCCACCACCAGGTTGATCAGCAGCAGCGCCGTGATGAAGGACGAGTACACGTTCAGCAGGCACGTGTTCTCGCGCAGAGCTCCCACGCAGCCGCAGAAGGAGAGCGACATCGTCACCAGGCCGAACAGCATCACCGTGATCTCCATCTTGATCAAGAACAAGCTGCCAACAACGGGGCATTTTGAAAACCTCTTAAATGAATAGAAATAGCAAATGGTTGGTATTGCGTATTCTGTGTTCTGAACAATGCGCAGCAGATCTTAAAGCATGATCAGGCACGTGTATTGCGCGAAAAGCTTGAAAATAATTGATAATGAATTAACTTCCCTCATTACCTTTGGGTAACGGTTCCAGCCGCCGAACGGCAGCCGTGACATTAGAGACGAATTGAGGTGTACCTGAGGTGAATAAAAGAGTGCGCACAGTATAGATCTCTGATCTATTCATCTTAATTCATCTTAATTCATCTGTCCAAAAGGTGGACCGTAAAGAAATCAATGAAGCAACGATACTGTAGCTATTTTATGACCCACGTGAACATCTCGTCAGTGACGTCACGGCCGTTCTTCGGCGACTAAAATCGAAATCAAAACTGCATGCGAATAAAATGAATTGTTAACTATTTACCTAACGTAGTCGAATTTCGAGTTGTGGCTTCTGTATACACTATTATCCTCCGCACTATGCGAACGAAAAAAAAAAAAAAAAAAACCCATCGAAAGTTTTAATATCTCTACTTGACATTTGCCTCTGTTATAGGGAAATGGATCGACAGCTGTGTTTTTAGAAAGGTCTGGGTGTCCTAGGCAAGTGAGACGGGCCTGATGCTGTGCACGGTCATGTGTTCTAGTTCGTATTGTTCTTTAGAACGCTGAAAAGCTATGTAATTAATGCATGTTATATGAGAAACGTTTTAATCAATGGCATCGGAAAAATAGTGAGAAGTCAGAAGCTGTAGATCGTTTAGAAATTAAACAGACAGACTGAAATGATTACAACGCGCTATTCACGATGCTATTTTTTTTTTTTTTTTTTACTGGCCGGGAAAGGAAAATCGTCAATGGGTCAGCAGTTACTTGCAGCCGCTGCAAATGTAAAGCCGCATTGCGGAGACTGATCCAGTGTTGAGAGAATTTGTCTCAGACGGTGCGTCTTAGGGTTCTAATCTATGGTGCCTCATTGCGCGCGCTCCCCTCTGCCGCCGTGCAGGGTGGATTCGACTGCTACGACGTCCGCAATGACGATGCCCGCTTGTTAGGCAGCCACGGGCGGCAGCGGAAGGGAGTATGTATATATATATATATATATATATATATATATATATATATATATATATATATATATATATATATATATATATATATATATATATATATATATATATATATATATATATATATATATATATATGAGCATCGAGGCACCCTACCTAAGTCGGACAGCGACATGTAGAGATCGTTGTGATAAAACGTGTGCTTCTTTAACGATATGGCAAATGCACATTTTCGAATAAGCAATGCGAAATGTCTCAGATTAATATTCTGTAATGTTTTTAAAGCGCAATTTTCAACTGGGCTTCCTGCAGCAGAAAACGGCCGTGCAAGCCAGCAGCGCAAATACCTAAAAAGAAAGTTTTCTTTGGCTAGTTCGTAAGTAAATAACTGTTCCCCACACGTGTCAGCTAACAGTCTAGACTCTGACTTAACCTCTATTTACTCCACCGTTCCCAAGGCTCGCTCCTCGTTCCGCTGCATTTTCTAATTTATATTAACTATTTGCTTTCTTCTGTTTCCTCCAAGATCCTTTTATTTCATGATGATTTCGTTGTTTTCCGGGCAATCAGTGTGCTTTGCGATGTCAGTGCACGTTAAAGAACCCCAGGTGGTCGAAATTTCCGGAGTCCTCCACTACGGCGTTTCTCATAGCCTGAGTTGCTTTGGGACGTTAAACCCCAGCAACCAAGCCAAACCAAACCAAAACATATTTCTAAATATAACAGGATCGCCTGCATATCTTCAATTAAATCGAGCCTTAATCTACTATTCTTGACTTCACGTCTGCAAATATTTCGGATCCTGCCTTTTCCATAATATTTTTCATCACCTACATTTTCAAAGCGAGTTTATCACTCCGCAGCATCGCCTGTCATCGCGATTAGATGACGCCTACAAATCAGGTGTCCCATCTCGCAGAGCTAACGCTTTCTTTCAGTCGCTCTTACCGCTCACTGCAGCGGAGTGGAGTCACCTTCCCGCACCGACCGCAACAATTAAAAATTGCCAGCTTTTCAAGAACGCCACAGCTAACACTCTATGAGTAAACACATCTGTAACTGTTCGATATGACTAGCCCCATTACTTCGTGTTGCATCTTTTATACCTGTGTTTAAAAAGTGCCATAGCCGACATTGCACGAAAATACTTATATGTAATCTTTTTATATTGTAATGAGAGACACAATGGCCACAGTCTCGCCATATCGCAGTGCCTGTCCGGTGTCTGTCCGTGTTTGTCCGAAGAGCGAATAAAGAAGTCGAGGGAGGCGGTAGCTGGCAGCTGACATGGCCGAGCGCTAACTGGACGTAGGGCTTCCTGACATTACGTTTTGCAGGAGCTGCCAACTCGGGTCTCCCCTTTCATATGGGAGGGTGATATCAGAATCAGCCTGTCAAGTCCATTGCATCCACGCGATCCCAAGGCGAGGCCACGCAGGCACGTTCATACGCCTCGGTTAAGGCGGGGCTTTACATGTTGGCTGGTAGCTCACGCTATCGCGTTATCACGAAGGTGGCAGTGAAAACAGAGAGGAAAAAAATGCCGTGAGGCTTTTGCCTTACCACACATTAGTGGTCAAAAGTGCCCCTATGGCATAAATAATGCTGAAACCATAGAGCAAACTACTATGTGCAAAAAAAAACATGTTTTTACTTTCAAGCCGAACGTAAGCGTAGCCATGCACATAGCTCTCGCTTAACTCAAGATTTAACCACAAGCTAAACCACAGCTAATTTTTACCAGAACCATTCCTCTTTTTTGCTCTTTTTTTTGCGTTCCTTTTATGCCTGCAACCACTCCCCTTTTTAACGCCTTCGGTCATGAGAGTGCACAAATAAATAAAAATAACGGAACACAGATCTTTAACGTGCGCTGACATCGCACAGCACACGACGCCTCTTCGTTTCGCCTCCATCGAAACGCGGCCACGGCGGCTGCGTTTCGATGGAGGCGAAACGAAGAGGCGTCGTGTGCTGTGCGATGTCAGCGCACGTTAAAGATCCCCAGGTGGTCGAAATTACTTCGTAGCCCTCCACTACGGCCCCCCTTTCTCTCTATCCACTTTCACTCCCACCTTCATCCCTTCCCTTACGGCGCGGTTCAGGTGTCCACAGAGCAAGTGTGACAGATACTGCGCCTTTCCCTTCCTATGAACCAACCAACCAACCAACCAACCAACCAACACGAGTTCCGTCGCCGTTCATTGTGTCTGTGTTTACAGCATTTAACCATAGCGCAAATATTGTTAGGCTTCCAGCTGAAAGTTGAATTTTATTAAACAAACAATGTGCAGCCACGAGACAAAAAAACTGTCATCGCAAACCATGCTTAAAAATATTGTTTTCGAATCAGTGATCAGCTAGCCCATTTACTGACTGCTGCAACAGTGAGTAGAAGGCAATGGTTGTGATAGTAAAATAATAACTCTTCGATAGGGTTGATAGGGTACCGCACAAGCTGAACAGCAGCAAAGGAATAACAGCACCGGAAAACTGCCTTAACCCTATCCGTACGTTAGCACACATAACATCTGCTCTTCCGCTTTACGTAAGCTATACTTTTTAAGACGTAAGCTTAAAAATTCTCCCTCGAGCGTAGAACTACTTGCTTACAATTCACTAATTAGACCGAAATTTGAATATGCATGCGCTGTTTGGGATCCGTTTACTAAACATAATATCACCCGTTTAGAAAAGGTACAAAGAAAAGCAGTGAGGTTTATTCACTCTAAATTTTCTCCGTATGACTCACCCTCTCAATTAATGCAGGTTAATTGTATTGAATGTCTTGATCAACGAAGAAAAAATTTACTCTTGCAATTTCTTTCCGCGCTTTCGAATCGAGACCTAGCTATTAACCCTCCACCATATCTGTCGCTTTTATAATCGAGGCATACGCGCCACCATCATCCTAACTCCCTGACGCCGCATTTCGCACGAACTGTTTGATTCAAGTTTTAATTTTTTTTCCTCGCACAGTAACAGACTGGATTGATTCATTATTGCCTTTCTCCACACTTTGATGTTTATTACCATTGTGATTATTGTTTTGTTGCCATGTTACTACCCTGCTTCGACCTGCACAAGGTTCGCAGTATTGAATAACGGAACACAAACACGAGTTCCGTCGTCGTTCATTGTATCTGTGTTTACAGCATTTAACCATAGCGCAAATATTGTTAGGCTTCCAGCTGAAAGTTGAATTTTATTAAACAAACAATGTGCAGCCGCGAAAAGAAAGAAAGAAAGAAAGAAAGAAAGAAAGAAAGAAAGAAAGAAAGAAAGAAAGAAAGAAAGAAAGAAAGAAAGAAAGAAAGAAAGAAAGAAAGAAAGAAGGGCAAGCTTAGAGCTCAACTTAAGCTCTACGGCTTGCAGAAAAAATTGCACAAGGTGCTGGTAACAGAGAGCGGACAACGTTCGCACACATCTTTACGCCCGTGTAAGACAAATGATTTAGAACTAAGCATTTTGTGTTATCCGGAAATAAACGGGTTGAACACGCAAGCACATGTGCCAGATATCAAGGATACAAGACGGTCAAACACCACGGGAAACAGCACGAAAATCATGAACGACTGACTTTACGAATGCAGAAATGGCTGCACACACACGAACGGTTCGTGGGTTTGCATGTACTTGTCGCTTGTCATCGCAGTTCTCTAGGAAATACGAACACCGTCCAATCATATCGCGACTGGTTCGTGCACTGGGCCACGCAACACCCGGGCAATTCACCCTCTCAGCGAGCCGCGACGCAGCGTGGGCCACCGGTCGAAAGACAGCACTCACCTTTTCACAGAAAGACCCTGCAAGAGGGCGCGCGGATCGAGGCATAGTATTCTAATCTTGTTTCGCGCTTCGCCGGCTTTTTTACCGCTAAAAAGAGCTACGCTAAATGTTACCTTGGCGTAAAGAATTGAATCCTCTTCTTTGATGTGACAGTGTTAAGGTCTGTTCGCCAGAAACTGCCGCGTAACCACTATCCGCTTTGTAAGAGAAAAAAATGACGAGCATGCCTCTGGCAGGTGGTAGTTGGCAGGTGGTAGTTGGCAGGTGACATGGTGCCGGAACTGATTGGTCGGCGGGTCGTGTGTCGTAACAAAATCGCATGACGTGGCCGAGATAACAGGACTTGGGCAATTGCTTTCAGATGAGAGAGTGAGATCCCAATCCTTGGATTGCGAGACGCTACTGCGAGGCCACGCTCATATGGCTTCGTTAAAGCTGACGAGTGCATTCTGATTAATATGGGTGGAATAATTAGCGAGGCAAAATAAAAGTATGGGCGATTACGCGAGCAGCAGTGTATACGGAGGATCTGCAAGTGAAACCGCACATGGGAGCTACCAAAAATACTCAATTGGGCGACTTGGTGCGTTTGTATTTTAGGAAATGATAGCGCAGAGAAGACAAGGACAAAATAAGGGATACGCACACAAAGCATTCGCGACCTACAACTTCCGAAGTGGCAATTTTTCCGAAATAAATATTTAAGAAGTAAGCCAATGAGCTTTTATTAATTATTTACTCTCCAGAACGAAACAAAATTCTTGACAGTAGGACGCACGACTGTGAACGTCATTTTCTAAAGAAACTTCGTTAGATATATAGCTGGGACACCGGGTACAGCTCCGCCACTTGGCCTGCCTGTTTCGCCCCTGCTAGTAACGATTTGCCTTGCACAACCGCTGCTTCACAAGCCAATGCACCATCTGCGAGAAGGCGTGACAGATGTCGTGTAGCCAGCAATATGTATGTCCTGGTAGGCACTCGTCACGTGCTGGTGACCACAGAGCAGCCCCGAAGCACGGTGCGCATCATGGCTTTGATCGCCACAAAAACAGTGATGACACTTAAAGCAAGCACCGAAGCGGCACCAGCTATTGGGCAGGCCCGTAGCGCTCACCTGAAGATGTTGTAAGTGGTCTTTTGCGTCGGGATATCCGACTGCGTCCAGGTGTCCACGTAGGCATACGCTCCGACCAGCAGCAGGATAAGGCCGATGAGCCAGATGATCAGGTTCATCACCAATAGCGGGAAGCGCACGTACGGGTTGACGTCCAGAAGGACGGTAGCCTCGGTCGAGGCTATGCCGCCAACCTCGCTGGTCCCGAACCCCGACTTGCGGACCACCGAAGAGGGTGCTGTGTGGAGGACAGACTCGCTTTCAGCCTCATGAGTGATTGTTTTAGTGTAGTGAAAATGGTCATCAGATACCTGAAGCCCAGCTGAAGGCTTTAGGTTAAAGACAGTGCATGGAGATATATATGCAAACGAAGATAGTAGCGGCAGCATCGACGGTATGGTTCAGATGCAGTGTGCCAGGTGGGCAGATCTGGAAGTTTTCCACACTGGTGTAAGGTACGGTTATTCAGAAGCAATTAGGACCTGCTTTCGTTTCTACAATTCACGCTGTTAGGCAGAACAGAAGGTAACGACGAACGTTGCGAAAAGAGCAGAGATCAAGACAACGTTAAAGACATCAAGAGGATATGCAGGGAAATTGACTTCGTTGAGACATGACCTCTTGTGTGATGCAGCGAATTTCAAGGCAAAGAAAAGTATAAGGAGACCATAGAATGGTTACTCAGTGATGGGATAAGGGGATCCCATAGCCTGACGGTTGCTAGCGCGAGTCTGGGATAAGGTGGAAACGAGCGGATGATGAGTTTGTCCTACATTGGTCGCAACGAGATTGACGATGAAGTAATCGCGCGCTAACGATAGTGGATCCGGAAAAATATGAGCATGAGCCGAGCGCTATTTGTGGTCATACGGCAACGTGTCCCGTGGTTGATGACGTTGCATTTCTAAGGTTGCCGCACATGGTTCCTTAAGCTTCGCATAGCATGAGAAACGACTTGTGGCCTTGATGAAAACTGTATTTGACCGCTAAAACTCTGTCGAAGGAAGGAAACGAGACAAAACGCAAGTCTAACACGAACTGGTTTCCCGTTTGCACACCACAAAGCAAGATAACCAATGATAATTCGTCGTTAAGCAGCCGAATCAGGCTTCGGAGAGCCATGCTCTTCCCCGATCGTTGCTGGTGCTGCTATGGAGAAAGCTGAAGCTGAAGAAGACCCATAGGTGAGTACAGGTAAGAGATGCAGCTCTTACATACTTTCTTCTTGAGCGATACCGGTAAGCTGCTAGTTATAATCTGCGAGAATTTGCAAACGCGCTCCGCCCAAATCTTATTCCCCTAGTTATTTTTCTTTCATGGTAAGGATCTGCGGTTACTACCTTGCCTATAAGTAGACATTTTCGACTACCATTTCCAGTGTTACCACTTCCCTATGCAATTAATCAAAATATGCTGAACTAAAACGTTTTGAACAACAACTATAGCATAAATTCTGCAATCGTCTATGCAATTTGTTTGTTTGTTATACGGGAAGCAATGATATATGTGAGTGGCTAGACTCAGAGCGCCTTGTCCTTACCATTCGCCGTGCTCTCGATGCGTTTCTTGGCCGCCGGCTGCATGGCAGATGCTCCTGCGGTCTTAGCTGCGGCCACATCTGCTGGTAACGCGTACTCGGGCGAGGCGAAAGGAAGCTCCGGGGTGGACCCATGCATCGTCCACAGGTCATGGGGTGTGTCCGTGCCAGTGTCCACTGTTGCGGCAGTCCTGACCACGGGAGCAGCCATTGAGTTGGCGGGAATGGATTGCGTAGCCGTGTCATTTGTTCCTGCACCGGCTTCGGCTAGAACTGGTCCATCGGTAGGCACCTGTACAGCCGGGGGCGCCGCTGATTCTAGCTGCGGCTCGTCGGGCTTCGCGTCTGACTTCACTGCCGCTTTGAGCGTCGGCCCCAGTTTGGCCTCCAGGTGTGTCTCTTCTTGTACCGCTATCTTAATCGCTCCTTGCGCCTGTGCCTGAGCGTCGACTGGTTTGGTGTTGTCTGGCTGAGCATCGCTTGGTTTCATGTTAACAAGCGCCTCGGAGCTCAACGTCGGTTCTTGCTCTTTCCGGGGCTCCTTTTGCAGCACTGCTTGTTGTTTATTTGAAGGCTGCTGCACAGTGGCCTCGACCTCCGGTTGTCCCGAAGGTTTCTGGAGAGCTTCCTGCGGCTCTGACGTACCGAGAGAAGCAGCAGCTTGCGTGGTTGAGCGGCTTCCCAGGCGTTTGGTACTGGAGTTGTTCGAGGTGTCGGGTGGTGGCGGCCAGCGGTATGATTTTGGCGATCCGGTAGCCGGAGTACTGGCGTCACTACTGTGGGCTCCTGATTCGAGCGTTTGTTCGCTTTGAAGCACTGATGATGGGGAACTGGCGTGAAGACTGGGCGCCTTACCGCGATGATGCTGCGCAGTGCATAAACGAGGAAAGGAGGTTATATAAAGGGTGACAAGTTATAGGAATATTGCATACATTGTGACTGAACGGCGGTGAAGAATTTTGTGGAAGATGTTTCATATCGCCACGAAGGTGCACCTCAGGCGCGCAAAGAGTAGAAACATCGTGGGAATAGAAGGTATCAATAAGGCTAGCTCGAGGACACTTATGTTAGTGATACTATAGTCTCCGTTCCTTTGTAAATTCTAAATTCAGCGATGTCTGAGGAAATGCCATGGTTTGTACTGTAAAGTGCTATGCAGAAATAAAACCTCGCGTAATTGTTTAGTGTGGTACCATCCACCTACTTAAATAATACGGTTATCATAAAGCTTTCCGAAGTCTTTCATGTCTATACTAAGCACATTGCCAAGTACCTCACTGTGGCTTGTATTATTGTAAAGAACAGATAGAAATCACAACAAATTGGAGGTCTCTGGCATTTTGAAGGCATCATAGTCATAAGCAATATCCATTTGCAATGATAACGCAGTTTTCTTTCATATTAAACGCCAATTTATTACGAAATATGTTTCTCTCTTAAACGAAGGCATTAAAAGAAGGTGGTTTGGTGATGACATCACGATTCAAATCAGCGCCTTCAGTTGTGTTTCCAAGATGGCGGAAAAGTCTCTTGCGTGGTGAGATGTAACTAAAGATGTAGGCGATGGCATCTTCCAAGGTAATGTGGAAGTTGTCAGTCGCAGATTCCACGAGGAATCTCCTCGCATTTACCGAGCTCATGAAAAGTACCCAATGCCGACCGATACGACGGACAAAAGCATTGTGTTTCCATTCGGTGAAACAATTTGTATGAGTCGTGTGGTGACAACGCCACTTAAGCGAAGCACGGGTACTCAACAAGGTCTTAAATGGTATTAAACAAAGCGCAGCACCTTTCAGACAGACGAGTTTGACTGACAAGCCTATCTCAGTTCGAAGCTCTAAAATCCTTCAGTGTAGCCTGATGGAGAAGCGTTTAGTACCTGATTCGACTCTGTTGGAGAGCGGTGGGACGTCAATCTCTCCTCCTTTACCGCGCCAGCGACGACCGACTTCTTCGAGCCCGACTGCAACAGCTCGTCCATGTTTGAGGACGTAGTCGACATCGACGACTTCTGTAAATTAGGAGTGCAGAAGCATTCATCTCAGCTTTGCTAAAAGGACGATACTTAATAGTTATAGTTTGAGGCACCGTTTCCAAATAGCAGCTTCATCTGCCAAGGCCGCCGTGACAGGACCTCGGGAAACACTCTCCAGAAGATCCCAAGAGCTATGACGCAATTTAGAGCACTGTTATAAAGCGCTTTCCTCGACTCCATTCCACGGAAACTTTAATGGCCAATTGTAGCTCGCTTTCGTGATCACAGCGCTGCCAACGGAACAGCACAACACGGCCGAAATCCCTAAACACGGAGGCGTGTCGAAGTTTTTGTTAGTAGACTAGGTTGGGACGCACAAAGTGATGACTAGGTTTCCGGGCTAACGCACCTGTGCCCTGAACGCGGTTGCGAGCGCGAATGGCAATAAAGTGGCATTAATATTTTTTCCGCAAAATTTAAGGTGACAGCCTCTTCTACCCATTTAGTAGCAACGCTTGCCACTGGCAAGTCTCGCTGTGTTGTCAACATGCCACGTGAGTACCGTGCTGCAATATTGGCACACGAAAGCTGGAATCCTTCAAAGCGCGTACTTGAAGAGCGGTCGGGCACAAAGTCCCGCTACTATAAGCGACATTTCGACCAAGTGAATGTCTTAGCCCATGGCAAGCATTGTTTGAGCAACGGTCTGCAGGAAAATCTCAGTCCAACGACGGACGTTTTGACTGTAGGATTTTCTCTTCGTATAAGCGAGTGAGGTTGACTGATTGTACAGGCCTCTCGTGCAGGTTGTTCAGTGGGGTGCCTGCATTATATGTGCCCCTGAGGACAGAATTGGCTCATGCGAATACCGGGTTTGCTATTAGAGCGTCGTTCATCGTCTAGTGCTTTCTTATCGCCCATTGCTAAGGTATGTACTGTGTGCTTTAACGTGGGAAACTTCGCAGCAGGTGGCAGGCCTTTTTTTTCTACTTTAACCTTGTATTAGCAAACGAACCAAAGAAGGCACCTGTAGGTACTTCAGCATTGCCCTGATTCGCATGGCATCAGGCCGCCTGCTCCTATGCAGTGGGCACTTATGCTTCAAGCAACAAATTGTTCAGCCAACTGCGTTTTAAATGTGCTGTTCCTGGTCATGCTGGTTACATATGATGACCGGCGTTCGAAGTTCAAGAACCGCGCGTAGACTATGCGAAATGTCGCAGTGGAGGGCACCATGTCTAACTTCTATCCCACAGGGTTCTTGAAAGCGCGTCAACATGCACGGCTCACGATCAGAACCCTCGTACTCAGCAGCTCTGCGTTACTGACATTAGACAACCTCATTTGTTAGAACGTCGCTAGTCAATCGATGATAGCTATACCATCTCAAGCCCGCTTAACGCAATGCGCGCACCTGATCATAAAAGGAGATCCTACTGAACGATGTGGTACCGTACCCGACTCGATTTAGATGTCTGACGCTTCTTGGTCTTGGTCTTCGACTCTTTCGTGGGCTCCATCCTCGGTGGCGGCAAGATGGCGGGTACGCTTCTTCTTCGAAGCGCGAGACCACGAGCAGACGCGGTCGGAACCAAGGTTGGTGGGAACAGTGATGCCGACGCGTGGACTGTTCTAATCTAGTCCTTAAATCTGAATCCACTCTGCATGCCTATTTAATCTCACTTTTCCATCCGTGGTGCATCACTGAAATGGGAGAGGTTCTTACGATAACTATAATCTCTATGCTGCTGCTTCAACAATCATGGCCATTGATGGCATCTGCTTTCCAGGGACTTCACTTGTTGCTCAGGCTACTGAGGCACTTCAGGGCAAATGAAATCAAGGTTTGTTAATTTAAATAATTACTACAAGACGTAAACCACGCAGAAAAGTGTCCCAAATTAATAAAACTATAAGTGATCCTCAGGAAATTCTTGCATTGTAACGAAAGCGAGTAAACGCAGATAATGAGACTGGTTAATAAATGAAGGCGATAAAAAGCAAACACAGATTCAAATTCAACCCAGATAACGAAATGAAGCGCAATGAATATTAAAATGCGAGCAATTTTTAAGGATAAATACTTTCACAGTACTCCCGTGTGGATGTAACAATGTTGAAGTTTTATTGAAACGGGTAATAAATCCGAATAGAGCAGTAGTAAGCGGTTATTTATTTAACTAATATGCCGCTCTTCCCGAGAGCACCCATGCTCCACCCCAGGTTGCAAGAATGATCTCCTCGTGCCCGCGTAATCACAGATAGTTAAAAAAACACAGAGGGAGAGTGTAAAAAGGAAAGGCAGAGGGTTTAATCTAATTTAACTGTAATTAATAAACCTCGTGCCCGCGCGATCATAGATAGCATATCTACCTTAAAGAACAGAGAAGGAGAGTGAAAAATGGAAAGACATGAGGGTTAAGTGCAAGTGGTGGCCACCATAAACACCAGGAGGAGTGCAAGCGGAGTGAAAGAGAAGAAAGTTCAGTCTTCTAAGTCCCCAGTGCATGTGCCATCAAATTAGAGGAGAACAACAACAACAACATGAGCACAGTTCGCTGTGGTCAATAGCCACAAAAGAAAACTGAACAGGCAAGTCAATGGAATCGCTTGAAGTTTGGAAAGTTTAATGCTACCCCCCTTGCACAGTTTAATGCACACGCACCCATATCATTGACATGACATTCCTTACAAGAATAAGATCAAATCGATGGCTTACTGCAGTTAGGGCGGTTTGCGGGATATTTCTTAGATCCAGATGCGCATCGTTTCGGCCGGTTTATTTCTTTGAGACGAAGCGTCAACGTAAGGTTACACTGGTAAGTGGAAGCATATTGCTACAAAGCAAGAACCAGAATGCGTACGAAACAAGTTGAGGGCAGTGTCACGCTGGAGAATTGGCGCTAACTTTCAGCTGTTATAGATGCTGTTTCTGCTATGTGAAAGACATTTTCTCTGGGAGATGGAATGCAACTAATTTTGTGTAATTACTTCAGTGCTGGCTTTTACGTGGTGCGCATTAAAAATGCCGATGCCTACTTTCGAACTCCATATGATCACGTGTGCTTTTACCGACCATTTCCTCTCTTCATCCAATAATTCGACTAAATTTTGTTGGCGAAGTGTTTGGCGAATGAGTGCTTAGTATATTAAGCTATTATTTTATTTTACTCATGTAATGAAAGTCATGCCAGTGATATGGGTACGCATGCTATCATAAAAGTATTAGCACTGAACTTTCCAAGCCTAAAAAAAAAATCCAAGCTGAAAGCTTAGAGGCAAGAATTGACTGGTACCACCGGATTTTTTGGATAAAATTACCAAATTATCATTTCTCCATACAACAATGTATTCGAGTCTGACAACATGCTAAGAACCCGAAAAACAGATTGACCGAGTGCTCAGTTCTTCCACTGAACTGCCAAAGTAATAAAAATGAAATTGATGACTTTAATGAGCGATTGGGGCCACTAGATCCTGATATTGTTTTTGCAACTGAGTCATGGTCAAATATGTTCTTCGAACTATCAAATCCTTAGGAAAGACGTAAGTCGCGGAAGCGGAGGAGTATTCCTAATGATTAAGCAGTCCTTTCACAGCAGGGAAAGGGATATTATGACCAATTAAACGAGATCGGTGTAGGGTCACATGAGGGCTTCAGATGGAGGTACCATTTCTCTGTTAGGTACCAGAGCCTGTTACAGTCAGCGCTGCTTTGCACGCGCAACTAATTTCTAGGTGGATTGGCCCCCTTATCCACTCGCTGTGCCAGAGCTCGCCATCTCCGGCACGTTCAAACTAATGCATTCATCGCTATCGAGCAGACCACTCCTGTCCCAATTACCCTTTCACCTAAGCTAACCTATCACATTGCTTCTTTCACTGCCCACTTGGTCAATAGTGAGGCTCCTATCGCTCCCTAATTTTCTAAAGCACCCTAATATTCTAGAGCTCCCTAACCTTCTAGAGCTCCCTAATCTTCCAGAGCACCCTAATCTTCTAGAGCACCCTAATCTTCTAGAGCACCACCACCTGGCTCGACTGGCTTGGCGCTGAATTGAATGAAGAATATCGTCGACCAGTCACCTAGGCAGTCGACATGCTCGGCTTGTAAAATTTGGCCGACAAAACGCCCTATGCTATTACTGCTGCCGATTACTTTCTGGTAAGTTGATCATTTGAATTATACGCATTAATGTATTAATATTTGTTGCGTTCTTTTTTTTCAAAGCTATCGCATTAATGTATTAATATTTGTTGCGTTCTTTTTTTTTCAAAGCTATATAATAAAATGAACACACTTTTTGTTGGTCAGAAAAAAACGTTTCTTGTATATCCATCATATATACGGTAGATATAGCCCTGAATCTCTCTGGAACTCGTCTAGTTTGAGACAACTGAGTACAAAATACAGTCATCACCATACAACGACGCCTTTCAATTGCAATTGATAAAAATAAGAAAATGAAGAGGGCCCAGAAGAGACCTTTGGAGGTCGCCAGGTGTAACTGAGACCGAAACCGAGCAAGTGCCATTAAGTACTATTTGCTATTTCCGTACCGTAAAGTTAAATAGCTTGCGACCCAAGCGGTGATAATCTATTCAGTTTTAGGGTGTCGAATTTTCTCGAAAAATGCCAAATTGTGTCAAACGTTTCTTTAAAATCTAAAAACAAACAGAAAATCTGACCGTTGCCATCAATCACTGCAGCTATGCCACGACAAAATCCCAATAGTTTTGTCATGCACGACAAATCTTTCTTAAATGCATTTGACGACGGTTAGGGAAACCAGTGAAAAAAAAAAAAAACAATTAATCTAGTGGACATAACAGCTCCTTCATTAAGGCTATAAGGCGATAGTCATTCATAGTTGGCGTAAATTTACTCGGCCTCCAAGAGCACTGGGAGATTGATTCTTATTTTACCTTCCCATTCCAAATAAGCAAATCGAGTTGGCAACTCCTCCAAATTTTCTACCCCGCCGGGGTGGCGCAGTGGTTACGGCGCTCGACTACTGTTCCCAAGAACGCGGGATCGAATCCCGGCCTCGGCGGCAGCTTTTCGATGGAGGCGAAAAGCAAGGCGCCCGTGTGCTGTGCGATGTCAGTGCACGGTAAAGAACCCCTGGTGGTCGAAATTACCGGAGTCCTCCACTACGGCGTCTCTCATAGCCTGAGTTGCTTTGGGACGTTAAACCCCACAAACCAACCAACCTCCAAATTTTCTGACATTATGTGGTCTCGTTAAGTCGAACAAACCATCGAAGAAGCAATACTGAGACGTGCCAGCTACCACGTGCCTGTGGTGCCCATGGGAAATAGTCCGGTAATTAGACACGTCAGATTTTGATGCGACTATAAAAGTGGGTACAGAGTTAGCTTCACACTCGAGTAGAGCGGGAAGCAGGCCCAATACTGCCTAATTCCCTTTCTGTTTACTAGCACAGTTGCCCTTCCTTACATTCGCCTCGAAGCTTGTTCTTTTCAAGAGATTTGTGATGAATAATGACGCCTGCAGGAACGCACGACGAGGTTCAGTGACATGGACATCACTTTGTACGTGGCTCCACACCTGTATTTATTGTGCAGTAAAAGCTTCTCACCACACCCACAACCACCAAGCGACAGTTCAGGGCACGCAGCCATTCCCATCGCATGAGAGAAACTACGCGGGCAGTTTGAAATACCAGCACGAAAGATACAACTGAATGCGCTCTGTTATAGATAGTGGATACAGGGTGCGCGATTATAAATTATGATTCATTTCAGTGTTATTTTAGTAGCTGGTTTGAAGAAGCGTAGAATATATCAGCACCTTTGCTCGAGTTTAGTATGTCACTGGGGAGCAGCAACGTAAAGTCAGAAATAAAGTCTAAAACTATCAATGAGAGAGCAGAACAAATGCCAGTGGCACGGAACACCTCTTTACGGGCCGAATGCGACGTCCATTAGTTCTATCATTCACCGACCCTAAGCTGCAGCAGAGTAGCCGTGTGTCATTAAACATCATTACCGCTGACACTGAGTGCATACTGGCAAGTGTCTAGAGTCCGGCAACACATAAGATTCATAAATCAGTCTGCGCCTGAGGGCAAATATTTGATGCTTGTTTTACGTCACTCGTGAGATGATCCCGGATGAGGAAAAAAATGTATGTAACATTGAAAAATGAGAAAAAAAGCGCATGAAAAATGAGAGCTTGCGCAGCGCGAAGTCTTGGGGCGTATGAGTGCTGTGTAGATTGGAGTCCGCTATCCGGGCAATCAAGGCTTACCGCTCTGGATCGTAGGTAGTTACGCAGCCCTAAAGGCTGTACCGGATTACAACGGGTTGATACAGACGGCTCCGACAACCATGTTTCTATAACTTCCCATTCAAACATATCGAAAACCGGCGCTTTGATTCCCCCAAAACTTCTAGGATGCCAAGAGCGGCCCCACTTAAAAGGGCTTGGTGACGGGGATCGTCGAAGCCAGAATCGTTGAGATAGGAGTTAGGGTCGCGCTCAGCGCAGACACTGAGTGACTACAAATGGGCCAGAATAAAATATGTTGCGGACGGCGGTCTCCCAAGACGGCGCCACTCGCAGCGCCGCCAGGAATCACTGTTTTGCATAGGCTGTCGAGCGGTCGCAGTCGTTTTCCAAGGACACTGTAGGGGTACTGACTACGCACCCAAGAAGAAACATTTCACGGCTTTATGTACCGGTCATGGCTGAAAAAGGCGCGAACTGGGAACAGGGACGGAGAAAGAACGACAAGGACAGGCGCTAACTCACAACTAAGGTTTATTCGAGAAAGGCAAGTGAATGAATAGGAACGCAATTGAACACGCACGCACGCACGCACGCACGCACGCGCGCACGCACGCACGCACGCACGCACGCACACACACACACACACACACACACACACACACACACACACACACACACACACACACACACACACACACACACACACACACACACACACACACACACACACACACACACACACACACACACACACACACACACACACACACACACACACACACACACACACACACACACACACACACACACACACACACACACATGGCCACAATCTCTATCTGACATCCACATGAGGAACCAAACGTGTATCCGATATTTGAATTCCCGGAAAGAAACGGATGTTTCTTTCCGTAGACCAGTCAACTACAGACAGTGGACCCGCGGTGAACACTTCGTTTCTGGGAGAATCCCGCAAACTTAACTATGTGCTTGACTGGGGAGGCTCCTTGAGAGTTCAGTCGACTCTCTCATATAGAGTGAATGGGTTATGATAAGGCAAAATATGGCGCTGTCCAGCATTTCAGGTTTATAGCAGAAGAATATATCAGGAACGGTTTCGTGAAAGTAAACCGCTTGGTAAAGAAACAGGCAAAAAATACGCGGCCCGCTTGCTCAGTCATTTCGATTCGTGCAATGATTTACGTGACTTTGTGGTGGCCGAATAGTTCACGAGGAACTGTCATAGCCATCTTGCGATTTTTCCTTCGGGAAAGAGTGTAAGACGCTGGATAAAATGGCTGAGGTGGCATACAATTTTCTTGAGGCCTAGTAGCAAGGAAACCTGTCTTTGTTCAAAGAGCATTTCGAGATGGACATCCCAAGAGAAAAGGATGTTCCGAACCGTAGACAGGCAGCAAAGTGCCTCGTGTGTAACCAACCTGGACATAAGGCTCCTGATTGTCATTCTAGGCTAAAACAACTTTATTGCAGTTAGTGTAGAAAGGCAGGACATGATGTGAGTTCCTGTTCCCGTAAGCACGAAAACCAGAAGCAGTCGTCCTGTTGTGTTCAGCTGGAGAGTGTTGCGCCTGAGGTGGCGTCCATAACGGAAGGCAGGCTGGAACCAGATGAGAAGAAAGAAGCTTGCGGTCAGATTTGTCTGCAAAAGATCTGCAGACTCAGAAAACCTGCCTGTGTTAGAGGGAGGGCTCCAAGGTTTGCCCGTACATGTTTTACGCGACACTGGGAACGATACGGTGGTTGTGTGCAGGGCTCTGGGTCCTGGCACAGCTCTCACCGGCACCACATCCACGGTGTTCCTGGCTGATGACAGTAGTATGGAAGTACCCGAGAAATAAGCGTATATTGCTTCCCCTTACTTGACTGGCACGGCCATGGCGAAATGCATGGAGACACCATTGTACGACGTGATAATTGGAAATATACCGGAGGCTCGTGAGCCGTCAAATACAGATAGTAATTAGAAATAACCTGAGGGCGGCCCTAAACTATTTCATAGCATAGAGAAGAGCGATGTGTTCAACCTAAATGGAAAACGTGAAGGCACAAAAGTATAGTATTGGTCGGAAAGGACGATTCCGGGCAAATAATTAAAAGGACTGCTTTAAGTGTCAGCCCCATGCGATTCACCAAGGAAATGCTAGAAAAAGAGCAGAGACAGGATGGATCATCGCAGGCGTGTTGAGTGAAAGAAGGAAAGGTATTCCATGAAAAGCACTGCACTTCTCATTCGTATTCTGTCAACAACTGTTTGCTGTATCGCTTCCACTATCTGACCTTCGACAGAGAGATTTGACAGCTAGTACTTCTAAAGTCTTGCAGATCGCACGTGTTAAACCTTGCCCATGATAGCCCGCTGTCGGCACATTAATCCGTTAAGAAGACTACAGATCGAGTTTTTGAAGAATGCTATTGTCCAGGAGTGCAGGCAGAGATTGAGATATATGTCAGGTCCTGCGACACTTTCGCAAGAGGCAAAGTAGGTAAAGCTCCGCTGAGAAGCATGCCTCTTATTGAAACTCTATTTGAACGCTCCGCTGTTGATATTGTCGGTCCGCTGTCGTCCACATCGTTGGGAGGGAATAGATATATTCTCACTCTCGTCAACTTCGTCACCCGGTATCCCGGCACCGTGGCTCTGTTTAAGATAGATTCAGCAACCGTGACAGAATGTTTGGGGGAGATGTTTTCAAGGATAGGTTTTCCGAGAGGAATCCTTTGTGACCAGGGCTCTTGTTTCACTTCTGCAATGATGAGAGCTCAATGATAATCTGGAAGTGAAACATTTTTGCATGACTCCTTACCACATCATGTGCAACGGGATGATGGAGAGCTTTAACGGCACACTCAAGGAGATGCTACGGAAGCTTAGTCAGGAGCAACCCAAAACTTGAGGTAAGTATATCGCTCCGCTGCTGTTCGCCTACAGGGAGGTACCGCCGGCGAGTTTGGGGTTTTCTCCATTTGACTTAATTTTTGGACGAAACGTGCGAGGACCGCTCACAGTCCTTGGAGAGCTCTGGACAAGAGAAGAACTGAGAGAGGATACGAAGACGGTATATGGTTATGTACTCTACCTTAGCGAACGTATCGAATAGACTGTGCGGGTAGCACATCAAAATTTGGGGAGCTCTGAACAGTCTCAGAAGGGAAATTATGATAGGAGCAGTAAGAAATGACATTTAAATGCTGGGTATCGAGCCCTCATTCTTCTGTCGAGTGCCATAATAAACTCGTAATGCAGTGGAAAGGTCATTTTGTGGTTTCTGGAAAGAAGAACCAGATAGATTATTGGATTGACTTGCGCTACGCTAAGAAACTGTTCCACATTAATATGCTTAAAAGATACTAAGAGCGTGCACCCCAGGTGTCCGTGCAGGCGTCATCACAAGCCTCACTCACGCAGTGGCTCAGAAGCAGACCCCCTAGGTTGTACACTTTTGACAAAGACTGTACATATTTGTGCTTGCTAGGGGTTTGTTTGCAGGTGAACTCTTTCGCAAGAAAACGCCCGTGGGGCGGCAAGAGCACCGTTTCTGAGGGAACGTGCATTTCTAGCCGGTCTTTCGTCGCCTTTTGGTTTCTTTGTTTATTGCGCAGAAACACCAATCTTTTACTCCTGGGAAGCTGAGCAAGCTCATGCATCCTGCTCCTATGCAATGAGGAAAAAAAAGTTAACATTAGCACGTAGTGTGACCTGTCATGCGTGCAGCCAGCACGTCGTATTTTTTTTCTCGCGACCGTCATAACGGACGATCTGTCACGGGAGACAGAGCGCCCGACATTGAAAGCACCGCTACACCAGGGTCGTTTCGTCTGCTGTCGAAATGGTTCACCTGTAGCGCGTACCGTTCGAAGGTAGAGAGTTAAAGTATGGCCGGTGGGAAACCAGTGCGAAGCTTCGAGCCATGACGAAGATGAGCGTGGCTGACATGTCTCGAGACTGCCTCTGCCCATCGAGATGTGTGCGAATGGCCGTGGCACTGCTCACATTTTTGATCGAGACCAGCTGCTTGATCTTCGGAGACCGTGAGAGAGCTTTTATTACATTGGTACTCACCAGAAATTTAGTTGGGTCCGGCAGTACACGGTTCCTAGTCCAGCTAGTGGGTGGTATTTTTTTTTTCTACGCAAATTGTAAGGACTCACACGTTCTCAATGGTGATTTACCATGTATGTAAGAAAACGGTTATAAGTGTGATGGTTTGCTCCATTTATTGAGCTCTTATCAAACTAAAGCGACATCGTATTTTGAGGGACGCTTTAGTGGAGGGCTTTAGAAATCTCGAGCATCTGGAGTTCCTTAATTTCCACACATCGCAGAGCAAACCGGCGCCGTGCATAGGGCCTCCATCGAAAGGCGGTCGCCTCGACTTGGATTCGACTTTAGGGAGTGTTTTCAGGTGCGACGCACGTGGAAGGTGGCCACAGAGACTGTGGAAATGTAGTTATACCTTTAGTAAAACAAACGTTATGCGGAATACCTTCACACTAACCACTGAAAAGTGGCAGGAGCGGAGCACTAGTGCGAAATAATGTGTGAATTCTGATGAGCTGGTTGTTTTATCTGGTATAAAGCAGGGCTCAGTGTTCAGAGCCTTCTTCTTTCTTATTTATGTCAGTGACGCTGCCGAAATAAAATTGTTGCGTTGTTAAACTATTTGGGGATGACTGTCTCACCTTAAGTGTAATTAAAGGTCTTGAAAACCAGAATTTACTATATCAGCACCTCTGTAATCTTGGGGACAGGTGCAAAGAGCGCAAAATGCAAATTAACTGTCAGAAATAAGTATCAATGTCAATCACAAGAAAAAAAGAAATCGTAGTCGTATTCCTATCCCGTTGCAGACCAGCATATTCAATCAGTCTCGTCTGTCAAATACTTAGACTCAACCATTAAAAACGAGCTCAGTTGCTACGAGTAAATCAATAAAATACCCAGCAAAGCATTTGCTAAACTTTTCTTCATGCGTAGAAAATTAAAGAATGCCCCGTCCAACGTAAAGATGGAAGCGTATCGTACGCTTGTTCGCAGAGTTCTAGAGTATGGATCCTCTGTATGGGACTGCTATTTCACCAAAGACAAATAAGCATGAGCACGTGCAGCACCTCCTTTCCAGATTTATTCTATCCGATTGCCGTATGCTCTCGTAGGTCATTTACATGTTAACGAAGCTAAAATCGGAACCCCTGCATGTGCAGTGACAGATCGCCAGACTGAAGCCTCTTTACTTAATGTACCATAATAAAGCCGACCTACAGCGAGATAAATATACTTTGCTCGTCCACGAGGTTAAAATGTTCCCTGGTAATACGCCCGTACTTTACCAGGACAAAATTCTTTCAGAAATCGTTTTTCCTTTGTGAAATTGAGCGATGGAACTCACTCTCTTCCTGTATTGTTCAATGTCCAAGTGTGAACAAATTTGAAGAGTTGTTATTAATGTATTGCAATAAATAAATAAATAATATGGCGCACTCTATTTAGGACGGACGACTCAAATTATGGAAAAAGTTTCTGACTGTCAAAGTTCCTCAACATATTATCACTTTTTTAATATGAAAATCATTGTTCAGACAATGCGCAGCAAGAAAATGCACAGAAACCATTTTTGGCTCACGTATTCCTATTGCGCAAAAATTTAGGGCGATGACCAGTGCAAAATGTAATTAAATTTTCTGTGTTTCTTGTGTGAAGCACAGCAGCGAAAGGCAACGTAAAAGTACGTCTTAGAGAGAAGTTCATAATAAAGCTGTTTTTCCTCTTTAAACGTTCGCTATATTGTAACATGTATTATACTAAACAATTAATGCAGCCGCTGAACGAGGGCGCCGAGAGAGAACTAGGAACGCGGGCAATGAATGTCCTCTACTCCTACCGATTGCACTGCTTCTACTTCTACCTCTAATGCACGTGTCAATATTGAAGTTATTTGAAGCCTATTGCTGTGTTGAGATATATTTGAGCACTTTTTGTTTATCCCCCGCCCGAATGTGCGAACATGCGATATGCTTTTATACGCATTGGCACTGAGTCTCGCTTGTCTGATGCTATATTTTCATTAGCTGCATGCCACACAGTTAAAGAGAATGTATCTGATCTTTCTTTTAACTTTTTCTCTCCGCTTTGTCCAATCGCACTGCTTAATCTAACCATCATGCTTAATCTAATCAGTGCTAACCATCATGCACTGGCGTAGCCTTCCCCCAGGAGCTGCCGCTGATGGCGTTGTCTGTCTTTGGCAGGCCCGCATAAGTACTGTGGTGCAGTTTTTCTATAGGCGGTGAACGGCACTCATTTTCCCTTATGACTACCACGTACTGATGTCTAATCGGTTATTTTGTTTCAAACTTGAGCTGTAAATCGCACAGTGTAAATGCAATCGGTAAAGCAATGAAATATTACGGTACATAAAACGAACACTTTTAGACTGAGACGAAGACAAAGATAATCGCTTATACAAGATGTTGATGCGCCCAATGTTGGGGCACGCCTGCAAGCTGTGGGATCCGCATGGTCATTATTTTATATCATGTTTAGAATTTTTACAAAGTCGGGTGCACTGATTTATCTCCCCTGTTAACAAGAAAAAAAAATTAGTTTCTCCGCTTTATGACGAAGCAAATCTGATTACCCTGCAGTTCAGGCAAAATCAGGTGTGCTTAACCCGTCTCTATTTCATCATGCATAAGCCAGTCCTGATTGGAAAGCAACAGTGCACTTATAAAGGAGCCCATTTTCTGAATAACGTGCAATAAGAATTCGAAGCGTTCAGAGGAAACAAATTTTCAAAATACTGCACAAAGTATTGTTTTTCTCCAGAAAGCGCGAGATATAGGGTAAATAATTTGCCCAATAATAACATATGTACAAAGAGCAGTGAGGAATTCTGCTCTTCATTATGTGAACTGCTAAATAATAACTTGTTTTATTTATTTATTTATTTATTTATTTATTTATTTATTTATTTATTTATTTATTTATTTATTTATTTATTTATTTATTTATTTATTTATTTATTTATTTATTTATTTATTTATTTATTTATTTATTTGTTTGTTTGTTTATTTATTTATTTATTTATTTATTTATTTATTTATTTATTTATTTATTTATTTATTTATTTATTTATTTATTTATTTATTTATTTATTTATTTATTTATTTCTCAAAGGTCTCCTGTAAAACATTACATGAGGCAGTGGGGATTACAGCTGCGAACGAGTATAACGAAAATCACAATGAAAGATTATCGATGAGCCGCTGGAATACTTTGGGGTCGATGATTGATTGTGGGCAGGCCATTCCAGTCCTGTGCTAGGCGCAGGAAAAATGACTGCTGAAAAGTAGTCGTATGAGCCTGTGAGCGATGAGGTTCATAGCATTCAGGTAGTTTGAGCGGGCGATTCGGTGGGCTTTTTTTATGCACTGGTTATCAGAGGGCAAAGAATGAAAAAAAAAAAAAAATTCATGAAGAAGGTTAAGACGCGCAATTCTATACCATAAAGCTAGAGAAAAGTAGTCGTATGAGCCTGTGAGCGATGAGGCTCATAGAATTCAGGTAGTTTGAGCGGGCGATTCGGTGGGCTTCTTTTATGTACCAGTTATCAGAGGGCAAAGAATGAAAAAAAATTCATGAAGAAGGTTAAGACGCGCAATTCTATGCCACAAAGCTAGAGAGGGTAAGTTTATTTGTGCTTTTAGAGCTGAAATACACAAATAATAGGAATAATTTGACAAAATGAATCGTCTTGCTCGGTTCTGAACTCATTCGAAGGCTCTAGTTAGGTTAATTTGATATGGGTCAAAAATAGCATTGGCATACTCTATTTTAGGACGCACAAACGTTTGGAAAGCAAGTTGTTTAGTAGGGGGAGAAGCGATGGAAAGGTTACTTCGTTTATAACCTAGAGGGCTGTTAGCAGAATTTATTATCTGGTTAACATGCTGTATCCTTGTTAGGCCACGTGAAATATATACATCGAGGTATTTCACCGTCTCAGTTATTGCAATCTGGATGTTATTGATGCTGTAATCAGAAGCAACGTAGTTGTGACGATTGGGCAAGCGTACAATTTTAGAGAATTAAAAGTCAGGAGCCAAGTGTTACACCAGTCCTGTATTCGAAAAAGTTCCCTTTGTAACTCTAGAGAGTCAGTGGAGTTGGTTATTCCTCAGTAAATGACATAGTCGTCAGCGAAAGGGCGGATATAGAAAGAAATATTATTTGGCAGGTCATTAATGTATGTTAAGAAAAGGAGAGGCCCAAGCACGGTACCTTGAGGTACGCCTGAAAGCACCGGGTGTTAAGTAAGAAGAGTATGAGTTAGCATACACGAACTGTATTGACTTAGCTAAAAATCCTCGAATCCAGCTCAGAACGCATGGATGGATGTTAAGAAGCGATAACGTTAACAGAAGACGACAATAAACTTATCAAACGCGTTTTCAAAATCTAAACATACTGTGTCAGTCAGGATGTTGCTGTCTAGGTTTAAACGCAGGTCGTGCAGGAGAAGAGCAAGCTGAGTGTCACAAGAATGATTTTTGCAGAAACCATGTTGATTTGGATTAAAGAAATTTACGGACGTTAAAAAACTTAGTAATCTGCGAATATGAAATATGTCCCATTATTTGACAAAAAACACTTGTTATTGAAATCGGATGGTAGTTACTCGGTGATGAACGGCTGTCTTTCATGAAGACTGCGATGACCTTGCCCAGCAGCCAGTCACGTGGGATTGAGCCGGTGTGGAGTGAATCCTGAAAAATGAGTGACAAAAGCAGGTTTTACGTATTCTTAGTATTCTTTTAAAACTTTGACGTTAATACCGTCTATACCAGTGAATGACGAGTTCTTCAATACTTCGATGACTTTAACAATGCCGATGGATGCCCAGCGCTAGTAAATAAGCTGTTCGCGAACTGTTTTCTTGGTCATTACTGTACTTATGTGCAGTTTTTATAGTTTTTTATTATGTCTATACTTTTAATGAAATCAAAAACATCCATCCTATTCCTGAATAGAACTGATAGCACTGTGAGTAAATAAATAAGCCTTACCTTTCGCTACCCAGTTGAAAGAAGTCTACGCAAAACTTTCTTTAGGCACAAGAGAATTTCTATGCGGGTTTTAATCGCGGTTGCCCGCAGTGGCAACAGAAACTCTGATAGTAAGGTCAGAATTTTTGCAGGTACGTGCCTCATAAAGGTGCTACAGAACTACATATAGACTACAGAAAATTACTACACAAAGCTACGAAACTTTTACAGCACAAGAATATAAATGTCTGACGTTACACCACAAGTACAAAATGTTTTGTCGTATGCAGCGCAACCATTTTTATTTTTATTTTCACATTCTTGCTTGGCGCTCGCCCACTGTTTCTTTCTTACCTCTCGAAGTCTGACAGAAAAATATTCAGCAATAGCGTATTCTGTGTTTTCTGTGCATACACACTGATAGAAAACAACTAAGTTCACTGATACAAAACAACTGCTGCGTAGAAGCAGGCCCAATCGACGAAGTTTTTGCTTCGAATATTTGTTTTCTTTTCCCCCATGATTCGTTATACGCATGACTCGCTTTATGGACAGGCCTGGTTGGGAACAAAACATCTTGACTAAAGAGATATGGCTCTCTTCTTCAGTAAGTGCAATGAATATATGGAGGCTATACATTTGTCTTATAATACACACACAAAAAAAAAAAGCGAAACAGCGAAGGCGAAGAGCTACGAAGGAGGGTAGCTTAGCGGAGCCTCAATCCAGGTAGGATTTGGTCCGCATGGACGCATAGCACGTGCCCCTATTACCAAAGCAATACGCACATCTCGACAGGATATAAGGGATAATTATAACATAAACAGCAGGTGATTGGCTCTGAGTGCACGCTGGTGACAGCTGAGCCGTTACGTATAGTTTGGAGGGACGCTGTTTGGAGATGAGCTGCTAAAATACGATCCCGAAAAGAGGCTCCCGTATCGCCGTGGCATCTAGGCCGCTACCATATTGTTTTCAACCACTGTATACCGTGTATGCCGTATACCGTTTTATATACCATTCCTCACACAGATCTGCTGAATAATGTATGACGCTTCAGTGCAGAGCTGTCCTGGGAGGCCCCCTAGATCAGATTAATAGCTAGCCAGATATGCGCGGCCGGCGGAGCGGACCGGCGTTGCGCTTCTTAATGGGCTTCTGGGGATGTTCCGGGTTCCTCGAGCGTTCGAGCTCCTGCTGGCATCAAACACTTAGGCTGCTAGACGCGATGTTGGGCTAGTTGGTTCATGATTATAACAAAACAGAACTGCGCGAAGGCAACGGGACAAGAAGGCACGAATACACACACACACGAAGCGCTGACTCTTGACTGGCATGTTGACAGAGCAATGAGGTTGACATAGGTGGTTGCCGTTTGTCCCTTGTTAATGGGAGGAGTGGTAGAGCCCCAGAGTAGAAGAAATGTAATCAAGTAAGACGTGATGTAGGACTAGTCGGTTCATGGTTATAACAAAACAGAACTGTTTTGTTATAACCATGAACCGACTAGCCCAACATCACGTCTTACTTGATTACATTTCTTCAACCACTCCTCCTGTCAACAAGAGACAAGCGGCAACCACCTATGTCAACCTCATTGCTCTGTCAACATGCCAGTCAAGAGTCTGCGCTTTGTGTGTGTGTGCATTCGTGCCTTCTTGTCCCGTTGCCTTCGCGCAGTTCTGTTTTGTTATAACTTAGGCTGCGGCGATGCCGATACTAGAGCCTCAATTCGTCTCAATGTCGCCACTACATGTAACGTCTACCGAACTATTTGCCCGTTTAATCTGGGCCTACCAAGTTACCCTTAGCATTACTCTCTCGGCTTTAATACATGCAGGACCCATGTCTGCCTGCTACGAGGAACTCGGCTGCCTGAACCTGACGGACTTCTATGACTCCAAAATGCGCTTCGTCAATGCCAAACCATGGCCGCGGGCCAAGATAGGCACCCACTTCCAGTTATACAACTCCCACATGCTGGACACACCAGATATCTTCGCGTGGAACGTCACCGCGGAGCAGCTGCGGCAATCCTCTTACGACCCTGATCTTGAAACCAAGGTCTTCTCTCACGGGTTCATGCAGGTCGAGAAGGTTCCCGACTTTCCCATGGGGGTATATCGCTCTTATCATGCAATGGTTTAACATCTTAAGGTTCTGTCTCTAGTACGATACTGCCAACGTCCGCCCTGTGCAGGGAGGTCGCGTCAACTGGCGTGACCAGTCATTCCTATTGGCCTGACAATTATTTAAGTGTCCTAAGAAGCATGGCTAGGTTTTGATAACTGTTGAGCGTCTCGGAAGACAATAAAGAGCGCCTTGCAGAGAACTGCAAGAGGAGGAGAGAACCAAGTTTTGATGTCTGTTTATCACTGGCAAGCAAACACAAGGATGTGCGGTTCAGAAGTATACACCGGATGTTCCAGCTAAATGGAACTGTATTTATGAAAAAAAAAAAAAAAAAGACAGTTTCCTTTATCGGTGCAGCGCATATGCGATGAAAACGAGAGGTGACACAGACCTCCTCTCGACCTCGTCGCATATGCGCTGCACCGATAATGTCAAACCAACATGCCCAAGTGTCTACTTTGTCGACAGTTTCTTAGACATGTGAAACTAGTTTAGAGCTGTTAATAGTCGTGTGGCGTAGTCTGCATCGCCTTTTCCCTCAGTAAAATTAGTTTATCACTAACGAACACTCAGTTAACTTTCTACACATTGGTTTGGAGGGGAAAAAGTACTTATTAAGAAGTATATTAAAAAAAAAACCTAGAACTGAAATGGTTTACCACGGTACCATTCACGATTATTTTCTTTCCCAGCCGTAGGGTTAGCAGAGATGCTAGCGTATACCTTAGAGTCTCTTCAAACAGGTAAAAGGATCTGCATAAATGGAATCATGTTCGAAGCATCTCAGTTTGTTATTAGAGACAATGTGCGACATAATAATTGACGGATGTTTCGGGAATAAGGAATATAGAAGATTATGCAATTAGTTTAGAATAGTTACTAAAGTTTGCAGAATGAAAAAGAAAAGCGGACATAAGACCTCACGGCACTCGAGAGTACTCAACTCACCTAGCTAAGTCACTACGTTTTTCAAAAGCTTCACTTTTAACTCGAGCTCTTGCGGGGAGGCATCAGATAAGGGTGCACGTCTGTGAAACGCGTCTAGCAGTGATGGAGGCTATTCTTATGGGGTCCTGGGATACTGGTGCAATTAAATTCCGTTCCATAATTACATTCATGACGTCCCTGGCTTTCCCGACTTTTCCTTGGGAAACAAACTTACCTGAGTACAGAGATGGCAGGGAGATAAAATTGCGGGAAGCAAAGCAAAATGAGCAAGGACTAAGGAAGTCTTTCCGTTCCATAATTACATTCATGACGTCCCTGGCTTTCCCGACTTTTCCTTGGGAAACAAACTTACCTGAGTACAGAGATGGCAGGGAGATAAAATTGCGGGAAGCAAAGCAAAATGAGCAAGGACTAAGGAAGTCTTTGGACTAAGGACTAAGGATGAAGGACTAAGGACTAAGGCTTTCAATACAGCAAACGTTTCGACACGAGGACTTGTCTTCGTCTACTTTTAGTCGATGCATTTTGTCTCTAGCCAGCAACACTGCTTACTTTCGCACGCGAAGCTTATGCTGTTCATCCTGCCTGTGCGCCATCGACGTAGGAGCGTGAATTTGTTTTCTACTTTCTAGGCAATTAAAGACGCTCTACTGTCTTTGGGCAACTTCAACGTGATCCTCGTGGATTGGGCGCACGGCAGCAGGTTCGACTACATCCAGGCAACGGCAAACACCCGCATCGTGGGCCTCGAGATCGCCCGGCTTGTCGAGCAACTCCAGGTATCGACGACATGCACTCGAGCACTTCTCTTAGTCCGCCTAGTATGCCCCGGTACTTTCTTAACATTTTTTGAACGGTTTCTTGAAGGAAGCATTTGGAGTCACACCTGACAAGTTTCACATCATCGGTCACAGTTTGGGCTCCCATATAGGAGGCTACGCGGGGCAGAAGCTGCGAGGCCTTGGAAGAATCACGGGTGAGTGCCTGCTTTTCGATGGAGGTGAAACCAAGTGTTTTCCATGTGCTGTGCGATGTCTGTGCGCGTTAAAGATCCCAAGGTGGTCGAAATTACTCCGCAGCCCTCCACTACGGCTTCCATTTCTTCCCTTCCCCTAAGGCGCGATTCAGGTCTCCCCAGATATTGCCTCTTTCCTTTAGTGTAAACTAATGATATATATATATATATATATATATATATATATATATATATATATATATATATATATATATATATATATATAGGGAGGGGGTTGAAGCTCGAATGGGTCCGGTAGGGCGCAAACGTAAAGTAGGTGACACACGGTGGAAAAACAGTAAACTTTAATCCAACGTTTTGGCCGGGGTCCGGCCGAAACGTCGGATTAAAGTTTACTGCTTTTCCACCGTGTATCACCTTATATATATATATATATATATATATATATATATATATATATATATATAAGCTGAATGGTTCGTACGAAAAAGCCGTCGTCATGCTAAGAGAGGCAACAAAAGTGAAAAAAAACTTCATTTTAGTTGCTGTGTACTCCAGCAGCACACATATGTGGCTCCATTCCTCAGTGCCCTATGCGAACGTATCTATCCCGGAAATATGTGAAGAGCAAATAGGAGCTGTCGCTGCATGTATGCGTGAAGCTATTCTTCAGTGCACAGCGACTGAAATTTGAACTTAACATGAAGACAGTGAAGAGCGTTATGTGTGTGCACAGGAGAATAGGAGACGTTTAGTTCTGTTTACAGGGTGTAAATTCCCGAAGAAAGGCTGCGAGGGACACTGCAGCGGAAGGCGCTGGATATTTTGACCATCTGGTGTTCTTCAAACTGCTCTTACATCGCGCAGTGCACGAGTGCATCGCTTTTCCTGTTAGTAAAAATTGGTGAAGTTTAACTCTTCTAAACCTGGCTAGAAACCGAACGAGAGCTATTTTGGATGCTCGGACGCGGCCGGACGATGCCGCCGAAGAATTTACACACTCGGTCCAGCGCACACCCCATCCATGACGAAACTGGAAGAGAAGCCGCCGGCAAAGCAACTGTTATACTCTCCTAATCACAGGTGATATCACAGCAGCGAAGATAGGCGGGTGCGTGGAGCTGCGCCTCTACGCAGCGCGTCACGTAGTATGACGGCTCAGTCACACCTGTGAACCACCAGCTCAAGGTCAAACACTCGCCAAAGTTGACCTTCTTATCAAGACATGGAGTAGTATCATCATCATCATCATCATCATCATCATCAGCCTGACTATACCCACTGCAGGGCGAAGGCCTCTCCCATATTTCTCCACTTAACCCGGTTCTGTGCTAGCTGCATCCACTTGACCCCCGCGAACTTCTTAACTTTATCCGCCCACCTAACTTTCTGCTGCCCCCTGCTACGCTTTCCTTCCCTTGGAATCCAGTTTGTTACCCTAAGCGACCATCGGTTATCCTCTCTTCGCACTACATGTCCTGGCCATGCCCATTTCTTCTTCCTAATTTCCACTAGAATGTCGGGAACTTGAGTTATTCCTCTGACCCAATCTGCACGCTTCCTATCTCTTAATCTTACTCCTACCATTTTTCGTTCCATAACCCTCTGGGTTGTCCTCAACTTAAGTAGAACTCTCTTGGTTACCCTCCACGTTTCAGCCCCATAGGTGAGTACAGGTAAGATGCAGCTGTTGTATACTTTCCTCTTGAGCGATACCGGTAAGCTGCTAGTCATAATCTGCCAGTGCTTGCCAAATGCCCTCCATCCCAATCTTATTCTTCTTATTATTTCCTTTTCATGGTCCGGATCTGCGGTTACTACCTGTCCTAAGTAGACATAATCGCCTACTACTTCCAGTACTTCGCCACCTAATGTAAACTGCTGTTCCTTCCCGAGGCTGTTGAACATTACCTTAGTCTTCTGCATATTGATTTTCAAGCCTACCTTTCTACTTTTCCTGTCTAGTTCATCAATCATTATTTGCAGTTCAACCCCTGAGGTGCTTAGCAAGGCAATGTCATCAGCAAATCGCAGATTACTGAGGTATTCTCCATCTACCCTTATCCCTAACTGCTCCCATTCTATGTCTCTGAATACTTCCTCTAAGCAAGCTGTGAATAGCACTGGGGAGATTGTGTCTCCTTGCCTAACACCTTTCTTTATGGGAATTTTGTTACTTTCTTTATGCAGAAATATGGTTGCTGTGCAGCCACTATATAGCTTCCAGCACTTTCACGTACGGCTCGTCTACCCCCTGATTTCGCTGATAAAAGCGGCCGCTGCGACTGATATTGAACCCGCATACCTGGGATCAGCATTCGATCACTTTAACGGCAGAACCACTACAAATCTATCTCTGAACTCGAGCAGGTGACTTGGCGCCAGCTCCAGTCGCGTACCTTTCTGTCTCCAGCTCAGCTTGCCCATTTCCACCCCTGCCCTTTCTCCGCTGTATGCACGCTCTGCGGGGCACCCAAAGCAGACTTTCACCATATACTCTACATTTGCTCTGATCTCCAGCCAGTCCGCAGTTGGCAACTAACAGACAAAAAGTGACGGGAGATCGCGGTGCCCAGCTCAGATACGGCTGAACCAAAGGAGCTGGTGGGCTGGGCTCTAAGAGTCGCTGAGTGCCTCAAGCTACCGGCCACCCTACGCGATTTTGAGTATAGGTTGTAATTGTAAAGCTCAAGAACCAATAAACGTTTTACCACCACCACCGACAATAATGGAAAAAGAAAAGGTGCCACTAGTCACTGCTGTACCTGCGTGAAGCCGGGAGACAGGCGCATGTCTCAAACGCTGATTTGTGTGCTGCATTAAACTGTGATTTGGAGAGGGGGCAAATGACGCGAGAGCACTGATATCTTCCCTCTGCGGCTCCCCTTGCTGTTCCTGGACCTCCTGCAAGGTTTTTGGCACTTGATGATACACTGAACCCTCAGTTTGTGCTTCTATTACCTCACGTAAACTCAGCGTACACGCTTAATTTATTAACCCACTGTGCGAAAGACGACCCGATTTTAGTGAAGCCATACGATTTAAGTGAAGCCGTGGCCTAGAAGTAGCTTCTCTGACTAGAGATCCAAGGATTAAATTTCCACTTCAAAGGCGGAGCACCATATGGCGGCTCCTGCCAACTAAGCCATGTTATAGAGACTCGTGACGTCACAGAACTCGCCTACCAATCAGTGCCCAACGGCGTCACTTGCAAACTGTAACCTGCCAGGGGCATACCCCTGATTCTGCGCTCACAATGTCGAAGGCGGATTTACTGGGGAAAGTGTCGTTTACGCTGGGGTGTGTTATGCTGTCGCAAGGCTTACAAACAAGGGCTCCCGGTTTGGCGGCATTGAGTGTAATCTGAGTAATAGGGGCACATATCCCGGTCCAAGTAATTGGAGGAGTATGGGAGAGGCCTTCGACCTGCAGAGGCTATAATCGGCTGCTGCTGATAATGATTATGATGGCCCAGTCATCAACGACGGAAAAGTCATCGTGCGTATGCGTTTTGTCTCCCGCAGGTTTAGACCCAGCCGATCCGTTTTTCGAAGGTATGCCGGCCACAGTGCGGCTGGACCCGAGCGACGCTGATTTCGTAGACGCCATTCACACCGATGGCAAGCGTTTTGTATTCCCGATGACAGGTAGGTATTACCTGCTACATTTTAAGTTGTGCCCGTAACATAAATTAGCTTATTTTAGGCGGCGTGTAAAGCGACTGACGCGCCATTGGTGGTCAAGCTGCTAAGTATACTTGGGAGAGGAGTCCACACAAACTTTTAAACATTGTTGCGCGTTTGCAGTGGTAAGATAGTATTCTGGGCATTCGCACTGTCTTCTATTGCCATATTAAGGCAAGAATTTTTATTTCTAATCTTTTCTAGCTGATCACATCAAAGAGTCCTGGAAACGAGTGTCGTGCTATGCAAATCGTCCGACGTGCGATAGCGTGTATAGGTCGGTTGGACGACGACATTATTACGTCCTAAATCTAGTAGTGGTTGACTTACACCAGCAGAGCTCTGCATTATCGTGTGGCTCTCACCACGGCTCCGTGAATGGACACTGAGCGCACAGATTATCGACTGATGATGGGCAAAGTGATACAAATAAGATGCAGTGTCACAAGGACATACTAGCATATATATGATGCGGTTTGATGCTCGCCGAGAGTGGTTTCTCTCAGTGCTTTCAACCGTGCAAATCAAGGCGTTTGCGCTATATCGAGCACGTGATTTGAATGAAGGACAGCCACTCAGATTGCCACATTTCAGTATTTGACAGCACCACATGTTGTAGAACTTGCTACCCGCCCTGATTTGTTGTTACATAATTAAATGGCATTATTTGAGAAAGCTGCGAAATGAAAAACAATGAATTTCGCTGACGAAGCGCTAGTCCGGAAAGCGGGGTCCTTAACTGCGCGATGTTGTTTTGGAAGGCGATCAGCAAACAAATGTAACGGAAATGAGGGGCTGGTGATGGAATATAAAAGGAGTCAGCAACCACTGACGCCAGAGAAAGCACGTTTTTTTTATATATATTTTTAGTGTTAGTTAACGTGAGATTGGGGGGGGGGGGGGTTCGGATCCTATGTTTGGATTATTATAATATAAACATAGGATCCGAACCCATGAGCCCCGAATTTCGCGGCCATGCTCTACGACCCCGTTATGGCGACGGCTGTTCAACCTTCTAATTTCGCGGATATCCATGTTGTTGTAGCGTGCCTTTCTTATGATGTTGAGATGTGGCGCTCTGCTCACGTGGGCGCTTGTAATTTCCGGAATAGCGACTGAAGAAAAAGAGGATAATATATAACACTTTGAGTGCCTGCCTAATAAATCCGCGTTACAAGGCTATGTTTCTCTGCGTGGCGCTTCTGACGCTTGTATATGGATTGGATTCTCCCGGCAAATTCTACGTTATGAGTGCGCTCACGTTTATAACAAACGTGCCTTTTTATTGCTATAGCAGAATAGAAGTAGTTAGAAGCAAACAATGCGGTGGCCAGTTGCACTACACATTCGTGTAGTGCAGTTCTCAGCACGGCATGCACGCATGCAGGCAGGCAGGTAGACTTAGAAGGGACAATTAACTTTGTTTAATTACGGTAAATCATATTTAGTGTCATCAATGAAAAACTAGGCAGCAATTTGGAGACGCTGCTCGAAGGTTTCGAGCTACGAAGCGTACAAGAGATCTGGGAGTTAGTCAAAAACGCGTGCGCACACGCACACACACAAACACATACATACATACATACATACATACATACATACATACATACATACATACATACATACATACATACATACATACATACATACATACATACATACATACATACATACATACATACATACATACATACATACATACATACATACATACATACATACATACATACATACATACATACAATACCACTCTGCCTAATGTGCCAATAAATAACCCAAGGATATTCTGGAATGTACCCTAACGAAAGTCATGCAATAATATCTCCTCACGGCGAATTTGGCGAGCCCCTCCAACCTATTGAATACCCCGTATTTTCCGATGTATTTTCAAGAGCACAAATTTTCATTCAGTTTTCCGTCATGTAACACGAACCCAACATGCACTGCGCCGCGCTGTACATTTTGCTGTACATTTTCGATTTCTAATAATCCTTATAGTATTGAGAAAATAACTTATTCATTGAAATTTCATCTTATACATATGGTGTTGTTAACTCTAAGTGATTGAAGCAAACCACGATATATGCATCACTTTTTCTGGCTAAAATTTTATTTTCCGCCAGTCATTTGAGGATAAGACGCTGCCCTCGGAATAGAAAATAGGGAAGGTGGTTCCATTACATAAATCAGGTAACTAACATTCCTCTCCGAATTACGATCTATTTCGTTAACAAGCATTCCTTGCAAGCTAATAGAGCATATATTGAAAGATGTTTAACGTTCTGGAATCCAATTCTGTTTTCACTCTTGATCAGCACGGTTTCCTGCGAACGTTTTCTGGGGAAGCACACCTTTTTACACATTCCCGGCATACTATCTTCGACGAAAATTCACAGGCCGAGTGCATATCTCTCGATTTCACCAAAGCATTTCAATAGGTGATACCCGGAGTACTTATGCTTAAAATTTCTGCTCTAACCGTAGATAATAATGTTCTAGCCTGGTTGCAGTTCAACTACTAACCGTTTGCAATATGTAACACTTAATGACTACAATTCCACGTTAACCGAAGTTACTTCAGATGGTCCCCAAGGTTCCGCACTAAGCCTACTTCTCTTTTAATATACATTAATGATTTGCCTGATTCTGTTGTTTCAGAATCTATAGACTTGTACTCTGATGACTGTTTTATATCGCGAAATTAATACCTGAAGACGACAAACACTGCCTTTAGAATGATCTGTATTCCATCTCTCTTTGGTGCAATAAATTGAAAATGCAATTAAAACCTTAAAATTGCGCTTTAATGAAAGTTTACAGACAGAATAACAATCTCTTGTCCTATACCCTGGACGGTATTCCGATTGAATCCGTAACATCCTATCGGTATTTTGGGCTTGCTTATATCCTTATCATTAACTTACGAACCGCACATCGAACTAATTATTAGCAGCACTAACCGACAGTTAGGTTATTTGCGTCGCAGTTCAGTAATACCCCGACTTCTTTAAAATTACGACTTTATAAAACACTTTTTATTCGAAATTGGAGTATGCCGCACCCGTTTTAGACGCTCACCTAGCCACCCTTTGCACTGCATTAGAGCTTGTTCGGTATAACGCAGCAAGTTTTATTAGAACCGGACCGCGAGTATAGCAGCAATTAAATCTAATATTTTATTACCTCCCCTGCAGCGTAGACAGTCTTTGCGCTTATGCATTGTTCACAAACTTTATTATCACCACTAAGTGTACATACGTCTTGTCACGGCATGCACCTATCGCTCTTTCCGTGTCGATCATCAGCACAAGACTGGATCTATTTTTTTTTTGTCATCAGAAAATGTGCTTATAGACCAACACCGATCTGTGACGTAAGCGTGATTGTGTAATTATTCAATAGTCAGCCGTTGATATTGTAGCCGCAATCTTCACCTCCAGGTGATGAAGCAGCCTCTATTTACTTGCAGTTAAAATTCCTTGCCACACGTAGCAAGTTTCCGCTGAGCCTCTTCAGTGATTTGGTTCAAGGAAGGGAAATGGTTAAATGAGCATGCACAAATTCTGGATGCATTTTGTTTTAGTTAATGATGCACAAGACGTTACTGTACATGAATCACCACATGGTTTTTGCCAATGACAGCTAAATAACACATTGACCAACACCGATCTGTGACGTAAGCGCGATGCACTGGCGCTTCCGTCGCCAGCCTGGGCCGGTTGGGGGTGAAAACTAGGCTTAGTGCCCATACGAATACATGGACCCGAAACGTTTCAGAGCAATTTTCTAATTTCACGGCGCACCTATGACCTCGTTATTCGGTACAGAACAACCATGAACATCCTAGAACAGATCACGAAATTATGAAATCTCATTAACGAGGCGAAGTATTTTTAAAATACCGCGACACGCATGCGGGTGCGAGTTGGGAGGGCTACCCATAGAAAACACATGTAAAAACAACTTACCGCAACGTTTTACTCGTTTCAGCAGCGTTGAACCCTTCTCATTCTTTGGTGAACGTCTTGTATCACGCCCCGAAATCATCTTGCATGTCACAACACTCCCTTGCAAGTACTGCAAGTCGACTTGCGGGACCGTTCACGGCACGATAAACTGACCGCGCACAGTTGCAGACGGCAATGCACCACCGGCGCTGTCGCTAGCAGACGCCCCGGAGCTGGAGGCGGCCGCGGTGGGTATCGCAAGCTGCGCTGTCGTCTGCTCCAATGCGCAAATCTCGTTCGGTCCATATTGTCGTATGGCGTTTGGCAACTGTTTTTTAAATGTAATTCTGTCTAGGACGTATCACTGGAGCGACAGTATTATCAATCGTATTTACCCTATGCGGCAGCATATCAGACTGTAAGCAAAACTGCGCGATTCGCTACTCCCAGCTTGCCTTTTGGCTGTATCTGGATTCATAACACAGGTTATTCGGGGAGATTTAAAAGTAGACTGCTTCCGTAATGAAGCACCATACTTTATCACACATTTCTTCAAAGCGCTGGTAAACGTTTAACGACCGGCCACCACTTCTGATGCTCTGCAAAATAAGAAAAATGTTCCGGTAAGTTGTGCTTACATGTATATCTACGGGTCGCCCTCTCAACTCGCACCCCCCTCCCCCCCATGTTTCGCGGTATTTTAAAAATACTTCCCTCGATAATGAGATTTCATATATTGATGATCTGTTCTAGGATGTTCATAGTTGCTTCTTACCGAATAACGACATCACAGGTGCCCCGTGAAATGAGAAAACTGCTTTGGAATATTTCGATTCCATGTATTCATATGGACGCTCACCCTATTTTTCCCTCCCAGTCGGCTGCGGCGCCGCGAGCGCCCCCTTTGTTTGTAAACACGGTTTTGGCCTATAAAGTTTGATCCCTCACATATCAAAATTTTGGAACCACTTTCCCGCAGCCGTGGCTTGCATAGCAGATTATGCTGATTACCATCAGTGTCTGATCTCTGATGAGGCTCCTTTTATGCAATGCCATGTGTTAGCATTCTTATTTCAAATTTTCTTTTCTTTAGTGCAGTTTGTTATCAGTTTTGTGTGCTGCTTTTGTGATTTCTATGAGTAATATTTTATTCTCTTTGAATATTTGTATTTTCTCAATAGGTTACCTTGCATACTTGCCTTTTTTATCTATTTTTCGTTTGCTGTATGTTTCCCCACTCCCCTCTATATGCCCCGGTGCTTGAGGGTATGAAAAAGTAAATAAATAAATAATCAGAAACTCAGCCGATATAGTGACGCAGATGCGGGTGATAGAAGAAACAGAAAAGAAGGTTTTAAAACATCGCACATTAAAAATATATTTCGCTACCACTCAGCACCCCGAACATGTTACGTCTGCAAAGCTCTTTCTTACAAAGCATGTTTCTAG
The DNA here is from genome assembly GCF_055883805.1 of Amblyomma maculatum. NCBI lineage: Eukaryota > Metazoa > Arthropoda > Arachnida > Ixodida > Ixodidae > Amblyomma > Amblyomma maculatum. The sequence continues at coordinate 101,400,726 of NC_139351.1, read as the reverse complement.
CAATCCTTGGGTCCCTGTATCTAGACTTCTTCCAGGTATTATAAGTCGGAAGAGAAACAAAAATTCGTGACGCGGGCATGTCGCTTTTGCCACATCTAACAAACGGTGTCTCCCCTTTCCAGTCGGCTTGGGCATGATAGACCCCGTCGGGCACCTTGACTTCTATCCTAACGGAGGCGTGACCCAGCCGGGCTGCGAACGCATCATCAAGAACTTCTCTCTCAAGAAGGGGGCTGTGCAAGGTAGTCCCAATGTTTACAGTGTTTAACTCTTCGCACGACTCACCGTCAGACGAAGGCGTAATAGTGGCACATTATAGTACACCAAACAAATCACCTCTCAGTTTAGTGCGAAAACATTATTTTATAAAGTGAAGCGGGAAATAAAGAGGTGCGCATATGGGAAGCATCGACGTCTGACCTTGGAACTCTGACATTTGATTTTAATTCCTGCCATTGTGGTGCCGTGGCTATAGGGCTTTCGACTGCTGTGTCCAAGGATGAGGGATCGAACTCCGGCTGCGGTGGCCGCTTTTCGATTGAGCGCCCGTGTGCTGTGCGATGTCAGTGCACGATGAAGAACCACAGGTGGTCGAAATTTCCGGAGTCCTCCACTACGTTGTCTCTCATAACCTGTGTCGCTTTGGGACGTTAAACCCCATAAACCAATCAACCAAGCCATTTGATCTTAGCGTATACAGGGTGGCCAGTTTTTCTATCACGATACTACCCCCCCCCCCCCCCCCCCCTTCGTTCTTCAAAAACTTTGTAGTTACCATAGCCCTCCCAGCTGCTTTCCCCCTATGCGTAGCTTCTAAGGCTTTCTTAACCATGTCCTTCGCTACTGGCGGAACGTTTGATTGCTTTTCATTAGAGCCAATTTCATTCTTGTCTTGACTACTATGGCTACTGTAGAGCCCTACATCAGTCTTCTATAATGACTCCGGCACCCTCATTGTGAGCGCCGAAAAGTTGCGCGACAAATAATCTCTGCTTTTAAAGCCACGACGCGACATTTAGGGCTGCCCTTCAGGATTTTCTTTCGCGTATATATGCTCTGATACTCGCCTAATCCCTAATATCCCAGTCTGTGCGTCTCTTATCTCACTCATACTCATTAGCTTGTAGCACATAATGTGAAGGAACAGCCAACATAGATAGAAAGCCCCGGCTACAAAAGTTCTACAGAACAGACAATGCAAATTTTCTTTTGTTTTTCGTGAGAAAAAGTCTATATTGGAGTTAAGTACAGAGAATGCCAAATGTAGGTACACCATGTACAGGGAGCACAGACAAACCAGAGACGACAGAATAGCACTCTAAGAGACCACTGTAACAGAACGCGGCACAAAAAAATAGAGGATCGCAACCAAACGGTACGCGATAACAGAAGAGCACCGCGAAATCATAACATTAATAAATAACAGACCACGAGGCGATCAGGAACTAATGTTTCATTACCGAAACGAGCTAGTATCTATTTATATTGTGTTTGAGAAACGGTCTCTTTTATGCGATAAAAAAGAACCGATGCTCCCGCAATGCCTACCACAGTTGTCTCCGCTTTTGTCTGTTCTGTGGCATTGTTTCCCAGACAGGCTTTCGAGACTCGGTCGTCTGCCGTCATGAGAGAGCTAACCAGTTTATGACCGAGGCATTGGAGAGGGAGAAGAGCCAAGACCTGGGAGAGTGCGCCTTCTTGGCCTACGAGTGCTCCAGCTACGAACTCTTCTTAGCGGGGGAGTGCGCCGACTGTGGTCGCAGCGGGACAGGCTGCGCCGTCGTGGGTCTGTCGTCCATCGCGTCCCGACCCCAGGAAGGCCCGGTCAAGATGTACTTCAAGACGAACCAACAGTCTCCCTTCTGCCGTGAGTGCATTCAGTCGACCTTCTATAGCCTCATTTAAATGATCCTGACAGTAGCGGATTGAGTCGGGGTAAGCAAATTGCCCAAGTCAGCTAGCTCGACCAATCAGTGTGGCTTAAGTATCACAATATCTTGCGTTCACCTTCTCGCTTATGGCATGAACATTATGTGGATGTGAAAAGAAGTGGGTGTCGTCCAGAAAGAGCCCCCTGTGGCTGTGTAATACAGAACAGCCTACACGATGTCATTTTTGCGATGGACATGTTTGTCTATTTTCCGTCAGTCCGCTGTCATTCGCTCTGGAGGAGTCCGTCTATCCGCTCCTCCAGTGGCGTCACTAGGGCCAGAGGCACCCGGTGTAGGGGCGCGTTCACTTAATATCCATGGCCATGAGCCTTCCCATTCTCTCTCATGCGAGTGAGCCAGACATGTCGTGCCAGCTCGCTTCTCAGGTGTCCAGCCGCAGCGCCTTCAGGTATGCTTCGCGACCCTTGTGCGGAAGCAAACCGCTTATATTAGAGAGTTTTAGCTTACCGTGATCCGCGATCCGCTACCGTGACCCGCCCCCGCGCGTTCCACTGCGCATTCCCGAATCCCTTGACGCCGATACATGGCGCCACATACTGGATGTCGGAACATACTGGAAATGAGCATGATAGCTACTGCTACCACCCCGTTTCAAAGGGGACGCTCCTATATTCCATCCATCCATCCGGCACATAGACCTGTCGCGTCGGGACCAATACGCTTGTCCGCCCCGCCCACGCACGGTAGCGGGTCACGGTGGCGGATCGCGGATCACGGATCACGGTAAGCTAAATCTCTCTATTATGATTGCCGTGTCGGTTGGTCATCATACCTCGATCGTGGTTCATTTAAAGCAATAAGCAGGCATTAATATCCAAGTTCTGGCAACAGCTGTCCGACTGCTACCCCGGCAGTCTTTTGTTGAATGCTGCTTGCTCTCTATGGGTATGTTAAAAAACGAAAGCGACTATGACGTGGCGCAACCTGAAATCCGCTACATGCTGCAGCTTTGCGCGTTGGCCTGATTGAGTTCGTATCAGGAGGGCAGTCGGGGTAAGCGCGGTTAATGGAAGCCCACATTGAAACACCCCTTTAACCCCCCCCCCCCAACCCGTTCAATACTTTAACTCATCATCATCATCATCATCATCATCATCACCATCATCATCATCATCATCATCATCATCATCATCATCATCAGCCTGACTATACCTACTGCAGGGCGAAGGCCTCTCCCATATGTCTCCAATTAACCCGGTTTTGTGCTAGCTGCATCCACTTGACCCCTGCGAACTTCTTAATCTCATCCGCCCACCTAGTTTTCTGCCGCCCTCTGCTACGCTTTCCTTCCCTTGGAATCCAGTTTGTTACCCTCAGCGACCTGCCCATGCCCATTTCTTCTTCTTAATTTCCACTAGAATGTCGGTAACTTGAGTTTTTTCTCTGACCCACTCTGCACGCTTCCTATACCCCTACCATTTTTCGTTCCATAGCCTTCTGAGTTGTCCTCAACTTAAGTAGAACCCTCTTGGTTAGCCTTCACGTTTCAGCCCCATAGGTGAGTACAGGTAAGATGCAACTGTTGTATACTTTCCTCTTGAGCGATACCGGTAAGCTGCTAGTCATAATCTGCGAGTGCTTAGCAAATGCGCTCCATCCCAATCTTATTCTTCTTGTTATTTCCTTTTCATGGTCCGGAACTCAATCAGTTAGTACCAAACAGAGCCTTTCCCCGGCCCCAAATTGCGGCAGACATAGACAGGTGAAAAGCTTTGCATTCATATTCTCTACATTTCGCTTCCGACATCAGCCATTCCGCCAAGATTGTGCAAGATGTATGCTGCATCCAGGCCAAAAAGTTGCTAACATATTCTGATCCCATACCAACAGAACATATTTAGCTAGACTCTGCACGGTCCGCACGCCGCGCAGCATCCGGGAAGCCATTGCGTTTCTTTGTTTCTCTGCCTGTTTATTTGTCTGTGTTTGTTTGTCTGACCGTAAAGATTTTATCATGCTGAATTTTAAGTGTTACTAAATGTTAATGCTCTTAAGAATATATCCATCGCTGTCATTATTTCAGTTCATCTCTCTGTGTGTAAGCCCGTAATTCTGTCTGCGTCCATACCCAGTCGAAAAAAACTACAGAACTTTGTCAAAAATACGACAAAATATCCTATAGTTCTGTCGTAACCATCAGATTTTTCTGTAGTTCTGTAGTTTTTCGTATATTTCTGTTGTTTGTAGTTGTGTAGCACTATTCTGTTGTAACTAAAGAAATTTCTGATGTTACTACAGAATGTTCTGTTGTCACGACAGGTTTCCCGTCCAAAACAGCACAGAAATTCTGTCGTAACATCAGAAACTTTTCTGTAGTTTTTTCCGACTGGGTACGTCCGTTCAGTGTTTTCTGCTTCACGCCGTTGTCCGCGAAACGAATGCTGCCTGAGCACCTCAATATAAATGTGAAAGTCTATGGTCAATCATGTTTTAGCCAAATCTTTCTCCGCTGGAACGAAATCTGGAAGTCGGTCTACGCACATTTCGTCGCCTGTCATTTTATAATAATGCAAAGAAAAGTTGGTGAATGCCGGAATCTAGCCATCGAAGACTCGTTGCTGGGCTCGGCGAGCTACCGGCCTAGCGCCCATGAGCCTGTACTAACACGGCAAGCATAAAAAAGAAAGAGTGCGTGTGGCGAAACGAAGCCCTGCGCGTTGCAGAGTCAATAATGGCGGCGAGTATGCAGGTGGGTAAGCTATATTCTTGCAGAAATCACTATAGTCGCGTAGGGTTTAGTTCTACTTCGCAATGCTATATCAGCTGTTCCAAGGCAGCCGGCCACTAATTTTATGACAGGGCTTTTTGAGTTATGAAGACGGCTTCTGCGGCACAGTTCTATCAGCGTTGCCGGACACCGGAAACCAAGGGAACAAAGTGAACTGGTAAACTGATTAACTAAATTGTGGTAATTTATATTGTAACTATTACAGTTCGGCATCTAGTGGCAATCAGAAATTTATAGGCGAACACTCCTATTAGACACGTAAGAGTAGTTACAATTTCAATAAAGCTATTGCCCTAGGGAAGGAAAGCGTATAGCAGCGGGCGGCAGAAAGATAGGTGGGCGGAGGAGGTTAAGGAGTTCGCAGGGGTCAAGTGGATGCAGCTAGCACAGAACCAGGTTAATTGGAGAAATATGGAAGAGGCCTTCGCCCTGCAGTGGGTATAGTCAGGACGACGACGACGACGACGACGACGATGATGATGATGATGATGATGATGCTTGCCCTAGGCGCTATGGCTCAACAAATTTTGGTAGTCACCCGCCAAAAGACGCGCGCTTTAGGAAACCCAGAGTTCAAGCTCTCTTCTCTGAGTCGTTAACCAACAGTGCAAGTACCACTTTACCTCTGTTCCACACGGGCTGGAGCATCACGGAGCAACGCAGCGAAGGCGGGGCACAGAAGTAACGGGGCATTTGTGCCATTGATTGACTGCGCGAAGAGCAGAGCTTCGAGCGCGGGTTTTTTGAAATAGCGCGTATTTTGACCTCAGGCCAGCAAAATTTTGTTCAGCCACTGAGCTTTTGGTACTTGCATTTTCGAAATTTTAAGAACTGATATGGCGGTTAATTACTGCCAGTTATTTTTAATTGTAAATCAATTCAGTTCAGTCATTCAGTCGTGTCCGATTCTTCGTGACCCTATGGACCATAAAATCATACATAGCAAAATTACTTTTGAGAAGGAATTAAATTACATTACTAATTACTTTGTTGAAAATCACAGAAAAGTAATTAAATTACGTTGCTCATTACTGTTCCCAAAAAGTAATGAAATTACATTGCAATTACTTCTACTGAGTAATTCATAACTTTGAAATTACTTTCTAGTATCCATCCTTGCAAAAACTAAGCTGCTCAGTAATGCTCAAGCCACGGTGGCTCACGCCATGGACCCTTCCGCCTATCTCCCCCAACCCCAATCCTCCCTCGCCCTGTGGTGACGAGTGTAACAGGCACCACTTTGCCCTAGTCGACGCAACAGGGAGTGCCACTGCGCCACGCTCCCAACTAGTCTTCAATCAGCCTTCTTGCACCATCTCTCCCTTCGGCATTCCCTTGACGCCTTGTATCCTGCTGCTTAGAGAATGGTTGCCATGAGATAGCCACACAAGTGACCCTGCTACACACGAGGTCTCAGACGCACTGTTCTGCTCAATTCTGTCTCCTTTTGCCGATCCGCTACGCTGGCTTCGGCTTGCCGCACGCCGTTCCTGGTTTCGCTGCACTCTACTTTGTTGTCTATTGAAGAAGTAGTGGCGCAATTTAGTAAAAGTAATTTCGAAAGTAATTAATTACTTTTGCTGCGAAATTACTACCAAAAGTATTTCATTACATTACTAAATTGCCAAACCGGAAAAGTAATTACATTACAAATTACTGGAACAGGTAATTAAATTACAGTAATTTCATTACTGTAATTCAATTACTGCCATGTCTGGACCGTATCAAGACACGCTTTCCGGTTGTCACCCGTTAATAATTAGGGGTTATTATTAACGATGCGCCCTTAACGGTGCGCACACTCCCAGACACCCTTAGAATGAGTGGGGGTAGCTGTTCCGGTCGCGAAGGAGATGCCCTCGACCTGCGTGGCAAGCTCAGCCGGAATTCAACTACCTTGTAGTGACAGAAGGGGGTGGTCGTTTGGTGCCCAGCGGTCGCCGGTTCAAACCAGAGAAAGGATCGGAGTCAGAAGTAACAAACAAAACACAATTTATGCACAGCAAGAGACGATACAACGGAACGCACAAGATCACTTGAAATGCACAGACGAGAGGTTCACAGAATAACAAACGCTAAGCATGCAACTACAGAATGATTCAATAACACAGGCTTTACAACAGATGAAACACGAGAGAGTTACATAAACAAACACCAAATTGTTCACCGGGCACTGTTGCAGTCCGACGCCTCAAGAGTCACGATGTGGCCGCCATACGAGACGAGCGCCGCTCCCTTGAAAGTCCGTGGGCTTGCCAGCAGCGGGTGATCCCCGGGAGTCCAGCCGAAGCACAGGCGAACACGTCGCAAAGGACTGACGAACTGACTGACTGACTGACTGACTCATCAAGCGGCGCGGTCTCTTTAAATAGGGCGCGCCGCGTCTGCTTGTTAGCACGCGTCAAAGCTAGCGCGCACACGCACTTAGCTTCGCTGGTTATAGCGCTCTCTCTTCCTCCCGTCGAGCCGCGCGTCGCCATTGGCCAGGTCCCATAGAAGATGCTGGAATTTTCTGGCTGATTCCAGTCCGATGAACCACCGTCCTCCCCGGGCAATGGGAAAGAGGGTGACGGCAACGCGTACAAAGCTACGCGCTCTCCCGCGCGGGGAAGGGGGCTTTTCTCTACATGCTTTCCACGCGACGCCGCGCGGGCCTCGCGCCGTGCCGACTTGATGAAAATGTGCGCCGATTTCGTGACACCGGTCTCTCACTATCCTCCTAACATCACATAACTTCATCTGCAGCGCCTCGAGGATGCCATGTGACCGTCGCGTTCGCAGCCTTCTCCGGTGACCCTCAACATTTGTAAACTGTAAATAGACACCTTAAAAAAGCTAATTGTAAGCTAACTGTAAATATATACACCTTAAAAAAGTTAATTATAAGAATTAGCAGTTTAGTACCTACGATATTTACATGCTTTCTGGTGTCCGCCTTGTTTCCGCCGAACGTGGTGCGATTGCCGCAGAAACCATGTTCATACAAAAAAAAAAAAAAGTATGACCAAAATTCACCGACTCGCTTCTTTGAAACGCCTGGAACAGGAGATAAACGGTACAGGAATGTTGCTTCTCGACGAGCAATCTGATGGAGAAGGCGAAGGCGCAGTTCAGGATCCAGTACCCTGAGGCGGCGGTTGCTAAACTATACCCGTGTTCCACGCTGAAATTGTTTATGGCTCGATGTTGCGTTCACCAAGTATGCTTTCAGGATTGGAACGGCCTACAGCCCTGCCTGTCAAAATTATGGCTGTGAAGAGACAGTCGAAAATCTCTTATGTGAATGCCCTGCATTTGTGAGTGACATAAGCTGCGTTGTGCGCTGGACCGCCTCGATTCTCGCCCTTTAACGGCGGATGAGATCCTTGGTCTATGGCCATGGCAGTCAACCACCTTTATGGCATACAAGGCACTGTTTAGTTCTTTAATAGCCACCGGCTTGTGTGACAAACTCTGACTGTACTCCGCGTCCCTTTTCTCTTTCCCTCTTTAATCCTCTTATCCCTTTTCCCCAGTGTAGGGTATCCAAATGGAGGTCCTTCTGGTTAACAACCCTGCCTTCCATCCTCATTCCTATCTATCTGGTGGAATAGGAGATAAGGTGCAGTTCATGCAGTTCATCCACCAGATTTCGTATCCGAAGTTTTGGAGCAAAAAACGGACATCATTTTTATGCACAATAGACGCTTGCGCATAAATGGTGACAATAACCAGATCAATTACAGCGGCAATAAAATTTGCTGTCACGTGATCCTGGCGTGGCGACATCACTGAAAGTTCTGTCATTTTATCCACCGGCTTTGCCTTAAGTAACAAAATAACATGGTCTGTTTCATAGCCATGTTAGCGCAGGGCTTATATTTAGCGCTTGGGCTTAGAGCTTAAGGACCCTTAAGCTTTAGGTCTGTGTTCTTTAGGGACAGTCTGTAAACTGGCAAACGTGGTACCTCTACAAGCAGTAGGAAGGCGATTACATACCAAACTCTGAAAAGAAAAAAAAAGGCGCTCTGACGCAGCTATTAGAGCAAAATGGTATAGTTATACGTTGCCTGTATGCTTACGTAAGGTCAAAAATGGTGTCCCGTAGACCTTACCAAAAAAAAAAACGATCAAAGTTACTGATTTGTAGGGGAAGGTTATTTCAATCTCCATTGAACAAAGCGTTGAGCTATTTGCCGTCTGAGGTAACGACAGGCCTCTGCGCTGATTAGCTAGGCTGTTACGCCATCTTCGGGACATTCGCTGTTATGAGTGCAGCCACGCCTTCGCGTGAGGTAATGTACACAGAACGTACAGTAGTTTCACTGCGTCTTCAAAACATATAATAGCTTGATTAAAATAGCTCTTTGGGCCAGTTGGTTAATACTAGCATAAAATACGACCAGCGCAAACTACAGGAACAAAGGAACAGAAAAACCGGAAACGACAGGGCGCTGTCGTTTTCGGTTTTTCTGTTCCTTTGTCCCTGTGTTTTGAGCTAGTCTTATTTTATGCCAGATAATAGCCTTGTCACGCTCTAGATTTCACATAAAAAGCAATGGTCATGTTGCACCTACTGTTTGTTTATTGACGAGGAAGCATTAGGGGTTCCATTCACCGGAAATCCCGGTGTCGGTGTCGGCGTTGTTGTGAGCGAAAAATCGGGTCTGGCCGAAGGATCGTGACGTCCCAACCACATGACTTCAATAAAGTTTCGGTTGGGCCTAGTTGGTTCATGATTTCCTAAGGTAACTGATTAGCGCGAACAGTAGACGATCCATGGAGATGACAAAAGGACAGGCGTTAACTATAACTACTTTGTTCTTCTTGGCAGCAACGCATGTATAGACCTGAGGCCACCCTTGTGCAAGCAGACAAGAAACCGACGTGTCATATCTGGCCCATGTTAAAAACGTCTTGAGCACAGGAACTTATATACGGCTTCCTACAAAGGAATAGAAGTGACATGAAATGCTTCAAGTGCCAAACGGGCGTGTTCATGTTTGCTTCTGCCAAGAATCGACGTCTTTTCAAAACGCTGTGCACATTTACATGCAAGAATATGAGAACCAGAAGAACACTTTTGCCATCTTTCTTCTTAAAATTTAACGCATGCTCTTTGAGCCGCTCATTAATACAGCGGCAGTATGCCCAGAGTAAGCCTTCCCGCAGAAAAGCGGGATAGCACACATTTCACATGACTTCGCACAGGTCAAACACCCCACAACGATCACATAATACGATTGGTCTACAGGGCCGTGACATCAGACGCAGTTGAAATTGATAAAAAATGAGATTAATTCTTTATTTAAGGTGACGTAATGATTTAAAAGTCATTACAGCATGCAAGAAAACAAGTACGCGATGGTAAAAGTGATTGGATAGTGGCCACTAGACGTACCGCTGTCAATTTTGTACCACGAAAATATTCTGGAACAATTAGCAGCCAATGTTCAGTCAAACGTTTAATGTGAATTTGCCCTCATGTAATTGACAGCGCGACTGTTGTAACAATGCACATCATTTAGCGGTCTGCGCGTGCAGAGCGCTTAGACCAACCGGTTCTTTACAAAAAAAAAAAAAAATTTCAATACTTCACTGTTCAAGAAACTTTTAGGTCAGGCCTCCTCGCCCACTGCCCCTTCTGATAAATCGAATCGCAGTCCACAAGTGTTGACTTCAGTGTTAGACGCCACTTGGCGGTCAGTGTTCACAGTTCAGTCGGCCATTAAAAATAAGACTCCATCGAGCTGGTGGAGCGAAGATTGTGAAAAAACTTATCATCAGAGGAAAGCCACATGGAAGCGCCTAGCCCATAAACAGTGGCCAGACAACTGGATAAATGATAAACTATTTGCAGTTTCATTCAAGAAACGATATCTAAGGCCAAGATACAACGCAAGTCTGAACATCTTTTTATCTGACCCACTCAACTGAAAATCTCTCTATAGATACATGGAACGTGCTAACGTGTTGTCCTCCTTTCATTACGCTATTGTCCCCGCGAGAAGAGAAATATCAGTTGGAATCTATTTACGCCAAGGCTTTGCTGTGCATTTTCAAGCTCGCACAACCTTTTCTTCATCCCATTTCATCTGGGTGCAGGCTTCACCGGGGTGCCTATATCTGAATTATTGTCCGCAGTTAATGCAGTCTGCTTCCTCTGGAGTTTACAGAGTATCAGTTGCCATGCTGAAAATAGTAAAGCAAGACTTTTCCCCGGACCACTTGCAGATTGCGAATTACTCTTTGGAAGAAGCCCGCATACCGCAACATTCGAAAGCAGCGAAGATAATTTTACTGCTAAAAAACTAGGTGAGGCGTTTTGATATCGGCAGTATTCGGCCGATTGCTCTAACTGCTTAAACTTATAGACCAACACCGTGTTTACAAACAAAGGGCGCTCACAGCGTCGCAGCCAACTGGGGATTAAAAGTAGGGTTAGCGCCCATAGGAATACGTGGAATCGAAAGATTTCTAAGCAGTTTTTTTAATTTCACGGGACACCTATGACGTCCTTATTGGGTGCAGAGTAACCGTAAACACCCTAGAACAGATCGTGAAAGTATAAAATCTCATGACCGAGGCGCAGTATCTTTAAAACGTTGCGAAACGTAGGGGGGTGCGAGTTGGGAGGGCGACCCATAGAAACACATGTAAACAGAACTTACCGCAACATTTTTTTCGTGTCGCAGAGCACGAGAAGTGGTGACCGGTCGTTGAACATTTGCCAGTGCTTTGAAGAAGTATGCTGTGTCATTGCGGAGGCGGTCTACTTTTAAAACTCCCCGAATAATCTATGTTGTGAATCCGGACACCCCCAATATGCTCATTTAGCGAATCGTGTAGTTTTGTTTACAGTCTGAAATGGTGCCGCATAGAGTAAATTAGCTTGATAATACTATCACTCAAGTGATACATACTAGACAGAATTGCATTTAAAAAGCAGTTGTCAAACGCCATACGACAGTATAGACCGAACGAGATTTGCGCATTGCAGCAGACGACAGCTAGCTGGCGATACCCACCGCGACCGCCTCCTCGGAGCGTCTGCTAGCGACAGGGCCGGTGGTGCATTGTCGTCTGCAACTGTGCGCGGTCAGTTTATCGTGCTGTGAACGGTCCCGCAAGTCGTCAGACTTGCAGTACTTGCAAGGGAATGTAGTGTGCCATGCAACATGATGCCAGGGCGTGATACAAGACGTTCACTAAAAAAATGAGAAGGGTTCAACGCTGCTGAACCGAGAAAATGTCGCGGTAAGCTGTGCTTACATGTGTTTATATGGGTCGCACTCCCAACTCGCACCCCCCATACGTTTCGCGGTGTTTTAAAAATACTTTGGCTGAGTAATGAAATTTCATACTTTCACGATCTGTTCTAGGATGTTCATGGTTGCTCTGTGCTAAATTACGACATCATATGTGCCCTGCGAAATGAGAAAACTGCTTTGAAATCTTTCGGTTCCATGTATTCCTATGGGCGCTGACCCTACTTTTCACCCCCCAGTCGGCTCAGCATGGCGACAGTAGCGCCACCGCATCGTGTTTATGTCACAGATCGGTGTATGTCTATAGAACGGGTAGTCTTCAGCCGCCTCACGAATCATGTTCTTAATCTCCAAGACTTTAGCGAAGCTCAAATTGGTTTTCGACGTGGGTGTCCGATTTAGTGTGCGCACATACTTGGAGAGAAGTATTAGGGTTTCTGTGAGACAAAAAGAGGTATCAGCTCTAGTTACGTTGGACACAACAAAGGGGTATGATAGTGTAGACACATGTTTTTGCTCATGAACTAGCAGGTCTACAGTCTCCTGTGTACCTCTTCGCGTGGATGGGAGAGAGAGAGAGGGAATAAACTTTATTGATACAAAGTAATAAGGCGGGTGGTTCACCCAGGTCCAGGAAAACATTGGCGAATACGGCCCTCCAGGCCTGATCAATCAGCTGGCGCTGAAGGGGGCGTGCTGTGTGAGCCAGCTTCACCTCCCACTGCTCATGGCTAATTTTCTGTAAACCGTATGATATACGTTGTTCGGAGCAGTTCCAAACCATGTGAAGCATGTCGAACACCTCTCCGCGGGACGAACATGCATTTGTGGGGTATTGCGCGGGCCAAATGTTTTAGTGTCGGGCTGGGTTTGGTATATGTGCGGGCTTGTACGTTTCGCCATATAGTGGCTTCCTGACGGGGGAGATTTAATGGGATAAGTCAATCATTTTAGAACGAACGCAACTCAGTTCTTCGGTAATGTTTGAGCTAGATATAAGTTTCTTCAGGTTGTGTTCACTAATTCCCTATCGAAAATTTCCATTTCAATGAATTCTTTAATACAAGCTAACCACCGGCGGCCTGATACAATATTCTCAATCGACGACACTCTTCCAGGGAATGCTAGAACCTGTCAATGTAATGAATGGGCTTATGAAAAGTATCTGGAAAATTTTTTTCCCAACAATACTGCCGTTTTTACAGATTCTTCCCTGCAAAATGAAAATGCAGCCGTTAACATATACTCCCAGACTCTTAATTACAGACACATATTACAGAAGTTTGTTTTCCCTGGGTCCCTGGCAACTGTGACATGATACCTAATGAGACGGCTGATTTCTCAACATAGTCCATCCGTGGTGGACCTATTGTCTCGTTTGTCCTAAACAGAGTGCACTTAACTATAACATTCTTTCAAGGCTTCCAATATTTCCACTACCTGAGCCATGAGCCTCTCCTTGCTACAGCGGATTACCAGCAGCTAAAATTTCTTTGGAATGTACGATGTGCTAATGAGTTGGCAATGTGAGATGTCATTGACGTTCTTGCGTTGCAGAATACCGCGACTGAATCAATTTACGCCGTTCAGGGCTATCTATGACCAACCTTTGTGAATACAGTTCTCTCCGTAGAATTTAGTTGGAGATCATCCTCTCTCGTTTAGGGCTTCCTTTACATTGTTAAGGGATACGCTCTGAAACCAGTGTGCGATTCCATCCTCGACTATAATCACATTTATCTGCTAAAAAAAAAAAAAGAAAATAACTTCGCTTTTGCTCTTTTTTTTTCTTTTTTTTTGTGCCAGTTCTAGTGTAAGAGTCAGAATTATCCAAATACTCCACTCCTTGTCCACGAGCCTTTTGTATCTGCAATGCACCTTGGCAGATCCCCCACCGTGGTTATGTGCCGTTACGACTAAGGACGTCATCATAATCATGCAAAGAGGACTCCAGGCCGACGAAAGAATTCATTCTATATTGGGTGTTTCCACGTAAAATCAAACAAGCATAGTCAGTCGCCCTTACATATTCATTTCAAAATGTTATATACTGTTCCCTGATGCCTGGAAAGAAGACAACTGCAATTGGGTTTGGTGCCAAAATTTATATCGAGGCATAGGGAAATAATAATGACGAAGAGGTAGAGTGCCGCGCTTATCTTCTTTTCTGTTTCGGTGAACCTTCGTTATGAATTACACAAATTACACTTCCTTTTCGCACGCATGCATTTTCTTCTTGCTCAAAAACCTGCCGAAATTTCAGAGCGAAAAGCTCTACTTCTCCATGGGCTCACTCGCCCCGTTCAATCGATGAAATACCATGTGACTAGGATCCGTAGATGAGGTGCGCGCAGGACCGAGTGCTTCAGCTCTTCGGCGGCAGCGTCAGGCCGCGTCTGATCATCCGGCACAGCTTTTCACTGCGTGTATTTAGGTTGAGAATAGTTAAACCTCAATAATTTGACTCAAATTGCAGTTTATGATTATCATGGTTTCACTTCAGTAATGCATGAGCAGCTAAAAACGTGTTGTTTCATTTCACCCTGCAGGCTGGAAAGCTCCAGGGATTGTTCATTTGTAGTGCTGCATTGAAAATTTGGAAAAAAATACTTCCATGCACTGTTGCTTAACTTTAAGTTTCTAAGCTCCGTCATTTTGATTTGGGGCGAAAGCAGTTACACGGAGCACACAGGCTGGCGATAGAGGTAGCCCCGAAAAAAAAATACAAGAGAACGTAGATGGGCGGAGGCAGAAGGTAAAAAAATAGGAGGAGAAATGAGGGGATATTGTTAAAGGTATATCCCATTTCAATTAAAAAGCCTGGGTTGGCAGCTGCTTACATTTGGCCTGGTCTCTTGAAGTTACATAATTTTCCGGCCGTGCAGAATGCCCGACCATGTGGCCTGCCAAATACCAGGGCCATGCCTGTGATCGTTTCCTCACAACGCTGACAACGCCGGACGTTCCCAGAACGGGGCCGTTAACGCTAGCGTTAAAAAAAAAAAAAAAAAAAAAAAAAAAAAAAAAAAAAGTATATTACCATGCGTGCATGCTACTGAAGTGTGAAAACTTCCTGTTCCCCAAACGTTGTGCAATAACACTTCGTGCTCTTGTATCTCATTGTAGTGCGCGCATCCATCTAGGTGCTGTCCTAAGGTACGTTTCAATGCAAAACTCTCTCAACAAATTTGAATATGCCAAAGACACTCTTACGCTAGAGGAAATAACTTCCTCGGGCGTGCAAAACCGCCGCCGCGTGGCGTCAGCGTCGTGAAAATAGCCAATAGGCTTGAGGGGTGTAGTACTTAAGCCGATGGGTACGTGGCTCCGGGGATCTCACTCCTCCTACATAGGAGAAGGATCCTGAAATCACTAGTTAATCTCTGGGGTCCAGTCGGGACTTATCGTCAGCTTATGCACGCAGAGGCGATACTTTCCCTATTGATCTTAGTAACCGGTAACAGCGCAGTCAGATATTTAGATGCAGGAAGAATAAGTTAATAACGTTAGGCTTAATTTTTATTTCAGTGTACCACTTTCACGTCGTTGTGTACATGGGATCGGTATCGTCTCCCGTTGCTGGGAAGCTGACCCTGCAGCTGAAGGGGGAACTGGGAGAAGCAGACTTCAAGCTAAGTGCCAAGTAAGACATCGGTATTTGAGTGCCGGTATAGTACAAAATATCTTAAAACGCAATCTTATATTGCTATAACAATAGCCTCCATCGACCACCTAACCTGCGCTAACACACGACCGTTTAATTGCTCCAGGCGGTGCTTGCAATGATGGCTAACTAAAAATACTTGCATTTTCCTTTGTCTCACCTTGTTTTGTATCTAGCCTCATTTATTTACACTCAGAAAAACATCATTGCATGCCTTTGTTCTCTTCCACGCGCGATTATGCGACTGTTCATGGATACGGTGGTGTTTGTACAGCAGTAAGCACGCACTTACTGGCAACAAATACGATTTAAAAAGTTCCCGCCACGTCATTTAAACTCGTGACAGCACAATAAAAATGACACCGTCATATGAGCTCGTACACAAAAAGATGCTTGACGTACTACGGTTTACTTGTGAAAATGGCCGATGACGGTAAAAGTTGTTATTTCACTTCGGAGCCTTTTCTACCTTATAAAAAATCCGTTTTAAGCGAAGGTCGACCTTTGTTTTTAAAAGGCGCAAATCAATTGATGCATGCCAAGTTCACATGTGGAGTCAGTACTGCAGGGTGCACTGGTTGGCAAGTAGTTGTAGCACCATGGCAGCTTAGCGTTTTGGAAATGCAGCATGCAGATATTCAAATTACCCAAACGAAGGGAGAACCACACAAGGGCTCTTCCGATGTCCAATATAATGTCAACAGCTGGAGGTTCTACTATTCATGCTGCTGACTGTTCTCCGAGGCAACTCTAATTTTTCTAATCTGGTGGCTGGCGGCTGAAAACTTCGAATACCTGTAACCTAATGTGCAGGAATGAATACTTGAACTCTGGCTCCTGGAGAAGGTACCTGTCCACGACAGAGACGAGACTCGGCAGCATACTGGAGGGCACGCTGAACTTTCTGGCCGCAGAAAAAGATGCGACCAGCGAAGTGGTCGTAGAAAGAGTCGAAATATCTCTGATGAACGACGTGAACGTCGCAAGGTGCGCCGCAATTTCTGTTTATCTTGCTGTCTTTGCTACACTGACCTTTGTCTTGTGCGCGCTGTTCTTTCTAGTATGCTGTACCAACTAGCTTAAATGTCGCCTAGACTTCAGAAATCAAACAGGGGGGAGGGGGGGGATATTGATGTTGGCATGTGGGTTTAGCTTGCAGTTTTAAAGACGAACATGGGGTATGTGAGGCACCGAAGTGCAAGCCTTAATTTCGGCTACCTGAGATTGTTTATTCCGCACCGACATCGCATATGACATGGATTGACTTTTGCGTTTCACTACCATCTAACTGCGGCCACCGCGACTGAGATGCAATCCCGCATTCTTGCGGTCAGCACCCGCCGTGTATTGATTCGCTAGTACTGCAGCCTTACATTCGGGATACCTAAGCATACCATGTCAGCAGCAGGGAGCGGTACGAACGCGTAGTGAGGTGTCGCCGTAATCGATTGCGATAAGTCTCCCAGGGCACTTTTTAAGATTATTTGTAAATTATAGCGCCCATAAAGATCTTTTATAAATTACATTCGAGTATTCACAAAGACCAACTCTACAGATTTGTTGCATTAGATTATTACCATCAATGTCGCTCAGCGCCCCTTTAAAACCCTGCAATAGCGCGGCTCGAAAATGCCATTGAACATTACTTGCCAAAGAGCACTTAGTGAGGTGGCGCGCGTTTTGCAACTTATTCTGACCTGATATCTGCTTTTTTTTTTCCTTCAGGCACAGGAAGACGACAAAAATACTGATGACTCCAACGGAACAAAATGGACCTCAGATAACGCTATCCAGATGCGAGAATCAGTGAAAAACCACTCGCTAGCTGTACCAGTTGCACCAGCATTATGGATAGTCTAAGCCTATAGCGCTAATAAATAATACGTCTATGTGAAAATTCCATTTGACATTTCGGCCTCGTTAGATGCTGCGTAAAACAAGCGCACAGGTTCACTGTTTCAGACGCGAAGTTGGACATGTGCACAACACTGATTAAAGGTCTTTTGCAAGGACTCCATTTCTTTTCTAAAGCACATCATTTCGCTCAGGAAACATCTTCCCGTACGTACGCATACTTACATTTTTTATCTGTGCTCCTATGCTGAACTTCATTGCTATCATGCGCTAAGTATTCCGAATAAAATACGCATCTATATGTAATCGTTCATTTGCTTATTGTAGAAAGAAAGGGGCAGCGAGGCCGTCCTTCCTCTCCCTTCGGATTCTCCATAGGTCTTGTAGGACAGCCTTTTGCTGAACTCATGTGGCTGCGGCAGCTATTTGATCGCCACAAGGGCAAAATTAGTGAACACGTACGGCCAACAGAAAGAACTCGCCGACTGTTGCCGTGCACTACAGCTCTTATGCAACGCGACATACTGCGACAGTTTCCGTTTTCCACCGCTGGGTACAGTGTCGCCCTATGGCACAAAACTCCGGACCAATGACATTACAGAACGCTTTCATCGTACTTGTTTAGATACACTGTTCACTTACATTCGCCCTGATTACATAAACTGGGATTATTCGACCCTGTTCGTCACATTTGCTTACAACCGTTCAACTCGCCGCAAACAGTCTCTCCATTTTTTCGCGTATGGTTACCCTCCAACCTTCGCCCTGTAAGCATCCTTTCTCTCAGCGCCAACACTTTCCGCAGCGCCCTCCCACGAACTGTTCGCTTCTCGTGTCGTTCATTGCAGCGAGCTTGCGCGCTTTTTATAACCGAAGCCAGCCAAGCCTCCCGGAAAGCAGATAAAACTCGACACACCACTCAGGGCCTTTGCCCTGGTGATGAAGTACCGCTATGGACACTCACGCGCACCCTGAGATTGTTTGCAAAAATTCCTCAGCCATGTTATTGACCTGTAGATGGTCTTGTAACAAATGTTCCAGATTAACTATCGCATCGTGCCTGCACCTTCTGCCCGGGACCGTCGCTGTGGTGGCACCGAGATAGTGCACGTGTCGCGTTTGAAACTTTTTACCCGTATCCCTACATTTGTCTAACCTGCAACCATGGATGGTCGCTTTCTTTCGGGAGAGGGAAAGTGGCGAACCTCATCTTTATCTGTAACTATTCATCTTCTTTATAGAACACGGCCGAAGCTTGGCCAGCCGTTTCTCTGTGAGAACAAAGCTAACCTATTGCACTTATTATAAAATTAAAAATCGATATCAACGCCAGTAACGCTCATTCTGCGAAACCGCATATTTCGCCTCTGACAGCAATGTCGAAGCGAGGAAAACAGAGATGAGAGAGCATGCGCTCGCGATCGCGTGCCACATGTCGGCAGTGAAGAAGAACGTTCGCCGCCGGCTTGCAGTTCCTGGCATAGCTACGCACTTCTGTTCTGCTAGCAGTCAGCCCGTCAAACTTTGACGTAAGTCTCGGCGACGTAGCACCGCGTTTTCGCAGTACTTAGCACTGAAATATAGAGCCCGCCGGGGTCCAGTCTACCTTGTACAAATTTTTGCATGCCGTGGTTGCTCTGTGCGCGTCTCAATTGAGCCGCTATACCATTTGGGCTCAAGCAGAGCGGTTGACAGGTGCGATAATATCACCCATAAAAGATGACATTTCGGGGCGGCTCGTTTGGCTACTCCAGAGGGCCGAGCTTAAATTACTGTCCGCTCGCTCCGGAGTTACGCGTGTTTATGGCACTCTATTGCGACAAACATTGGAGATAGCGCACATCTATAGTCACGACGCCATTTGATACAGAGAGGGGGGGGGGGGGGGATTTTGTAAAGGCGACGTAGCAGAGGTCTCCAATTAATTTCGGCTAATCTGGATTTCTGTAACGTGCACTGACTTAGCACTGCAGTACACGTTCTCCTTGCGTTTTCTCTCCGTCGAAACGCGGCCGCTGCGGCTGCTATCAAACTGTTTCCTGGCTCAGTGGTCGTGCGCCCTACGCCGAGCAATGAGGAATACGGAAAGTTATGCCGTTCTAGTATTACGACCTCGGCGATAATAACGGCAAAGGCCGAGTAGTTGTGGACATTTGTCCAGGTGCTTCTCCATGCCTCGTAAATTTTGCGCTGAAAATATGCGTTCGTACACTGTAGTTCCTGTTTGACAGGAGAGCCTTACAGTATCCCACTGCTTGTAACGGTGCTGTAGCTAGTTGGGCAGAGAATTAATCTCTTACATTCACTCAGGCAGCGTACAGAAAGCACCATCTTCGAAGGGCGCAGCATACTTGATTTGGGCTGACTAAATGACATAAAAAAGCCTAGTCAGAACAGTCAACAATAGAAAAGTAGATAATGACGGTAGCGCGGAAAGGTAAAAAGGTGAAATGTCAATATTACTAGGATGTTGACGAGGATGTGAAGCGAGTTAATAAGCTGGTGGCTGGAATCAAGGAGAGGAAACGGACTCGCAATCAGAGGAGATGAGGCTAAACAATTTTGACAATTTGTCAACATACGATGTACCTGCAGCTGGTACACGACAAAGTCAACCAACGATTGGTTTCAGAGGTATTTGCTTTTACAGTGAATGTAAATCGGTGAAATGGTGATTTTTGGCGCAGGCACATCGTGAGAGTCACTAGTCCACAGTACAACGAATAGAATGACAAGTTGAAAGTATTTCATGGTGACCTTGTGATTGTCTTTTCGCGGTGCTGCCACGATGGAATATCATGCAGTGTACATGCATACTTCAAATGCAAGCGATTGCGGGCTCCTTCTCGAAAGATTATTGATCCAAAATATAAACGCAGTTTCTCTGTCCTGCCGCGATACTTGGTGCAGCTTGCCTCATCGAGGTATCTTCGTTCTGGTTGCACTGAGCTGGCCGAGAGTCGTTGTCATGGTAATAGCAGTCGGCCAGCTCCGTGGATCTAAAAGTCAAGGTGACGTTGGCAAGGACTTCGCCAAAGGGACCACCAAGCAAGCTCACGAAATCAAGACATGGAAAAGCGAAAGTGAGTCCTCGTCATCCTCCAGCTTCTCTGGTGACGCCTCACCGCTACCGAAGCCGTATCGCTACGAGCAGTTCGAGTTCCGCAGCGAGAAGCCTCGGTGGCGCCGCTACGCCAGGTGCGTCCTCGTCATCACCGGTACCGCAGTCCTTATCTGCCTCAGCATTCCCGCCTACATTCGGTGAGTGTATATATAGGACGCAGCTGAGCCTTTACCTCCTGTAATAATACAAGAAAAAAAAATTGCCGACGATTACGTTACTTCCTAATGCGCAAGTTGTTGTTGTTGTGGCTGTAGGAAGAAGGAAAAGAAAATGCACGGGCCTGCTACTGGCTCTGTAGCTGGGCCACCTCCGCTGCCTCGTGCAGATAGAGGAGAATAGAGAAAGGAAAGCAAGAGGGAAAGAAAGACGCGCGCCGCAACAACAGCCGTCGTCCACCACCAGCGTGTGCAATGACGGCCTACAACAGATAAAAATTCGGTGCCAGGCCGGCCCCCACCGCTAGCAGCGGTGACCCACCTGCACCAGCCCCATCAGGGCAGAGCAATTTGAGCGCAGCTCATCAGCTGTTTCGCCTTTTTTTGTTAGATTGAGGCAAAGATTTCAAGCAAGACATGTATGTGCAATTACAGATAACTTTTTATTTTTCACATATTCCTTCAAGAAACACTCCACTAATAGTTCTCGACTGTCATGAAGGAAGCTTTGTGGTCAGAGAAATGAAGAGAACAATTAAGTTATCGGGAGGTTGCGGGAGGCAGTGTGTGGGCCCATAGGAACGTTGCGCGGCGAAGAGATAGCAGCGACTGACTGATGCTGCTGACGACGCTAGCAAGTCAAGACAACGTGGCTCTGCGTGTCGGCTTAGGATGCACGCACCGTGATCCGCTGATAGCGAGCCGGCGCTTCGGCAACCGCAGATTGATTGATTGATTTATAGGAAGGGAAAGACGCGGTAACTGTCTCACTTGTTTTCTGTGAACACCTCCACCGCGCCGTAAGGGAAGGGAGGAAGGTGGGAGTGAAAGTGGAAAGAGAGGAAGAGGAGCCGTAGTGGACGGCTACGTAGTAATTTCGACCACCTGGGGACCTTTAACGTGCGCTGACATCGCACAGCACACGGACGCCTCTTCGTTCCGCCTTCACTTTCGCTGGTATTCATTTAGTTAATAATGATAATGAGAGCAAATGTGATACACCGTGTGTACCAGCACTTATACTCTGTTCAGCCTCTCGTGTAATCATGCTTCTTGGGAAGGTTCAAAACGTGCCTTCTTCTCAGACACTACATCGGATGTCAGCAACCCACGTGCCAGAGCTGGATCCAGGAGATGTCCGAATCCATCGATGCATCCAAGAAGCCTTGCGACGACTTTTACGAATACGTGTGCGGGCACTACTCGAGCGCAGCGGTGAGCATGCTGCCGACCTCTCGTGCACGAGGGAAATCGCTCATCGTCGGAAACATTTACTTTCACCGAGAACAAAACGTCCCTTCCAACGATCTCCATGTCTTATATTGTCGCTGCCTCCATGCCCCCATAAATTTCTTCCGCCTCCCCTTCTAACCACCCCTCCCCAATCACCTTTCTGATGCCCCCGTTACGCTTTAGTCTATATGAAACATCTAACCGGACCATCGCTCCTTTCTTCTAAGCGTTGCAATTCCAGCCCACGTTCATTCTTCCCAACAGGAGGACGGAATGACATAAGGCGCAAACACCTGTGTAATGTGTAATTTTGGTTTGCTGTGCTTTCTGAGTAGAGCATAGGTTTCGTAAATGATCAACTGGCTGCTGTGTCAGCATGTTAATTCCTTCTTTAGCTTGGAGTTCCTGTGCTGTTCCAATGAACCACGCCGACTTTTGTCTGCCCCTATTATTTTCCTCCTGTAGTTTACTGGACTGTCCTGTAAGCATTTTTCTTTGCCTTCAAGATTCCTCATGGGCAATTACCGTCAGGGCCTATTATGCAGTATCCTTTTGACGACTGATGTGTTGCTATTGGCAAAAACAATTCTTGAAACAAATGGAGCATTAGGGAATAATATATCGCCACCTGTTCGCAGAGAAATTAAGCGCTGCTCGTACCGCACCATACATTTATCAATGGGAGGAACACGTCCAGGTACCTCTGACGTGCAGTACATGACCGGTGATTTCCTGTCCTTATTGAACACCAGCAAATGATATTAGAGAGTTTTAGCTTACCGTGATCTGCGATCCGCTACCGTGATCCATCACCGCGCGTTCCACTGCGCATGCCCAGATCCCATCGACGCCGATAGATGGCGGCACATACCTGATGTTGGCACATAGACCTGCCGGGTCTGGACCAATCAGCTTGTGCGCCCCGCCAACGCACGGTAGCGGGTCACGGTGGCGGATCGCGGATCACGGTAAGCTAAATCTCTCTGTTAGCTGTTACAGTCCTTTCGGAACATTGAGTTTCCACCAGCCTAAGAGAGTGCTGCATGCTCTTGCAGCACACCGTCTTTCCCAATGCCTTCCTGCGACTACAACTCCGCGTCATCCTTGCCTTTTACAAGAGGGTCATCATCCATGACGTGGACGCGATGCGCGGCGAAGAAGGCGAAGACAGCGCACGCTTCAAGGCCATCTACATGTCACAGCGATGCCTTCACGAGACATACAATAGCGTCGATCGACTCGGTACGTGTACTGGCCGAGATCGTGCCATGTCGTAGCTCAGCTTGAAAGTAATATAGTAATATAGAGATGATCACTGTGAAAGAACGAGACTCCGCTGAGGATAGCATTTGGCTCAGGAATACCAGAAAGTTGGCCTGAAATCAAACTACCTTTCTGCCAACATAAAAAGAACACAATTGTCGTTACGCTTAGTGTTCTTCGATAGAATACTGCTGCGCTTGTCCAAGCACTATTTCAACGTAACGCTAAAGCTGATAGATGCAACAAGCGAGCAGTTGTTTAAAGAAGCTTTAGAGGACAGAGTGCTACAGGCTTAACTGAGCGCTATTGAAAAACATGTGAATGCCTGGCATTCATGTATAGAACACCGTGTCCTCGACCACATGAAACGGAAGTGCCGTTATGCTCGCGTCGACAGGACACGCCTACACGGAAATTGCGGTATTGAGAAATAGTTTCCCTCAGAAACCCCAATGAACATTTTCGTAGGGTTCCCTGAAGTTAAACCAATGGGGTATATTTACAGGCTGTAGTAACTACGAAAGTTAAAGGACGCTCATAACCAGCGAACGATTAGCTCCAGAACTTGGTTTTCGTTAATGTTGGCTTTTCGAATGAGCGAAGTATGTACTAACAATTGAATTTCTAAGAAGAGCATCATAAAGCTTGGGTGAAGAAATGCAGAAATGTATTTCAATGTAAGGTTTTGTGAAAAATTAGACTACTGGGGCGAAGGTATCCTGCAGGAAGCCTTCATTACTGTCAGGTGAACATTTCTAGTCAAGAAGTGCCCACAAAGTTTCGGTTCCGTCTTTTCTAATTCGGAACCAAGCGTAGAGGCCTCGTAATTAACTAAATTATTTCCTCTCATGCTGTTGTAACTGCCAGACGGTGGTCATCACGTCCAAAGAAACTGTAGGCAATGTAAGGCGCAAGAAATCAGCGGTACAAGAGCTTCTTTTTCGCCTTTATTCAGAGAGCGCAGCTACGGATCATTTTTCTGTGCAGACAGCCTAAAGGACTTCCTGGCCGGCTACAACCTGTCGTGGCCTCCTAACAAAGAGAAGCTACCTGCCTCATTGTTTGACACGCTCGTAGAGCTGAGTTTGAAGAGGGACGTGAACGTGTTCTTCCACTTGCAACCGGACAAGAACTTCAACAAGCCCGGCTTCTACCTGCTGCACTGGGACCTGAACCTTGAGGCTATCGTCACTTGGTCAGTGCTACGATCTCTACTCACAAATGAAGGCGAGCTGGAAGACGCGTTCGTCAGGTCGGCCACATTCTTAGCTGGAAGGTAAGCCGGAAGGAATCCCTTCGGGCGGGATGACAAGCTTAATGATTACGCATATTTCAATCTAATCATTCGATAATATGTTGCGAATTGCACTTGGATAACTTTGACCTGCCACTGCGATTAATTATACGCCTGTTGTAACCCCGTCGAATCATCGTGGTTTCGCGTTCTTTGGTTTATCCCATGCGTTTAATCATTTAATTTCTTCCTCTGTGTGATGCCTCCCTCCCTCTTAAAAAGAATGCAAGGTATTTCCTAATTAAGGTCACGAATTGACAGCGTCGTTAGTCCTTGGTGTCGGTTTCAACAGCGTCCTTTGCTTAGTGAGTTGTATAGTAAGGGGACCGAACTGGTTGGGGGATAGGGAATTACGGGGTGACAATAAGCACTCACTGAATGCTGCGATGAAAGGGCGGACGGTGCAGTAATCACTCTGAGCATGCGCATCGATATTCCCCTGTCTCCCTAATTAATAGGATCCCCGTACTCTTAAACTCTAATTACCGGCGATTTAGAATAGCGGAACCCTATCGGTTCAGGGAATAGGACAATAGCAGGGCGCGAGTGTGTATGCCCAGAATTAAAGCCACACCATTCGCACATTCAGGGCAGCAGTCCGCGCGTGTGCGCTGTCGTCCTGAAATAGTCCTGTGTCCTTAAAGGCCAATTCAAACGAATTCTTACCTCACTCAAAATGGCTGTAAATCTTTTCGATACGTCACGAAAGCTGCCGCGACCAAATGCTAGGCTTGTATGAAGACTTGCAGCATAGATATTGGAGTTTTAAGAGATCTAGCTATCACAGACGACGCGTCCCCCTGGCGGCGTGTCGCACAATTAGGCAGCTCATCGGGTATGACGGGGTTAGCGGTTAGCGACCGGGGTTAGAGGCATGTGTGCTGTTTAGTCTGCCACATCGGCTTCGCGTAACCGCGGTTGACGCTGCTCGTACACAGAACATGCAGTAGACGACGCGGCGTCACTGTTATGTCGTCCCCGGCTACGCCGGTGGCCAGATCTGCAAGCTGTTCACGAAGAAACAAAAATACTAGTTTAAAAATATCTGCAGCTCCGGTGGAGATGAAACTTTCAGGTTTAGTGGGTCGGCACGTCGAGAATGAGATTCGATAAATAGTTTATAATAAAAAAATAGTGTCATGACCATTTTAAAGTCACATTTCCTGCAATCCTGAAGCTTCCCGCATTTTAGCAACACGAGAAACGGTTTCGAAATGATTTTTACGCAGTGAACCATGACAATTTACAGACCGCTACAGCGGCGGCCTGGCAAATGATGACTCAAGTACGTCCGGTTCTACGGCACTTCTGGCGACCTGTAATGGCCGCCCCTTTTTCGCTTTGTTTCGCCAACGTTGGTTTTAGAAGCCAGAATTTTACCTACCCATTTCAAAAGTGGCACTCATATTTTGTTTTTAGCACTCCCTCTTGGTGTACTACAAGAAAACGGTCTTCTTTAGCAGATGAAAATTTCGTCGCAGTACCCCCTATCGGCAGTACCACCTATTCTAAATTTCGCTATTATCTTCGAGGCTGATAGCCGTGAAATAATTCAGTGTGGGATTTAAGAAAAGCTGTGTTCCGATAGCCAACGCCTTACATAAGAATACAAAGGATACGACAATCGCTATTTTTCCAGTCTTATTATTCCCTTGCAGACACTGCGAGCTTGTAGGGCCCCTTGAATGTTCCTTAAAGGTCGTCAGGAACGCGGCTTTATGTACGCAGCTTACAGAAGCTAGAACTGCGGAAATTGCACAAGGTGACCGTTTTTCTTCTCTCTCTCTCTTTACACCAAGCCCACCGGATCCTCGGTTGATAGGCCGTGTCATCGATCTGGACAACCGATTCCTCACTATCGCAGCGCTGCCCCTTCTGGCCTTGAGAACTGAGTTGACTCTGGACTACGTCAAGATCTCTGATGCGCACTCCATCATGGCTCCGAATTTGACGGTCGACAATTTGCTCCATGCCGTCAACCGCCTGCTTCCAACCGATCAACAGCTCACAGCAGAAGACCAGATGATCGTCAAAAACAAGTTCTTCATACCGTTTGTAGCAGACCTCCTCGTCGGCGAACATTCCGGATCGGAGACCGTTTCCGGCTATGTGGCCTTCCTCGTCGCCTTGCATCTGGCGGTGCCCATGTCACCGAGGTACTTGGCAAACATCATGCCGGGAGAAAACGAATTCGCTGCCACCATACTCAGTATGGTGTCGTGTGTACTAGTGCCCAACCAGCTGCTTTCCTACGCCATGGTGGACCTGTTCAACGGGTGGTTTCTCGAGGACGGAAAACTGGCTGCCATACGCAACATGTCCGCAGCTCTCTGGAACGCTGCGGAATCGATCATCGCTAATCTCACTTGGGTGGATGAGGAGACGCGCGCCAGTGGTGTTAAGCGCATCCGGAGACTCGGACGTGTGGTGGGCCACCCTTTCAACCTGTCCACAGCGGAAGGGCTCCGCGAGCACTACGCTTTCCTGCCGAGGCTACCGGCCAGCTACGCGTCAATGTTCACCACCGTCCACGACGCCTATGCGGAGCGACGCCTTGCCCTCATCAAAGCAACGAGCCCTGTGTTGAGGGGGGAAGACCCCGAGCAGCCGATGATCTTGGTGAATGCATTTTACCTGCCCATTTACCACTGGGTCTTCATCATGGATGCCATCATGTTCGCCCCCTTCTACGAGCTCTCGGTGCCATTGCCGGTCAACTACGGCGCGCTGGGCCACGTGGTGGGCCATGAAGTTACGCACGGCTTCGACCCCGTTCTCGGTGTCTTTAATGAATCCGGCCAAAGGGGTGACTGGTGGAGCGCGACATCTCGGAAGGAGTTCGACAATCGCATTATGTGTCTGCGACAGCTTTACAACCAAGCTGCCTGGACAGCCGGCCGCAGGTAATTCGAACGCTCTGTGGAGTCCATAGAGTCGGTCATTCAGTGTGTCGAATACCTCCAGCACGTACACAACCTCCAACTCGAGCCTCCAAACAGTTCTAACAGGCAACCTCTACAACACAATAGCCTCCAACACGAGCCGTTTCCTTACACTGGTCTTTACGTTTTTCACAGGTACGGTGACACCGCCCTGTCGGAGAACTTCGCCGACTGCGGTGGCATGGCGAAGACCTTGCGAGCTTTCCGCAGCCTTGGTCCGCAGCCCCCCGTCACGCTGGGCACGCACCACTTCACGGCTGAGCAGGCCTTCTTTGTGAGCAGCTGCTTCAAGTGGTGTGACAAGACGTCCGGTCAGCCATCCGCGGCCGGGATTATGGACGAGATGGCCATGATATACTCGCCTATGCGCATGCGCTGCAATATGCCCTTGATGAACACCCCCCTGTTCTCTGAGGCATTCAGCTGCGCGCAGGACGCTGTCATGAATCCAACGCAGCGTTGTGAGCTCTTCTGAACGCCGCGATGGTTTTTGCCCGTAGACCCAAGGCCTTTGCACCGTTATATATTTTGCATGCACTAAGGTTATTTTTCGCATAATGTTCCACACATCAGATTTGAAATCAGCCGCAACATTTTAATCCTTATTTTGTAATATTCAGTTTTTCAGGCGTCATAGAGGCTGCATAAGGGTAGCCGTTCTATTTAGAAAAATCAGTGCGCTGCTTGCGTTAAAACAGACGCTGCGAACTGTACAAAGGTGCTAGAAGACCGCTTGACCAATACTCACCGTCGCGGACTTGTACACAGAGCATAATAGTTAGCTAAAACTAATGGGTAATATGCCAATGTAACCT
The DNA here is from genome assembly GCF_055883805.1 of Amblyomma maculatum. NCBI lineage: Eukaryota > Metazoa > Arthropoda > Arachnida > Ixodida > Ixodidae > Amblyomma > Amblyomma maculatum. Next base: position 101,372,455 of record NC_139351.1, on the reverse strand, counting down.
TCCTAACACAGTATGTCGTGCATGAACGTCGTCTCATTTCGCCGCGTCGCTTTCGTTAAGGACGGGAGTGAAGATAACACACTCTTGCCGTTTTGACCGAAGCAGTTTATGTATAATGCTGCGCCGTATTCTGTTCTTTCATTGCGTCAATGCACCGTCGAATTGACTAGCGATGACTAGCGATGACTAGCGATTTTAGCCTCTACGACTTCTTATGTACACGAAGCAGGGGGCGTTCTTTTGCATGAACAGAGCAGATGCTTGATCACAACGGCAACCTTAATTGGCCAGTGTTCTGGTTCCACCTGGTTGGTGAAATATGACTCCGCACCACAGTGCACTTCGTCGTCCTCTCCATCGAGAGCTTCCAAGCATAGCAAAGCCTAGGCCACTGATTTGGGCAGACCTAAACAAAGGCGCAGAGATCGTCGTTCCAAAACAAACAGGGGTTCAAGCTTGTACCTTGGGCACTCAGAAAAGAGAATGGAGCCGAATTCAAGTATTGGTCGTACGTAGGTCTTTAAAGCAAGAGCAGAATGTACCGACGCATATCATATTTCTAATAGCTGATTATTATCAACCGGCCAAAGGCACGTTCATCATTAAGCACAAGGCTTCTAATTTCAGGCCTCCAGTCTAACTGTGAGTCGTATAATATACCCAAATATTCAACAGAATCAACCTGCGGGATTAGGACAGAATGATAAGACAAGGAAATGTTAACGGGGGTAGTCTGTGGGAATAATAATACGGCACATTTGTTTACATTTAAAGTTAGCCTTAGGCTGTCCAGCCAGACCTCCAGGGCGTTAGGTAATCTTGCAACCAATGATATAGGTTGTGTATATTTGTGGCAGAAGCAAAAAAGGCAATATCGTCTGCATACACAAACTTTGACGGCCGGGTGAATAGGAATGTCACGTATTAGTATATTGAACAATAGCGGCGACAGCACTGCTCCTTGGGGTACACCTCTTGACTGGGTGTAAGTGTTGGAATTTATTGCATCCTTTGGGCAGAAGAATGATCTATCCTTTAAAAATTTCCTAATCCACGCAAAGATGTATAACGGATGATGTAAACCAGCTAGTTTATGAAGCAAAATTCTATATTCTAAGTTTTCGTACGCCTTGGCAATATCTAAAGTAACTAGAACTGAAACCTCTTTTTGCCTCATGGCAACCCTAATACGATTCTCCAGTCTACGTGTGCGTTCCAAATCGAGCATCCCTGTCGGAATCCAATCTCACCTTAGTGCCTCATCGTTGTCGACAGAAGGTTGTCAGCAGAGGTATCACGCTTTCGAGAGCGAGAGTTAAAAATAAATGAATAAACCTTGTCTCCACCGGAAATCGAGCCTCCATCCCTTGAATCCACAGCCAGCTTGGAGCCCAGCGCTTAACCAACTGCACCACGTCCCGGATCGTAAAACGGTCTTAATTCCCCTCGTCTACCGTGAGGAAGATAGCGGGGTTTCGCCAGTGAAAGATATTGCGTCTTTCTTTTCCTTTAGACGAATTATAGAACGCCGGTGAACTCTGATGCGTTCAATGGAATATTGGTTGTATTGCTATTGTGGCTGTAGGAAGAAGGAAAAGAAAATGCAAAGGTCTGCTACTGGCTCTGCATCTGAGCCACCTCCACTGCCTCGTGCGGACAGAAGAGAAAATAGAGATGAAAGCAAAGACGAGGGAGAGCAAGGCGCGCGCCGCAACAGCCGTCGTCCACCACCAAAGCGATGGCGGGTGCAATGACGGCCTGCAACAGATAAAACTTCAGTGGCTGGCTAGCCCCCGCCGCAAGCCATGTATGACCAGGAACAGCCACCCTTCACCTTTCACGGGACTGTAGGCATTTATTTATTCAACGTGCAACGTGTCACCGGACGAACGGACGAAGGAGCTTGGCGCTCTTGGTTCGACCGACGGCCTATACAATCATCCTCGCTCATCACATCGACCAACGTCATTTTGAATTTTAACTCCCTGCTTTTGTTCTTCAAGTACTAACGTAAATACATTTTTTATTGCTCACACTTGGCGTTGATTCTATTGCGTATGATCCTTCTTTCATTAGGTACATACGTTGGCGCTGCCTCTACTTTGGCTACTTACTAGCCCCATTAGGTGAAAAATCCTGGCATCCTGACATCGCAACAGCCGTTTAGCTACCGAAGCAGAGAGTGGGATGTCTTACGAGACTGCCCCTGCAGCAGTCTCTCTGCCGCCTCTCGCGTCATCTGCATCAATGACGTACCTTCATATGGCGCCATACTGTTTCCCCTCCTTAGTACCAAAATTGTGACGCAAACGCTCTTTGAGCTTTTGCCATACCTTTTCGCCTCTTATTTGGCATACATCTGCTGCTGATCAGGTCAGAAGGGGATCCGAAACGACGACATATGGACCTCCAGTTGTACGCTATAATCATCTCGCCACACCATGTTACCCATTGTCCGAGCAGGAGTGAAGATGGCGCACGTACAGGGGCCAGTACTCACCAGGTGGAGCGCGGAAGAGTGGACGTAAAGAATATGAGGAACGCCTGAGGAAATTGGACAGTAACAGATGGGCAGCTAAAGTATTTAAATACTTATATCTAAAAAGCGTTGACTCACAATGGAGGAAAAGAACTAGGAAACTAAGCAGTAAGTATGCTGGTCACAAGGACGAAGAAATAAAGAGCGTTAAGCAACAGGGAAAAAACACAGAAGGTAAATGTCGGATAAATTCTATGGAAAAGAATGAGAGTGTGGAGCTATACCGAAAGTGGAAAAGGCAGATCAGGAAGGAAGCTTTCTTTGATAACTCAAAGCTAGATCAGGGTGCCTTAGAACACGCAGCTACAAAAAGACATGAAGATGACACATGGGCAGTATAAGTAAATCCACAGAAACAATTAACCATTTCATACTCGAATGTGATGGTATGCATCCGGAAGCCGATGCAGGCGCAGTCACCCTTCCTGAGGCCCTAGGGTTTAGAGATACCAGTGGCCGGGTGAATGAACCTGCGGTGGAAGCTAGCAAAAAACGATTGGAAGATTGGTGGCTTAAAAGCAGAAAAGTAACAATGTCAGTGATGTAGAAACAAAAAATCAATAAATAAAATGATGGTATAGTTACTGATCTAAAACAATAATTAAGATATAGGGAAAAAAACGAGCATGATAGCATCTGCTACCACCCCGTTTCAAAGGGACACTCCCATATTCCATCCATCCGTCCGTCTTGGCGGTGGATCGCGCGAAAAAGCTTTCGCATTCATACACGTAGATGGTGTCCAGCTGTTTTTTCTTTCCTTCAATAAAATTTCATTGTAGTGTTTGCATCATGCCCTTTATTCCTCTCTCTACAATGCTTTTGTAAGGTCCGAGGGTAAAATAAGTAAATATACAAAGAAGCACGCAGTGATCTCCAATCAAATATTCAAACAGACGGCGTAATGGTCAGTTCCGAAACTTAATTCCCATGCGGTCCAAGTATAGGACAAAACAGCGGATTGATTCGTCCGAAATTCGAAGGCTTTAGAATTTTCACGAAGCACGCGGTCAATAACACACTACGTTTCTACGAAACTGATGAAGAATACTCGACAGTCGACAACACAGTCAGTGAAGCAGTGGAGTAATGCAAATTTATATATATTCACAAATTCACCTAACAGCACGAAATATCGATTAGAGGTAAAACAAGCAAAAAAAAAAGCGATCTCCACACAAAACAGTTCCGACAGCTTTTAGTCCCGTCTTCAGATGCCAAAACTAGCCAACATACGTTCACATGCCTGCCACACTGGCGCCATATACCTTTAAACGAATGCGGCGAACACACACGAGAATGCGCAAAGCTTTTTCTAAATTTACCCGATTTGTGCCTAGTGCGAACAATGGTCTTTTTTTATGTATTTCGCCCCTGTCGACAGCAGCCGCTGCGGCCGGAGTCGAATCCATGGGCTATGATATCAGGAAGCGACAGCCACGACACAGCTGAATTCTTTCATCAAGGACATTTTCGAAAGAACTGCGGTCTACGGGATCATTCTTCCTCAAGACGACATATAACATTTCTTTAGATGGCGGCAGTGCAGCGAAGTTCCCAACGGACGGATAAAGTATAAAGCTCCCTATATACGCCCATTGACACGGAGAAACTTCACGGCAGACTCGGAAGGCGAAGCTCGAAACATGTCCATGAGATGTGCGACGTGAGTGCAAGTCTCAGGTGATTGAAATGATTCCTACATTTCGTCGCATTTCATATCTTTACTCAGTGCGGTTGACGTGTACAACGACGCCGGACGCTACTGTTCAGTGGCAACAATATACTTCCCTGAAACGAATTTATCTCGTTGGCTTGCGAGTGCAAGCACTGCGTCTTTCTATTTGACGTAACGCAGACATGGAAATGGGACCAAGAAAGGTTTACTGCTGCGATCACAGGTGGGGGTACTGTCATTAGGCAATCGAAACCGTTACGGACACTCCGAGGTCTATTTAAAACCTGCCGGAGCTGCCCTCCCCCTTCGTCAACAAGTAGAAAATATTTACAGTTCCAGAGCGCACATAAAACAAGCTTTACCTATAATAATTACATCCTATCTATATGTACATGATAATACGAACAGGCGGCGGTGCCTCAACCCCTTCTCCTCGAGTTACGGCTGAGAACAACGCAATAACAAACGAAATTTCAGTTCACGCAATACGTCACTGAAACCACGCGCGCCTCAGCAAGAGAGAAAAAAAAATTGCGTCCTATATGAGGTATGCACAAGACGCCAGCATCTCGACCCCCCCCCCCCCCCCCCCCTCCTCTTCGTTGCTCTCAAGGGAGCGAATTCCGACCGGCGATTCGAAGCAAGCCGCCGCACTCCAGGCAGCAGATGTGTTTGCTCTTCTTCTTTGTGGGGACGTGCCAGCAGCGGGAACAGCGCACTTTGTACTTCTTGTACCTGCACCAGAAGTGAGAACAGCGAAGGCGAAGAAGAAAGGGAATGAATGCAAGGCAGAGATTAGACACAAGGGACATAAACTTGTGAAAATATATTCGGAGACAACTCGACCAAGGTTTAGAAACGCGATATGCGGGGACTGTTTCGAGGGACGATATCCGCTGGCGGTAAAAAAATACAAATAAATATATGGGGATGAAGAAGGGGAGATGAAGCGCTCAACAAAACATCGGGCGTTCCGACACAGACCCCCTTCATGTAGGACACGAACTCCCCGGCGATTAACTTCGCCAGAGAAACAATATATGTAATGCGGCTGCTGAGACAATCACAGTTGGATTATACTCTGAAAATAATTTTGCTCGGCTACCACTAGGACGCACAGAAATGCAAAACGCACAGAGGAAAAAAAAAACGGCGAGGAAACGGAGGCAGGTACTGTGCCCGTGATATCCACAGTAACAGGAGCGACGTGATGTGGTACCTACCTGATGCCGCAAGCGTTGCACAGCATGGTGCCGTCCTCGGCGGGGCGCCACAGGGGCGTAGACTTGGTCGTGCAGGATGAGCACTGCTTTCTAGCTGAAAGCGAAAGAAAAATAACAAAAAATGTAACTATGCGACATTCGACATAACTACAAATGCGATACGCGATGACTCCTTTCAATCTCTCAGATGCGCTCTCACTGGAATTAGCATCGGTGAGGCTGGGGCAGGTATACCGCCGCTTGCGGTGGGGGCTAGGCTGCCACCGAATTTTTATCTGTTGTAGGCCGTCATTGCACCCGCCACCGCTTCGGTGGTGGACGACGGCTGTCGTTGCGGCGCGCGTCTTGCTCCCCTTTTTCTTTTTCTTTCTTTTCTATTTTCTCTTCTGTCTGCACGAGGCAGCGGAGGTGGCTCAGCTACAGAGCCAGTAGCAGACCCGTGCATTTTCTTTTCCTTCTTCCTACAGCCACAACACTGGAATCAGACATGTCGTGGAAACTAGTTCGCGTTTTCGTTTTCTGAAGACTCATGTGGGGGACATAATGAAATTATGGGGACATTCAAGCTCCACCTTTACGGATATGACGCGTATAGCATAGGTTACCTCCCCCCCCCCTTTCCCCCATATAAAAGCCCCGCTTTAACCAAGCCGTATAGGCGTGCCTGCGTTGCCTATAGGGGTGACGTAAATGCAAGGGTCCTGGCAGGCTGATACCACATGAAAGGCGAGGCCCGATTGGGCAGGTCCTGGCCTCCCTTTCCGCTATTATCCCATTCTTGGACGGCAATCTTCTATTTGAGGACCCAACGCCCACACAAGTGGGCGTCAGCAACCTGGTTTCCCAGCTTCGCCGGCTTCTACTGTTGCCGACCCACTCCGACTACCACTGACCTTGACCGTAACGGAGCACCTCGTCGGGTAACCACCACTGGAACGCAGCATATGCATCTATTTATTCGCCACTTCTTTGAGCAGCGCCGGGGCCTCTACTTCGCTTCCGGCATGGGCTAAATCCCCCCCTCCCCCCCCTCCCCCCCCTTTTTTTGTGCAGCTAGGTTAGTTGCAGCTAGATGTTGGGAAAGGCTGAGGGTCGCCGGAGAAGGGGTAGGCAGCGAACGCGATGGTTAGATGGCATTCTCGAGGCACTGCAGATGAAGTTATGTGATGTTAGGAAGATGGTGAAATACCGGAAAGCGTGGCGTGACATGGTCCATAGGGTCACGAAGGGTCGGACACGACTGAACGACTGAACTGAACTGAGGTTAGTTGCCTACCTTCGCAGAGACGTATCGCTCGTCTAATTCGTGTCTTATCGTCGTACCTCGGCGCTGTGATTCAAATGTACATTATCTGTAAAGCACCATTGGTATAGCTGCATGCACTGGGTTAGTTTGCAAAGGTATTTTCCAGTTGTTAGTGATCCTCTGCGGAGAAGTTGAGCGAAAGCCAGGCCAGGATGGCGGAGAGGCTACCATCAGTTGCATCTATGAAATTGTGGCGCGATAAGAAAACGTTCATTCTTACGTGACCTAAAAGCTGTGCATTGAGTGAACTGGAAAGGAGAGTTGCTGCACTGCAGCTCTCTCTGAGCCAGAACAGTCATAACCAGCCTTCTAATGCTATTCACCTCTGACCCAATAGGTTGCTCAGTTGAAGTTGTCATTAGAGGATCCTAATAGCCGATCACGCAGAGATAATTTGGTTCTTTTCGGATTACCCGGCTGTGCAGATGAGGACTATAGATAGAAACTGAAGAAAAGGCGCGACCTTGTTTCGAGTCCAGAAGGGGTAAACTTGTCCGTAGATTGATCGGGACAATACAAGTCTTTTAATAAAAGTCGTCTGATCGTGGCCAGATTGATATGCGGTTACAAAGATAAGGAACGAGTACTTCCTCTAGTTTGAAGCAAACCGCTTCAATTGTTCCAGGGGATTTCATTTTTGCAATAAGACAAAAGCGTTCGAAACTTTTGCAGTACGCCCGTTTCTTGTGAAAACCTTTTAAACTAGGGCATCATATATATAGAGGGAAAATTCTCTTTCTATGACCCCGAGAAAAACCGCGTGATAGAGATTTTACAGATGCATAGCTAAAAGCAAGACATGGGACAGAGCAAATCTATGAAAGGTCGGCATAACAGTTCAGTAACTGCATCGCAGGCCTTAGCCGTACTCGTTGTAAACTGCTAAAATATTAAAAAACAAACAGATGACTTTGCAGTTTTGGTATCAAGCCACATGTTGTACTCGGCACGAAATCTTGGATTTATGATTCTATTCTGAATAGTGAATTTTTTTCTCGGCGGTTTCGAAATATATCGTCGTGACAGCAATACCCAAGCCGAGCGCGTGTTCCTGCTAGTTGATGACTTCCTACGACTTTCCGCGTTATCTTCACCTCAGGATTGTGACGAGTCAGTTTTGGTGTAACTTGCATCTAGACAGTGGTCGTCTTTAAGCCTCGTTCCCTATACATGTGCTAATCCCGACGTGTTTAAGTACCTGTCGAATTTCGCGTCTGCACTGAACCAAGATTTCGCCATAGGCGGTGATTTTATTATGCCGAATGTCCAATGGGGCAATAATGCATTGTGACTGATTCGAGTGCCTTATCTGCACGTTTTGATGAGTTTATATTAGGTAATTATCTGTATCATTTCGTTACGGAAGCAACAAGAAAGGGAATCCCAGTCGGAAAAAACTACAGAACATTTTCTGATGTTATGACAGAACTTCTGTGCGGGTTTTTACGGGAAACCTGTTGTGACAACATAACATTTTGTAGTAACATCAGACATTTCTGTAGTTACAGCAGAGAAGTGCTACAGAACTACAGACAACAGAAATATACTACAGAAAAACTACAGAACTACTGAAAAATCTGATGGTTACGACAGAATTACAGGATATTTTGTCGTAGTTTTGACGCAGTTCTGTAGTTTTTTCGACTGGGAAGTGCTTCTATCATCGCTTTTTCCGACAGACCACCCATCGTTAGCGACGCTGTAGTTACCCTCGGAGTAAGCGATTAAGACTGTGTTGTTGCCAAGGTTTCTGCACAACTCAGGCCTTTTATTCTCAGAATAGCACATGTGGGATAGAGAAGAGCTGACTTCTGTGAAAAGGGTGATGGTTTCTATTTGCGCTAGCTCCAATCTTTCTTGTGAGAATTTTATGTGGCCAAACAAATTTCGAATTTCAAAGGGCTCTGGATAATGCTGAAAACTAAACTTGACATCCGGATTGACCTGTATGTTTTGACAAAATAGATATCTCGTAAAAGACAAGCGGACAAAGCTTGGGTAACTAGTGAGACCCAATTATTTATCAGCAAAAAGTACCCGCCTCCTAAACAGGTACACAAGAAATAAAGATCGTGCCGTCTAAGACTCCCTAAAGCATCTCGGCAAAAAATAAATAAATATTACGAACGGAATAGCAAACCAAAATGTTTAAATGATTTGGGAGATAAACTGCAAACCACTTCTAAGGAAATATGCAAATTTTCACAAACCAAGGGCGAGAAGCCATAGGAGTCCCGAACTTAGTCATGCTGCTATGGTAGTTGGTAATGTGACCAGGAGGCCTGTTCACTTAACAATTACTTTCAGTCTGTTTTCCGCCGCGTCCGCTCTCTCACGGGGCGAACTGCTCCCGATGGACACTACTGACCACCGTGCTACTGACGAACTCACACTCGGAGTCTCGAACGGAAGCACTTGAGACTCCGTAAACCGAGGAACCGTTGACGCTCAAATGGTCCAATCCGACGGCAGCACTTTCGCAGTGCCAATAGGAGAGCTTGCTGCGCTCTTGCTTCATATATGCCGCGGGGCGAGAAGGGGTCCACTGTCAGGGCCACGGCGCAGAGCTGTCTGGATGCTCAGCTTATGCTCAAACACGTCGCTTCTCTCCCCTTGGCATGGCTCGCCTCCAGTGCACTGGTGCTTTGCAGAAAAGTATCCGAATTTTGAGGAGGAGGCGTTCGCCGGAGAAGTTGGGCGTCCGGCTGAATTCCTGGGCGGCTTTGGCCGGGCACAACAGTGTTCGAAAAGTATTTTCCTTGTGTAATTAGAAAACAAACATTCTGCGTGAGTGCGTGACGCAACTAGTGATTCAGCACGGCGTTCGCCACAGTGCGCTCAAGCATCGTCCGAAGGCCGCACTGAATGCCTCCACATGCTGCGCCGGCCGTGTCTCCCCGCAAGCCGTAAGTGGAACTGTTGCGATAGCTCCAGAAAAGCATGCTAAGGTTTATTATCTTAAATAATAAGGCCAGGGATAAGTGAATGTAAAAAAAAAAAATCTTATTGAGGATATTTGAGCCGTACCGAGACGCTGGTATGAGTGACAACTCAGACCAGCAGAATTTCTTCGACTACTCGAGCAAGAAGGCAACGGCCGCGGTCAGTGAGCAGCTTGCGTGGTGTATCATGGAGCAAGATAACGTCGTGTAGGAGAAACGTAGCCACATCAGTTGCACAACTCGTTCTTCAACGTGCACTGACATCGCACAGCACACGGGCACCTTGCTTTTCGCCTCCATCGAAAAAATTATATAAAGGAACTTTGCTCCAATGCCACAAAAAAAATTCTTTTTGGCAATAATGATTGATGACCTAGATAGGAAAAGTAGAAAGGTAGGCTTAAAAATCAATATGCAGAAGACTAAGGTAATGTTCAGCAGCCTCGGGAAGGAACAGCAGTTTACGTTAGGTAGCGAGGCACTGGAAGTAGTAGGCGAATATGTCTACTTAGGACAGGTAGTAACCGCAGATCCGGACCATGAAAAGAAAATAACAAGAAGAATAAGATTGGGATGGAGCGCATTTGGCAAGCACTCGCAGATTATGACTAGCAGCTTACCGGCATCGCTCAAGAGGAAAGTATACAACAGTTGCATGTTACCTGTACTCACCTATGGGGCTGAAACGTGGAGGCTAACCAAGAGAGTTCTATTTAAGTTGAGGACAACCCAGAGGGCTATGGAACGAGAAATGGTAGGGGTAACATTAAGAGATAGGAAACGTGCAGAGTGGGTCAGAGAAATAACTCAACACACCGACATTCTAGTGGAAATTAAGAAGAAATGGGCATGGGCAGGACATGTAGTGCGAAGAGAGGATAACCGATGGTCGCTTAGGGTAACAAACTGGATTCCAAGGAAAGGAAAGCGTAGCAGGGGGCGGCAGAAAGTTAGGTGGGCGGATGAGATTAAGAAGTTCGCAGGGGTCAAGTGGATGCAGCTAGCACAGAACCGGGTTAATTGAAGAAATATGGGAGAGGCCTTCGCCCTGCAGTGGGCATAGTCAGGCTGATGATGATGGTGATGATGATGACAATAATGAGTTTGGAAAGCTAAGGACTCCTTCAATAATTCCTATGCTGATACCCTGACAGTATTTATATAAAGCTGCTGCTGAGCACGCATGCCGTCGTGGACGATTCTTCTTAAGATCTACCTTTCCATACTCAAGTTAGGGATATTATTGAGCAGCCTTATAATAACTCTGTCCAGGGTCCACCTACTGCTCTTGAAAAAATTGAGGCTGTAATTAATTCGATGGATATAGCGTCTTCCGCTGGCTCTGATCTAATCTCTTCTCGTCTTGTGGGTGCCTTGTTTAAAGCTCATCCCTCCTTCTTTCCCTCTACTTTCAATTCTTTGTTTTTGGATCACTTCCCTCAGACATGAAAAATTGGAAGGGTTATATTTATTTCCACGCCAAACAGATCTCCGGACCTTCCGAGCTCATACCGGCCGATATGTATTCATTCTTCATATCGTAAAGTACTCGAGCTTTTGCTATGGTCGCTTGTATTACTTTTTATCAACAGATAACTTAATTCACGGGAATCAGTATGGCTTCAGTCACGGCCGGAATGCTGTCAGAGCCCTTTATCAATTGCGGGAATTATTGCAGGATTACAAACAGTAACACCCTGTGGCTTTAATTTCTCTGGACTTCAAAGGCGCATTCGGCACCCTTTGATTTTGTTTTCTAAGACAGCATCGGTGTCCAAAAAATACACATTCCCTTTTAGCTTCCGTCTTACATGATCAGCGTATAACATATCAATCTCCTTACAATCTCCTTACTCTGTTCTATTTCGGTTCCTTCTTCTCTTGGTAGTCCATAAGGTTCGCCTCTTTCCCCATTACTGTGGAACATTGTCCTTTATGGCCTCCTAAATATATCTCTCCCTTCCCCAATTCACATTCAGGCTTATGCAGACGACACTATTATCCTTGTACCTGGTAAGACAAGTCGCGAGTTCTCTACAAGGGGATCCACCGTCCTAACTTTAGTCCAGCATTGGTGCATCGAAAATCGTGGTCCGTTAAATGCACAAAAATGTTACGTTTTATTTCACAACGGAGTTTCAGCATTACATAAGCGTAAGCTCACCAACCGTCTTGGATCTCACAGTCTTAAGTGCGAACCGGATCTCACACCTTTAGGGGCTGTTTTTGATTCGTACTTTTCCTTCAATCCCCGTGTTAATCACTTGCAAACTTAAATATTGGCCTTATATCACTAGGCGCCTTAATTGGTTTCATTAACGATTTCTCGTTTCACCTTCTCATTTGCGTCAAATTTATCACCAAGTCATTCTCCACTCGATTACATATGCTGCCCCAGCATGGTGGTATTACTGTCCTCTTTCTCGACTAAGAGATCGCGTCCTGTCACTGCAAAGAATACCACTCCTCGCTCTTACTGGCGCCTACGCAACCACGCGTACAGCTGCACTTCATGTTCTTGCAAATGTCCTTCAACTGCCTATTCATTTAGACCAGTTATGTGCCGAGTTCAAGCTTTTTACACTCCGACAACTTATAGTATACGGTAACATTACATATAGCCCTTCTTAAACAGAGCCCGTGTTTAATCTGTGGACTGATCATCCCTCACAAGAAGTTTAAATTTCATTTCATTAACCTCACCTATCAGGAATCCATGTTCTGTTGTGCTCAACACGCATTGCATATCTATACTGATGGGTCATTCACACATCACTCCGCAGGCGCTGCTTTCGTGTGCTTAACTCAACCTAAAATACAAACAGGCCAAAATGAGGTAATGCAGAGTAGGGCATAACCCCGGCTCGACGCTTGCCCAACGTCACGACGCATTAAACCGTCGTTTGCCGGCATCTAAATAAAGTTCATACATACATACATACATACATACATACATACATACATACATACATACATACATACATACATACATACATACATACATACATACATACATACATACATACATACATACATACATACATACATACATACATACATACATACATACATACATACATACATACATACATACATACATACATACATACATACATACATACATACATACATACATACATACATACACACACACACACACACATACATACACGCGTCTCTCATAGCCTGAGTTGCTTTGGGACGTTAAACCCCACAAACCAACCAACCACATACATACATACATGCATGCATGCATGCATGCATGCATACATATACATACATACATACATACATACATACATACATACATACATACATACATACATACATACATACATACATACATACATACATACATACATACATACATACATACGTACATACATACATACATACATACATACATACATTTGTTTGTCGCCTTTCTTTGCAGCCGCCTTCCAGCGAATATGGAGGAACGTGTAGCTTTTCATTCTGCTGTTGATTATGCACTCAATAACCCTCCCTCTACGCATATTCATTTCTACACAGATTCTCTGTCCCTGCTCTCTGCCATTTCATCAGAGAGCATTTAAGCCCACAATTACTACCATTAAAAAGAACCTGTCACGTTTATCATCTCTTACTCCATTCCTGTTATTTCATATCCGGGGCTACTCTGGAATTTATGGTAATGAGTTAGCCGACCTAGCAGCTTCTAGTGCAGGCCAGTATGGCCGCTTACACCCTTCTACTCTTTCACGACGTTGTGTCCGTTCCTGCTTGCACCATTCTTCCCTTGTTTTGTGGAGCACATTTTGGCGCGAAAATAATGACGTAACCGAATTATTTGAATTATTTAATTGAATACCTGACAGTCCAAATATACCAATAATTTGTCCGCCCCGTAATCCGCTTACAACTCTAATTATAGGGCATGGCGGATTTCCTTTTTATTTTAAAAAATAACGTCCATCCTCCTCTTCACTTTATTCCTGTGGAAAGATGTGTAATGACGTCCGTCACTACCAGATTGTTCCCTTACTGCTCCTTTTGTTTCTCGCCTAAAGTCTTTTTGCTGATCTGATATTACGACGTCTCTTTACCAGACTATTCTTAGGAATCCTGCCGCTTGTGCAATTTTAATTCAAATGGTCCGTCACATTAGCAGCACTATACCTGACTATTGTCGCTGACTTTCTTATTTGATTGGATCTATTACCTCCTATCTTTTCATATTCCTAAAATTTTATGCACCCAATTTAATTTCTCTACATATCTCCTTTGAAACGTTACTTATGTCCTTTTTTTTTTTTGTTCTCTCTATTTCTCTCCTAGTTCCTTCTATATATTTTTTTTCGAGTTTTGTGCTCCAATTATATTCATAATTTAGAGTTGATTTCTTTACTCTCTAATGATGTCCTGTGATTTCATTTAATCCAGGTATCTTTTCTTTCTCTTGTAATGAAGCGGTTTAGATGGTTCGCACAACAACATATTTATCTTACATAGCAGTTACGTAGTGCCAAGTGATTCTCCTCGAAGTCGCTGGAAAAGGCAACATGTTGTCGACGTGCAGAGTGCTAATACCAGCAGAAATTGATAGCACGGCATGCGGGAGCAGCACATATTTGCGATGAGCACAACAGACGGACGGTATGTACATTACTGTAGCGTCATTGATGGCGTCACATTTCACAGGCACAAGAACAGAAGAGGAAGCAGGGACAGCAATGTCGTCGGCAGCGAAGATGGGCGCCGCTGGAGCAGGGGTTGTGTCTACGAGAGTGTCACAAAGCGACAACAAATCAATGTGAGCACGTGCGCAGTCAATGATGGCATGATGCTTGGACAAAACGTCCCATCCGAGAATGATTTCATGAGAAGAGTGAGCGAGAACGATGAACTCAATAGGTAACGTAGGAGAGACCTTGTATGATGAGCCGTGCAGTGCACGCAGCAACTGGTCGAATCTTTTCGGCGCTCGCTGTTTGCAGTGAAATATCGGGGATCGGCATCGTTACTTTTTTTAAGTTTGCGACAAAGGTTGCAACTAATCGCGGAAACCGCAGCACTAGTGTCAACAAGCGCAACAGGAACGCCTTCGTCGAAAGCCTCAATAATGTGTACAGGGCTTGACACAGTTACTGAGGGCGCGGGTCCAGCCTCCGGAACTGCGGCGTCTAGTTTTCTGGCTGAAGGAGTGGTGATCGGCGGGTCATAGGAAAGCGGGACCGACGGCAGGGAGATGGCGACCGGTGGGCATCTGAATCGGAACGTGTCGGAGGGTGATGCGAAGTCGGACGACCTGGCTCAGGTTCGGAAAAAGGTACGTCGTACGCTGGAGCGCGCCCGTAGTCATACAAACGGGATCCGCGTGCACGGCACCACCGTGCCACATGGCCAGCTACACCGCAGACGTAGCATATCGGACGGTTATCTTGTGAACGCCACGGATTCGGATTGCGGGGACCGGTGCGGGGCCGAGCAGGTTGCGTAGGTGGCACTGGAGGCACGGGCAGCCGGCGATTGAAGACGTGGTTTGGGGGCGAGCAGGATGGCGTTTCGGGTGAGAGCGGTGGGCGGCTTGTGATTTCGAAGTAGGTCAGCGGAGCACCCACCATAGGGGTAGGGTTGGTATTTGGCAGGATCTTGGTAACCTGCTCCTGTATGACGCGCTGTAGAGGAGGCGACAGATGTGAAGAATCGGGCCGGCAGGTAACCAGGGACAACTGTCGAGCCACCTCTTCCCGCACAAACTGCATTATTTGCTGGAGAGGCGCTGGGTGATCCTGAGGAGCACCGGGAAGATCCAGTGTCGATAGTGCTTCATCCGAGGAAATGGTACGGCGAGTCATGAGACGCCGTTTGCGGAGCTCGTCATAACTCTGGCACAAAGAAATGACGTCAGAAACGGTTTGGGGAGTTTTGGCGACGAGCATGTGGAATGCGTCCAATTCAATTCCTATGCTTGATCTTCTGTGCCTCAGTCATAGATGGATCAAGACGTTTACACAGGTCGACAATATCCTCAATATAGCTTGTGAAATTTTCGCCTGGCTGCTGGATGCGAAAACCCAACCGTTGTTCGGCGCGAAGTTTCCGAACAGAGGGGCGGCCGAAGGCCTCCTTGAGGTTAGTTTTGAGTGCTACCCAGATTGAAATATCAGTTTTGTGATTTGGGAACCACAAGCTGGCGACATCACTTAAATAGAAGATGACGTTGCTGAGCTTAACGTGGTCATCCCACTTATTGTAAGCACTAACACGCTCGTATGTAGTCAGCCAGTCCTCTACGTCGGTGTCGTCCGTGCCGGTGAAGATAGGTGCGTCGTGCTGCTGCACTGGTCACTAACAGATGATAGCGCTGTGAACAAGCGGGCCAGACTAGGTCGTGGCGTCTGTCATGATGGTAGAGCCGGGCAAGGTGCGACTGCGGAGCTCCAGGTTGGGAACAGACACCCCTCCACCAAGTGTAATGAAGCGGTTTAGATGAATCGACAGCTCGAGCTTCGTCCTCTTTATCGTCTTCACAACTTCATTGTCTTCGGCGCGCGACGTCTCCGCTTTCTTCTTCTTTCTGCTTTCTCGCTGGTCAGGCATCCGTCTTACATTCGATATTTTTTTTTTCCTTCTGGCTGCCTTATTACCTTGGTGCTTTTCTGACCTGTTTCCTGTCGTGGAGCGCACGATGCTTCTCCCAACACTCCATCCTTGGCCTTACAATCACCAGGGGATGTCCTTTCGATCCTGCACTTGAGTCGGGCTGTGGTGGGGACTCGGCGTCCTCGGAATGTCCTCCTGCAGACCTCCTACCCCGACAGGGGAGGAATCGTGCTCCTTGGTTCAGCTTGTCTGTCTTGGACACGCCCACCTGCTTGCATGTCGGCGCCCTTCACTGTAGTGTGGAGATCTTTCATGCTTACCGGACCACGTCTCTATGCGTCCATTTGCATTTTGTCGTGGCGTGCCTATCGATGCCGATTACTCTCCATCTTTGTTTTGACAAGCACCAGCGGATGACCTGCTGATCCTGCGCTTGAGCCTGATGGTGGTGGGGGCGAGGGTCTCGTCGGAGGGTCCTGCAGACCCCCTACCAGGCTCTACACAGGGGAGGGCTCCTTGCTCCTGTGTTAAGCAGTGTGCTTTAGGCATGCCTTTGAGCTTGTATGGAGGGGCCTGTGACTACAGCCTTTCTTGCCTACAGAGCCGGGTCCGCAAGGGCAATTTTATAAAATGAGTTGATTTTTTTATTTTGTTTTACTCCTCAGCGGTACAGTTTGCCTTTCTTGCTGCTGTTTTCATGCAAGTCCGGTATAGTGATGCTGTATTTATGTTTAAAGTATTTCCAGCGTTTCTGTTACCGAACCTTTTCGGATTAATATAATTTGGTTTAGTGACGGATGTCTTTCGCATCAGAATAGCTCCTCTAGGTTTTTTTTTTCTTTCCACTTGTTTTGCTTAGGCTATACCATTATTTCTCTTTTTCTCTCTCTTGTGTTTGGTGTATCAGCACTTTTTGTCATTTATTTTTGGTCATTCTTTTGTTCCTGATTATAGTTTTTTTTTCTCTGTGTTGATTTGGGGACCAACATCTAGAAAGTTATAGGCGACTGCCAAATTTCTGTTTTTCACCCGATTGTTACTTCTATTTAATTTCCTTTTGTTGTGGACTGCCCAGTTCACTATTTTTCTCCGGTCTCTCTTTTTTTCTGTTTTGTGCTCTGTATGTCTGTCTCTCTCGCCGCATGCTTTGTCATTTTTTTGTATATCCGTTGTTTTTCTGCTGTTATTTGGTTTCCCGATTCTGTTTCCTGTTTTTCCCTTATTCTGGATGCTACCTTCTGGCGTTTTTCGTATTCTCTTCTGGCCAGCGTGGACCTACTTGCGACTCGGATCTAACTTTTTTTTCTCTCTCTCTTTTATTGTTCTTATAATTTTTAGTTCCTTGTATTTAAAAAGTTTTTTTTTTTGCTTTTGTTCCTTTTTATTTATTTTTAATTGGCTTTAAGCCCTGCAAAGCTTTTGCTGGTCTGGGCTCCCTCTCTTTTTTTTTCAGCTGTTCGAGAGGACAAATGATTTGATTTGTGGGGTTTAACGTCCCAAAGCGACTCAGGCTATGAGAGACGCCGCAGTGGAAGACTCCGGAAATTCCGACCTCCTGGGGTTCTTTAACGTGCGCTGACATCGCACTGCTTTTCGCCTCCACCGAAAAGCTGCCGCCAAATGAAATGACAAATAAAGTGGTAAAATGGGATTCGATCCCGCGTCCTTGGGCACACTAGTCGAGCGCCCTAACCTATTTAGCCACCACTGCGAGGCGGTCGCCAGTCATGGTCGCGGAATATCGCACAGCGTCAAGTCAGTTACACGTAGCGTGCGTGCAGAAACACGAAAGCAGGCTGTAGCTATTTCCTATAAATAAGGTACCTCGGGACTCGAATAGGCCTACACATTCAAAGATATTGTAAATTTTTATCATAACTCGCATCGCAAATACCCTAAACCCTGCTAAGGGTTAGGAAAAGCGAACGAGAGGATGCTCCTGCGCCTCTTCACTAACACGATGCTGTGCCCGGCAGAACTTAAACATTTTGACTCCCAATTCACTGGCCAGTGCCGGTACTTGTGGGGAGGTGGCTGACACCTACCCCATGGTATGGGCCTGCCAACGAAACCCATCCCTTCCCCCCATCCCTAACCCTTCCCGGGAGGACTGGGAGGCGACCCTGCTCGGCTGCTGCGACCTACAGGCCGAAAGGTCTTAACGCGGCGTGCGCGGGAGGCGGCAACCGCCAATGGGGTCCCTGACTCGGGTCTCCATCCAGTATTGTAAGACCGAGTATTGTAAGACGTTTTCACCACCACCACCAAGTGAACATAGGGTTCCATGATGTTACGTTCGGCAGAAGCTGCCAATTCGACTCTCCTTTCATCGGGCAGGTGCCAGACAAGAATGGATCGATGGATAGAAATCAGCTTACCAGGATCATTGGCCACGTAGACACGTTCATACGGCTTGGTTAAAACGAGGCTTTATGCGGCCTGGTAGCCTGCGCTATCGCATCATAGCCTTAAACCTTTGAGGGTTTATGTCGCAAATATACGGCGGCAGTTTTCCGTCCCGCAAGGTCTTTGCCGTACGGAGGAGGAGGAGGAAACTTTATTGAGGAGAATTTGGAAAGTTCTTTCTTCGTGGGAGTTCGCTTCTCCTCAAGCCGCCCCAGGTCTTTGCCGTACGGGAACGGTTTAAATCTTCCGTTTGAAATTTCGCGCCCTAATGACGATACATGCTGACTGGGAGGTGCTGCCACCTCCTAGAACTCACAAGAAGCATTCGAGATTTATAGCGTTGCTTCTTGCGGAGATAAACAGAACTGATACCTAGCTGCAGCCTGTCGCCCGGTGGCGGCAACGCCCTTTCGTGGTTTCGGTTTAGCCACGTGATCGCAACGGAGGCGCGCTAAACTTGATTTCTATCTTTATGGGCGCTTCCGCGCAGGGGATAAACAGAACCGATTCCTAGCTGCAGCCTGTCGCCTGGTCTGCGGCAATGCCCTGGCGCTCTAGCGTGGTTTCGGCTTCCCCACGTGATCGCAACCGAGGCGCGCCTTTATGGCCACTCCCGTGCAGTGGAGGCTGATTTCAATCTTTATTGGGGCTGCTGTTAGCTTCATCGACGCTCGCGTGGTATTCCCGCTCTCCTTGATTAATGAGTTTGCTGAGGTTCCAGAGTTTGCAATGTTGAGCGATGTTGACTCCAAAATACGGTTCCTAGTATTTTTTTTTTTACAACCTTTCCCCGACTTAACTCATTTCGTGTCTTCAAAATCCGTAATAAAATAATTTGACCGTCTGGGAATGTTATTAAAAATTTGTCGACCCTCAAAGGGTTTAAAGGCAGAGCTTGAGTGTCCCCTGTGATTTCTTTGCTAAGGATTGAACAAAATACAGAAAATGTTGTGTTCCAGCCTTAGAGACGGCTATATTTCCCCGGAGCAGCCATTCTACAGCGGCGCACCTAAAAGGGGCAGGGAGCTAGGTGAAAGAAAGTAAGCAAGCTGGAGAATACAAATACTATACTATACAAATACTATACTATACTATACTATACTATACTATACTATACTATACTATACTATACTATACTATGCTATACTATACTATACTATACTATACTATACTATACTATACTATACTATACTATACTATACAAATACTATACAAAACAAACGCGGCACATGCGTTGCCCATAAAATAGGACAAACGGCTTCCGCCCGCAGGCCTTTGACCACTTATGCTTGAAACCGAAGGAAGCGATTCGTCGGATGATTATTAAACGTATCTCCTGAAGAAGGGGAAAGAGGTTGAGTCCTTATGTCGGGCGCACAGGAGCAAACTGGTCGACGTGCGACGCCAGTGGTGAGGTGGGGTAGCGAGGAGAAGAGCTTATCCTTGGAGTTTGGGTATAGTGCGGAGCACCGCTAAATCCCTTCGTTTCGCATGCCCCGTAGAACCCGGACACAAGAGAGGCGAGAATCAGGGAGCGCAACGTTACTAGACGTGGAGGATGGCGCTGGCGAACACTCTCAGGGGTCGGTTACAAGCAACGTAAATACCAAGTAGAAGGGCGTCGCCGTAGCTCAGCGGTGGAGATGCATTGTCGGTGATCGTGGCGTCGGATCCCACCGGCGGCATGAGGTTGTTTTTTGATCGATATCCGAGTCGATTACCTCCACAGTTATTACTTCACATTCATCAACACACACACACAAAAATCATCTACGCTTTTCTTTGCATCACTGATTGCTGGATACCTTATGTAATAACGAGACCCCATCCCTCTCTTCATTTGTGTGCCGTTTGGTACCAAGGATACTTTTTAAGCAATGCTGTAATGGCGGCTAGTTGGTTTTCCATCATCATGTAGGCGCGCTGAACTTTAACTAAAAACGATTACCAGTCTAAAGACGACGTACCAGTCTTGTCTTGTGTTAGTTAATCGTCTTTAGTTAGAGTTCAACGCGCCTACATGTTTTTTAAAAGTAAATAAGAGAGGCGCTTTGAAACTGCTGCAAAATATTTTTAACTTTATAGTTGGTCATGACTACTTTGAGACGCGGGAAGTTGTTTCTTTGGTATTTAATGCAAGGACCTGTATTCCTTTTAATTATAGTGGAAACAGCAACACGTCGGTACCGTGACTATGTACGTGTACGAAATACACAGAAAATAAAGTACAGCATTAAGTGTAACCACCTCTACTCGAAGGCTGTACCAGGCTCTAAGCCTAAATCACCGGCTAAATCGCGGTCGGCTGACTGCTTTTGATTGGTTTCACTCATTAGTCGCGACCAGGCACGCCCTGGACACCACTACCGGCAGCCCGAAGGCCGCTCGCAACGCTGCTTTATAATTTTCGTTATTTTTGGCCTTCGTAATAAAAGATTTTCACCACCACCATAGGCCCTAAATTCGAAGCTTAAGCGCCCTAATTTCTGGCCCCTGGTTTCGGAGTTACCGGTTTGGTAATACAAGAATCTACTGTAGTGAACACGCGAATACGTTATGGACATCGATGCGGCTGCAGTTATGCACAGGTGCAGAACGAGGGGAAATTCTCGTTCCACTAAGCTCCACTAACGCGACTACGGAGAACTGGTTACTACGAGTGCGCTGACTAGCCTCCTGAAAGCAACTTTGACAGAAGTTGCAACATTGCGCCATCATTTTATTTTTATTTTTGCATATCCTGTCCTTTCTCCCTACGGCATACCGCTTTGATTCCGTCTACCGCTTCCTCACTGTCCCTTTATTTCCGCCGCCCCAGTTCAGGTGCTTCAGATATCAGAGAGCAGATAACGGTCTGGCAAACACCTTTTCCTTCCTTTTGGATATAAAATTAAAAAAATAACCCTATAAAATAAAAGTTGCAAGAGCATGATTTGAGAACTCGATCCTTGGGGACGTCGCGAATGTGCCTGCTGAAAAAGAGAGCATGCTTGCACAGCCAACGTTCTGCACTCACGACTTGACCTATGATTGCGTCAACGTTAACGACAGATTGTACAAACGTTACACACGCGGCCATCGAGCGAAGTCCGAAAGCTGCACAGCACAAATCTAGCGGCGACTCAGCTGCGAGCACAGGTGCAACCGACTTTACACTTACAGCATGCAAAAGCGCGGCTTCCACAGAGGAGCCATATGACGTCATTGCATCCCGAGTAGCCTCGACCCAGCTCTCCGAACGTGTAGCTAAAGGGATGGCTTCGTACATGCACCATCAACTGTCCCAACCATCGCGGTAACATTCGCTGCTGAACCAGTGCTCCCTGCCTCTGGGGCAACATACGGAGATGACAGCCACAAAGACTACAAACAAGGCGACGGTACGCTCGGTATGTTACCTCGTCCGGCGGCCGCGAAGTCGTCTTCGGAATCGCTGGCCTCAAAGATGTCCCGTGGACCGAACCGTCGCCGTTGCTTGTAGCTGAAACGGGCAACAAAGTCTTTACAAGTTGACCAGCCTAGCAAACGAAGCACAAACCAAATACTCGTGCCGGAACAGCGTTGCAAGGCGGTGATAATCTAATCAGAGCCCCTTTTCTCAAACGCAAACCATATTTACTGATCTGCGAGTAAATGACTGCGGCACTGCAACTGGCGTGGAAAACCGAAAGCGGCATCTCTTCGCGAACAGGTGCAAACCTCATATTTGCGGATAATAAGCTAGGCGAGAATTCATACACGTACAAAAATCATGGAAATCGCACGAAAGAGCCGAATTAGCTTTTTCATGTTCCTCAAACGTGGTAAGAATAATTTGTCGGATTTAACGGCCCAAAGCTATAAGGGCTGTAAAGGGATCCGTCACTTAGGGCTTCGGATAATTTCGGCCATTAGCG
The DNA here is from genome assembly GCF_055883805.1 of Amblyomma maculatum. Classification (NCBI taxonomy): domain Eukaryota; kingdom Metazoa; phylum Arthropoda; class Arachnida; order Ixodida; family Ixodidae; genus Amblyomma; species Amblyomma maculatum. The sequence goes on along the minus strand of NC_139351.1, from coordinate 101,349,880 downwards.
TTTCAACATGTGCTGACAGCGCACAGTACTGTGGCGCTTTACGTATCGTCTCCGTAGAAATGCGGCCTCCGCAGGCGGGATATCACTTAGGTATGCGAGCTCTGTAGACGAGGGCCTTAACCACAGAGCTGCCGCGGTCGACCTCCTCCCCTAGATGTGACAAAACATTTCGTGGTTACACACAATATGTGACTATTATGGCTTCAATGTATCGATCAACCTTTCTCCCCTACTATTCTCCACACGTCATGAGCGAGCCAGCACAGGGGTTCGTTTTCGTGGTATTAGCACAGGTAAATTCACAAGCTTGGAATTTGCGCAGAATATGGTCACGCACACCAGTCATGGGTCTAGTTATGACTGCAATTATTCCGACGGGTCTCCGGCAAACGCATAGAGTAGATCCGCACATATTGCACTTCCTGGAGGTGCAGATAAAATAACCTTACGCGATACTCGCCAATGCGCCAGATAAGCGATCGCAGCTCCGACACAACTGAGCGAAGAAAAATACACCAGGCCATTTTTCCTTTTATTTCAACACTTCATTTCGACACCATGTGTGCCGTTTAACGCTAAAGGTAGCAAACGTCGTAATTAATACGCACGGTGTGACTGCAAGCTTGCAGATTGCTTGGGATTTGCGTTTTTTTTTTTTTCCCTATTTCTAATTGTACGCAAAAATGTACAGCGTGTGTCGCTCTAAGAAAACAATTAAGACTGCAGGTCAGAAGGATGAATGACCCATCTCACTTGAAGTAATGCTCCATCTTCAGCTGCGGCTCTCCGTCAACAATCTGGAGCTTCATCCGAACAACGGCGCCTTTGAAGTTTGGATCGTCGGCAGCGGGACTCTTGCGTGGCTTCGCTTTTTGTCGGCGACCGCAAGACTGATTTAAAGTCACCGCCGTCGAAGACTGCAGAGGCCCTTCGTTAGCGGACTCAGCGACAGCTTCTCTTTTCGGTGGGGTCTCCGCGGGGCTGGTGGAACGTCGCACCTGTGAAGTCTTCGGAGGGCATTTGCCCGAAATCGCCTGTTCACCTTCAAATGTCTCGGAGAAAACACGGGCGCGAACTGAGCTCTCCTCCGCATATGAATGCTGTGCCACTAGTGCCTCTGCCTCCGAGGACGAATTTTTGAAGTTAGGGGCAGTGGTTATGGGGCGCTTGAGTGGCTTCGCTTTGTTTCGGCCATCGCAACAGTGCGCCGAAGTCCCCACCGTCGACGACTGTAGAGGAGCCTCGTTAGATGAATTGGCGACAACTTTGCCGTTCGGCGGGGCTCTCTCGGGGCAGGCAGATCGTCCCACCAGAGAGGTCTCGCGAGAGCTCTTGCCCGATGTCGCCTGTAAACCATCAGATGTCTTGGAGAAGACACGGGGGCGAACTGCGCTGTCCACAGCATGTGTCAGCGGTGACACAAGCGCCGCTGCCTCCGAGGACGAAGACTTCGAGTTAGCATGATCGGCGATGAGAAGTTTACGTAGCTTCGCCTTTTGTTGGTGACCGCAACTCTGCCTCGAAGTCGTCACCGTCGATGACAGCTGAGGCGTGTCGTTATTAGCGGACGTGGCGACGGCTTCATTGTCCCAAAAAGATGGAGTCCCCTCGGCGCTGGCGGAGAGTCGCGCTCGCGAAGTCGCGTGCTCACCCTCACATCTCTTGTCGGAGAGAGGAGCGCCATCTGAGCTCTTCGCCGCATTGGTCAGCGCTGGCAGTTCAATGGTTTTCAACCAGGACGCCGCCGCCTCCGAGGACGAAGACAACTGGTGTTCCATAGCTGAACTGGTCGGGTTTGATACAGAGCGTTTACCATCGTTTGCGGTTGTAACGGCGTAGTCATGGTCAACATCCCCAACCGCTTCGCCAGCCAACATCTGTTCAGCCAAGTCGCGAATAATCAACAGTCGGTCAGTCTCTCGACATGCGTTGGAAGGCGCTACACGCTTTAATTCCGCGTAGTGGCGCGCGGGAAGGTCTTGGTGCCCGGCTGTCATGGGGTATTCGCCTGCAGATTGCGCGGTATGCGGAAGGCCCCACATCGTCGACACTGATGCGTCGCTGGAGGAATCTTTCAACCGGGTACTCGCGCTAGTCTCCAACGGTTCGAGGCGTTGACCGAACGGAGGAACGATGTAAGGTTGATAATCAACAGGTTCGTAATTGAAGGGGCTTGTCGGTACACTGGAGTACCCGCTGGGATGCCGCGCGTCCTCGGTTTCTGCAGACTCGCCCACCGTCAACGGGTCGGCCGTGGCGGGGCGCGATGCGTAAGGACCGTGGTCCCTCTGTGACGTCATCTCACGCTCGATGGCCTTGGTTGGAAATTGTTCTTTCTGTAAACTTTCGTACGGTGCTCAACAGAAACCAGTCAAGTGACGTCGGAGAACCTGCGTAATACACAGCAGAACCACATCGACATGAGTGTTGGTGTTAAGACACATCCGTAAGACACATTTTTCTACAGTGAAACCAAAGAGACGAAACCGAATAATCGTTCGTCAACGCAATGCGATAAGCGTTATGTTTCATTAACGTTCATGTAATCCATGTTAATGGGTGAAATGGCACATTTGTCGTGCGCGGTAATCTGCCCTTCTTTCATTATTTCCACCCATCATAACTGCCCGTGGTGTGTCTGCTCAGGATAAAAGGTACTGCTAATTTTTTAAGCAGCCTCTCTTTACACCGCTCTTTCTATACGACGATCACATTCAGCAGTTGTTGCGCCGCGCGACCCCTGCCGCGCGGAAAGCGCCATCTGCACGCATTACTGAAAACTGCGGCATGCTTCGAGGCAAACCGGTATGCCTGAACGCGAGCAAACCGGGAGGGATGGGGCAGTGCCTCGGTGTTCTCCGTCAACGAAACTTACACATATACCGGAGAATGACCAGTCACCTCCGTGAGGCACTGCACCTCACCAGACCTTACCAGAAAACAGGCCAGAATCCTATACCTACAGCCAAAAATTGGAACAGTCATGATCCTCATTCTTCGGCCGAAGACTACTAAACGATCTATCCAAACGCTTGCATTGCGGTCGCATAGCAACACAAGAACACATCATATGAGGCTCTAAGGACAATCGCCACCTAAAGATCTTCTACCGGCACCCTCACGGGAGGCCTGGTTAAGGCTCCAGAAGCACAAGAACAAGTGTCACAAACCCCCGCCTTTACGGTCAACAGAGGCGCGGGATCCCCTTTACGATTACTCGTTGTCCCTCTATGATGTTAGGGAACACAGTTAAAAGTTTGACACTGCATGGTCAAACCGCGAAGTAGGTGTGTCAGTGTGTGATTGAGGAATAAGTCCAAGAAAGTCACTTTTTACAAAAAGTGGACATTTACAGCTAGTAGTTCAAATTACACTGCATAATAGCACAAAAAAAAAAAAGCGCCAGGACACGATAGCGATAAAAGACGACTCTGTAAATGACGAGTGAAAACCGACAATGAACAAAACACTACGATAAAAGAAGAATATAAAGATAACAAAAACAGTATTCCAGATATAGTAAGTAGGGGCAAGAGTTACACAGAAAACACAACGTAAAATAATAAGCCAGATCAAGGCTCAAACAAAGGCAAAAGCGAGCGGCCGAGTGTGTTGCTCGAGAGACTATACATCTCCCCAGAGTGCACTGCCGCGGGCGTGGTGCGGTCTAACTTTTTGTATTCTCGGCTGGTTGCGCAGCGGCCTGTCAAGGGCGCGCGCTGGCCGGTCACTGCCCCGGAGAATCAACTCGAAGGATACACGCACGGAAGAGCGGGAAGATCCCGTAAATTCCGCTCTATATGTGAGGCAGCTTGTGACAACACGTAAGCGAACTGGGTGGGAGAAGTCGCCCTCCGTTAGGGAGCCAATGACCTTAGCTGAATTGTTGCTGGGTCTTTTGTATGAATGTACTGTACACCTGTTCACAGTACTATTGTCTTTCCCTTTGCGTACCCCCGTACTCATGCCCAGTGGGGCGATTTGTACGTACTCAAATAAATAAGTAAATAAACCTGTTGATCTTTTTCGACCAATAAAATTCCTCCAATCCAAGTACTTGGCAGCTGTAGTTGAGACCATCTATGAACTAGGAGCGTGAACCGTGAGCGCACCAGCAGAGTGCAATCAGTTGGGCCGAGGAACAAGAGGTGACGGGGCTGAGTGCCGCGGGACCATACAGCGGGACTGTCCGGCCACTTCCAAGCCGCAAAAGCGTTTAATGGGTTTTTACATCGGATGCTGTTGTCCTTTCTCATAGCGAACCGACGGGTTCGAATTTGCCAAGCACGCAAGCAGCATCAGTAGTCGAACAAAAAACAAGAGTACCGCAGAATCTGCATTGGAGTAATGCGAAAGCACGGACGCTGCTGTTAGTTGCTTCTAGTTGATTAATTCACTTGTTTACCCATTTTAGTGTTTGGTGCTTTCAAATTGCGCGCCAATCCCTTCCTATGCCCTTTTTCGGCTCTACTTCCGGTTGCGTGAGTCACATCCTCTACGTCACATTAATTCACTTCTTGTTTACCCATTCTAGTCTTTGGTGCTTTCAAATTGCGTGCCAATCTCTCCGTATGCCCTTTTTCGGCTCTACTTCCCTTTGCATGACGTCACATCAATTCACTTCTTGTTTATTCATTTTAGTATTTGATACATTCAAATTGCGCGCCAATCCCTTCCTACGCACTTTTTTGGCTCGATTTCAAGTTGCGTGACGTTATATCCTTGACGTCACCTTGACTGATTTAATTAACTACTTTAGTATTTGATACATTCATGCCCTGCGAGGATGGCGCAGTGGTTACGGCGCTTGACTACTGTTCCCAAGGATGCGGGATCGAATCCCGACCTCAGCGGCCGCTTTTCGGTGGAGGCGAAAAGCAAAGGCGCCCGTGTGCTGTGCCACGGCCGCTCGATGGAAGCGCGCTTCCATCGAGCGGCCGTGGCTGTGCTATGTCGGTGCGCGTTGAAGAACCCCAGGTGGTCAAAATTTCCGGAGTCCTCCACTACGGCGTCTCTCATAGCCTGAGTTGCTTTGGGACGTTAAACCGAACAAACCAAACCATCAAATGTGGCACGAAGCCATTGGCTAATAAGACTGTTTTCGCCTTTCCCGTTTCATTTTTGCCTCTGATTAATTACCTAATTAGCTTACTGAACTAATTATTTTTCCAGACAGAACATTACATCACCATCTATCGATTGACACTTCTCATTAACCTCTACCACCTCTCAATTACTCACAACTGCTGCGGACACAATTTTGCTGACGCGGTCTGCGGACAGAAATCTGTGAACATAGCGAAGTAATGATTTCGCATTAATATGAGAGATAGGACGGTGTCTCGAAGCGCGCATGCACCTCGTGATCATTCCCTCATTGACGTCGTAGTTCGAAACGCGTGCGGGCTGGTCCCTACTAGTCCTCATCACGAGCGCGATGCACAGAAAAATTAACCTGAACCGACGTTAGAAAGCATTATTTGGCATGGTTTTGCTCGGCGGTTCAGCGCTCAGAGTGCCACAGAGATTGGCCAAGTGGTTCGTTTTTCTTTTTTTTTTTCTTTTTTTGTGAAAGGCTGACTTCTCGATGGACATCAACACTTGCAGTTAACGGCATAAATTCGGGGCTAAATATGCTGTCGGTCCGAATCCTTCTCGCAAGCTATGGCCCCTAGACTGGCAAATCGATATTCGAAGAGAAACGGTGTTACTCCACCCAGAAGCTGCAGAAGCAGCATCTCCGTCACAATTTTGACACGAATCACGCTATGCCTATCCGCTGCGCCTCGCCGCGGTGGTGCAGTGGCAAGATTCCTGACAACTGCACCGGAGTACCTGGCTTCGAACCCGACCGCCGATGGCTGCGTTTCGATGGAGGCGAAACGGAGAGGCACCTGTGAGCTGTGCGATGTTGTTGCGACTGCAGGAGGAAAAGAAAAAGTGCACGGGCCTGCTACTAGCTCTGTTGTTGCGACTGGAGGAAGGAAAAGAAAATACAGGGGCCTGCTACTGGCTCTGTTGTTGCGACTGGAGGAAGGAAAAGAAAATACAGGGGCTCAGCCTCTCCCTCGAGACCGGCCATGGCTAGCCTCCGCCGCAAGCGGCACTGACCTACCAGCCCCAGCCCCGTAGGGCCAGGAGCAACCACCAAGCTGAGCCGCCTCTGCTGCCTCGTGCGGACGGAAGAGAAAATAGAGAAGAAAAGGAAGAGGGAGAGAAAGACGCACGTTGCAACAGCCGTCGTCCACCACAGAAGCGGTGGAGGGTGCAATGACAGCTTACAGCAGGTAGAAATCTAGTGACAGGCTAGCCTTGCGGCGGGGGCCTACCAGTCTGAGCCCTGTAGGGCCGGAGCAGCCGACCCCTCGACCCCTCCTTCGAACTTCGTCAGCGCACGTCAAAGATCCCCAGGTGGTCGTATTTGCTCCGTAGCATTTCACCACCTTTCTTCTTGCTCTCTTTCCACTTTCACTTCACTTTCCTCCCTTCCACGATGTCTCCCTTCTCATACAGTGCAAGTGTCAACGGAACAAGTGAGACAGATACGGCGCCTTACCAATTATTATTATTACTATTATTACTATCCGTTGCCGCTGACTGCGGACATATCCTATGGACACCATTAATGAGCAGAAATGAGCTCTCGCCGTTAAAAAAAAAAAAATAAGACACGGACGCCCTCTTACCAAATCGTTGGGGGAGCCTGCACGCCGCTGGGACACTTCTAATCGAACGCAATACTCCCAGCACGTAGACCTTCGGAGTACGATGGCTGCCGGTCGTCTGAGCTGCAAGACGCGAGATGCCGAATGCGCGACGCTGTGTTTAATTTGCTATGTCAGGTTCGCGCCAGCTTCGAAATGACCTGCTGTCTGCGCTGTTCGTTTCGTTGCTTTTACAATTTACACATTTTCAAAAATTTTGTACTGCTTAACGGCTATATAGATCGAAGAATCCGACACAAATTTCATCTACACATGCCCTTCTTAAAAGCTTCTTCGCAGTGGCAAGCGTTAACAGTTGACGTGCCCCCATCTCTGTCGTAAGACTGAACACCACATCGAAATAAACCGTCAGCACACAAGTACGAGTAATACGAAGCACGAGTGAAATGGCACAAAAAGATCCTGCGCTGGGGCGGATTCGATCGGTGAGCACTAAAATTATAGTAGTATCGTAGTATCACAGGTCGCCATTGGTGACAACCCGCTTCGACATCACCACGGATCATGTGTGGAGCCGAAGGCTGCATTACGTTAGCAGGCAAGTACGAATGCGACAACAAACATCGTGCGATGAACGCCAAGATCGCGTCTGAGATGCTTTGATACTTACTCGATCGTGCGATCGCTTGCACAATTGCTGAAATGCAAGCTTCCCGCGCAGTTCTCACGACCGTTGGGCAAATATGGCTACGAGTGCTGCGCTGCGCACGCTCCACATCGCAACTACAAGAAAAGTGAAACTACACCTTGTAACACGCAACCATAGAGAAAGGGACCTGGAACCAGAATGTCTATGATTGTGGTATTAACAGTTGTTGCGCCATCTATGGGTTATTTAAAGAACTATATATTAGTATTAACAGTTTTTTATTTTTGAAAATTACTTCACCAATGCCTGCACGAGACGCAGTACTCTGTAAGCTTTTCGTCTTTTAGTCACGTTGACGTGCGCTTATTTGGCGCTAAGGGATGGAGGTGGAGTCATTACTGAAATGATCAAATCGCTCATAATGTCGCTGGCAATGCGTGCTTACTTTTTATGCCCTCGGGGCGTGTTTCGCTTCAAAGCCGGTAAGCATACGGACTTTGACGGAGGCTGCAGGGAGAGGCTAGCACCAAGATAAGCAGCGTTGATTGGGTCGATGTCGTGGAGAAGCAACATTCGGACAAAAAAAAAAAAAAAAAAAAAAAAAAAGACATCACTGGCGCTTTTTTTTTTTTGTTCATGCGCGTGTGACAGATACTGCACATTTCGTTTCCTGTGAACCTGTTATTATTCACACGCTCTGGACATAATGTGGCGTTTTGCGGGAAACTTTGTCTAAAACCGCCCGAAAGCAGATATGCTGCCAGCTACGCTCCCTGCTCCCCAGAGGCGTTTATTCTCTATGCGCTTTGGAGTGGATCCATGGCAGTTGAAACGTCACAAAAGTCCATCGGCACCACAAGTTGAGGCAGTGTAGATTGTGCGCTCATAGCCAGACAGACGGAGTGCCGGAATGAAGGGAGCCTCTCTAAACTTCCTGGCGTCAACGGCTGGACGTCCCCACAACTACCAGCAAGGCTGTTCTAGCTTGCTATGTGAGCTGGCCTCTTATAGCCGTACGTTCTGGGATGGTGCTATGGGCCGCAGGTGTGCGATCACGAACGGCCTTTGTTCACCTCTCTGGATCCAGGCTGTGCCGACTGCGCTTTCGAGCTCGGCATGTCATCGGAGACGTTCGCCGCTATGCGCCACGCTGCCCGCCGAGTTCGCCCACGGAAGAGGGGGATTTTCTTACTTGAGAGTGGCCGTTTCTCTTGCGATGCTGAACTCGCCAAAACAAAACGTAGGTGTTCAACCGCGCTGCTCTGGCTGTACCAAATGTCAGACGCAGCCTGCCACCTACAAGAGTTACGATGGTCTCTATGCTGGCGTTCCTCCGAGTACGGGCATGAGGTCTTCTGGAATGCTGGCCGAAGTAAATAAATGAATGCAGAGTAAAAAAAGAAAGATGGCTTAGCTCTGCTATGCTTGCATATACGTAGCGCAAACCAGTGACTCCCTCGGGATCAGAACAAGTTAAATTCTCCAGTCTTCTGCGCCGTTTGGTTTCCATGTCGAGCGCGTCTAAGTTCACCGGCGTTCTGTAATTCGTTTACAGGAAAGGAAGGCGCACTCGTTCCCGCTTGGTCCTCATAGCTGACGGCAGATGGGTCACGTCACATCCTTGACGTCACCCTTACTGAGTGACTTAACTGTTTTAGTCTTTGGAATTGCGTGCCAATCGCAGTATCTGTCACTCGCGGTGGTGGTGAAAACTTTATTTTCAAAAAGAAACGCGGAATCCCGCTATCATCCTCACGGTAGACAAGCGGAATTATGAAGAGCGTTTTACGACCCGCTTTCAATGGGAGCCCATGCGTGACAACTTGTTCCTTCCCTTAGAGTTCGGTGAAATGGGCTATGTTCACTTGTTTGTGCATCAACTTGTTTCCCTTTTTTCTTTTATTTTTCAAATGGGCAAACCATCCGTTTCTTATAGCTATGCTCATTATGCGTCTTAGTCACCTCATTTGCCTTACTTATTCGCACCGACTGGGTAGGCTCGTGAGGGGCCTCTAAGGGGATTCAATAAGGAGATTGCTGACACTTTTAATTTTCTCACTGTGCGTTTCTCTATAGATTACCGATATAGCCTCTCGAGAAAGCAGATGACCCAGGTTCTCACTGAGTCTTTTCCCCACACCGTTGTATCGGCAGCCTCATCTGAGGTTTTTGGACACAACTGTTCTGCAGCGTGATAGGCAAATGTGCATTAGGCAGCCGCAAAAACGTTCTTTTTCAAACTACATACAGCGGCGTTGCCTGTCAAGACATTTTTTCATGATAAGGAGATGTTTGTGCCCTGGACGGTGAATTGCCGTCTCTGTAACGTGCCTGAGGTAATTGATCACTGCTTTATTCTGTGCCGTGATGCTATGTTCTTTGGGACATACTACAAAGAACTCTTAAAAGGACATTGAAATTACACCATATACTATTCGATTTTTGCCTTCTGACAAAAACTGTGCCGTGCCTTATGATCTATTTGTATTTATGGGACTGTTCAGTCTTTGGAAAAGCCGTATGATGGACAGGCATGCAGAGGCACCAAGATCGTCCAAATCCGCGTTTCAGGAGCAATGTGCTTTTGGTGAGGAGTGTATATGCTGCACGCGAAGAACCTCCAAACTGGATGCCGTATCTAGATGCATGTGTGTGCCTCTCAGAATTTTAATGTTATGATGATTGTCGGGCGAGGGGTATGGCGGTTTTCCCATGCAATAAAGAAAAAAAATTCACGACCCGAGGCGTAGCACAGTGCCACGAAAGAGCATAAAACGGTTAAACACTTGGTGCAAATACAAATGTGCCAAACCAACTCCTCCAGAGCTGACGCGATAAAACAAGCTGGTTCGGCGGGTGCGCTCCCAAGTACTTCCCCACTTTCGTGATACGAAGGACCCATTTTTACGAACTGTTTGTCAGGTTAGGTTGAACAAAGTGTTACCAAATTTAGTTGTAAGTTCGGCGGGCATGCAAGGGAGAATTTTCGGAATCCTTAAAGAAGTGTACATGTCACGTCGTGTACTGCAAGCCCGTTTTTCGTATATGAAAAAAAAAAAAAAAAGAATTACTATCAATTGTGACGCGAAAAAACTTTATAAGGACTTGAGCGATCTCTTTCCCCGATCCCATTGTACAGATCGTTGTACTGTGCAGGTTCATGGAAGTCAGTCTTTAAACGAGTAAAAAATATGGCTGTACCAGGGGTAGCAAAAACTTTCTTTTTCAAGCTGCATAGCAATACACTATAAGTTAAGCCTGATTTAGAAACGAAAGATGAAAGGAGAGGGGGGGGGGGGGGGTGAGAAGGAAAAAGCAACAGAATAATAACCGCACAGTACGTGAACCACAACTGGCGTGCACAAAAAAAAAAGTCCGAGGGCAAACTCAAGTAGCAAAGGATAAGGAGGAAATATGTTTGGAGAAACATGCGCTGTTTATGCTATTGCGGATGCACTATGCACTTGGGATGCACGCATAAAAACAAAGCAACCTAGAGCCGTTAAACCGCACGACGCGCGGCTGCGAAAAAGTAAACAAATTGACCAGTGCGACGTACAGGCTGCTCTATATCGATAATCATTTGCGCACTTGACACGAAATGAAGTGCACACGCTTGTTATTTGTTTAGAATGCTGTGAATGCCACGTCTGTTGATGCGTGCAAGTCACTGTCGTCTGCGACGTTCCAATCACTCCTGGACATGTAGCATTCGTGCGAATGTATACCTTTGGTATTTTGAAAAACCCGCAGTCGTCTTGTCTGGACTTTACCTTTTGAGCTTTAGTAAGCGTTAGATTGTTACAGCCCACAACCGCACAATAAATCGGTTTGGTTTGGTTTGGTTTGTGGGGTTTAACGTCCCAAAGCGACGTAGGCTATTAGAGACGCCGTAGTGGAGGAATCCGGAAATTTCTACCACCAGGGGTTCTTTAAATTAATCAATTTGGCGCTATTTGCGCAGCCCACTCCACGGTCGACTGCTGCACTGCACAGGAAAATGGCGTACTTCCCCAGATTATCCAGAATGCATAGCGAGTTCAGCGTTAGTGTAAGCTCCACAAAGCTGACCCCGCCGGGCGTCCGTTCCAGGCGTCCGTGCGGCGCCTTTTACTTGCTGTATATGCTACTATGAAAAAAGCTGTCATGATACCTCGCATTATGACTGCGAGTCACGAGTTATGACTCTGAATCCCCCTTTTTCAAGTTTTCATTATCCAATTAGTCCATTTAATTGATAAATTACACACTCTATATTTATTATGAGCAGCACCAAACATCCGCTTTTCACTCTGAGCTTTTTGACATCTTTGAAACCCGTTTACCAATTTTCATTTTTTTATTCAATTGTTTCAACTACCTAATTGATCAATCACACTCTCAAAATTCCCTAAGTAACCTCATCAAGCATTGTTTTTTTCATTCCGAGCATTTTGACACATTTGAACCCGTTTTCTAATCTTTATTTTTATTTACCTAATTGATGGATCAGTTATATGCTCTAAATTTTCTTAATTCCATCATCAAGCATTGGCTTTACATTCCGAGCATTTTGACGCCTTTGAATCCCCTCCCCCCCCCCCCCCCCCCCCCCCCCCCCCCCCCCCCCATTGTCAATTTCTTTCAAAAAATTCAATCGATTATTGATCAATGATGCACTCTAAACTTTATTAATTAGCATCACCAACCACTGCCTTTCCATTGTGGACATTTTCATACCTACGAACCCCATTTTCAATTTTTTGTCGTTTTTCACTTCTTAATTCACCAATTAATTACCTTTTTCTTAACGCGTCATCGCTTATCACACCAAACAATCATCAATCACTAGAACCACAAATTACCATGGTAAAATTTTTACCCAGCCCCCGATTATTTCCGACACGTGGTGTAGACTACTACAACTGCCAGTACTACTGTTACTACTACGCCAACGGCTTTTCTACCAAACGAGCAGTTAAGCTATCGCTTTAATATTCATCGCAGTGCACAACTAAAATTTCATGTAGTGAGCATCGAAGGAAATTTGAACCGCCGCATTGTACGAGCGCCAACTTCCTCCTGCATGCGGTTCAGTTGGGGACCAAAATAGCACCGTTAGCTCAACTGGCAACACTGCCATTTTGCGGGCGGCGGCAAGTGCCCCTTCAAAGGCTGGAACCACACTCAGCCGGGAGCCGCGGCGCAACATGTATAGGCTCCCTATCTCCTCAAAAGTGTGACACCCTCTGCCGACTGCCTTTGCCGACAGCTCCTGCTGATAACGATGAGGCATTAAAGACTTTCGCCTTAATAATTGGTTCACAAGAAAGCAAAGACACCGTCACACTTGTTGCTGTGGGCACCTGACCGCGCCGTAAGGGATGGGAGGAAGGTGGGAGTGAAAGAAAGGGGAGCCGTAGTGGAGCGCTCCGCAGTAAGTTCGACCACATTGGGATCCTTAACGTGCACTGACATCGCACAACACACGTACGCCTGTTCGTTTCACCTCCATCGAAACTCATCCGCCGGTGGTCGGGATCGAACTCACGCAGGTGCTGCGGCGCGATACGCCGCAATGCACCCCGGCTATTCCGAACTATCGCCGAGAATGTTCTGTCAGCAAGAAAGCCTTCCACGAAACAATAGAGGCTCCCAGCTACTCCTACTCCCTAAAGCAGGTAAGTCCGTTATAAAATGTGCACAGAATCAGTCTTTTCAGGTCAACACCAACCACTGTTCGGAGCTGCGTGCTGCTATATGCGATGACGCCATTACGAAGCCTTATAATATCTTGAGCGCAGAGCCCTGGGACAAACCCTGCTTGCATAGGGGTCAAGACGTTGTATTAGTCTAGGTGCTACTCAAGTCTATGTAGAGCCACGCGTTCCATCGCCTTGCACGTAAATGCACGTTAAGGAAATTGGTATCAGACCTTAATATTCCTTTCCTTTTTTCTTTTTTTCTTTGCTTTCTACAGAAAGGGGCAGCCGAGGCAAAAAGTTGAAAAACCTGACGAGGCCTCGGCACCCAAGCAAGGTTTGACAGATCAGTGAAATGGTGGTGGTGGTGGCGGTGAAAACTTTATTTCCGTAAAGAGAGAAATAATACATTATCAATCTAGGCATATACAGCCAGCACAAATAATAAACGCATATGCCGCAAAAAGATTGTTACACACGTGAAACCACAGCAGCAAAAGAAGTACACAACAAAAACAAAATAAACCGTATTACAGACATATACAATAGAATCATAATTTGCCATCCAGTCATAAGGTGCTAACAT